>NW_012149396.1:8660060-8679852 GCF_000956105.1 Propithecus coquereli | reverse complement strand
GAAATGAATTGGGAAACACAAGAGAATAATATATTTCATAAGATAATTTGGGGTGCTTTTCATCTAATTCTAGAGAATTACTATTAAATTCTTTTGAGCCATGAATACCTTTAAAAAGTTAATGACACCTTCAAACTGCAGCCCTGGAAATAGTATGTGCTCACTTAAGCTTAATTTAGCATATAATTTCTAGGGATTCTTCAGAGTTCACTCTGTATTACATCCTTGGTCAGTTAGAATGAGAATGAAATGGTCTATTTATTTTTCAGCTTTCTCACTAGCCCATAAGGACCATGAGAACAGGAATGAAGTGTATCTTAGTCATTATTCAGCACTCAATGTAGTAGGCACGGTGTTTAGAACCTTGATAAGCTATTTCACACGATCCTCATAGGTAGATTTATTGGCAGACACCTGACATAAACCTTACAGCTTCCTTTCCAGTCACCAGCTTGCCCCTAAATTAGTTGAAATCATAGGACTTAAACACAAATGGGCTAGTGCAACTTGAAAATAATGTAGGAGTTTGAATAGACTCTCAATTGTCAGGTTAGGGCTATCAGAGGAGTATGACTGGACTTCATTCTTTTATTGCTGTGAGAGGACTCTTAGGCCCAGGTGCTTGGCCACTGCAGTGAGAGTCAGGACCAGGCCTCCTTGGCCCTAGAGAGAACCTATGCCCATCTCTTCAGGGTAGCTCACGATGCCTCAGGACATATGGATCTCTGAGCCTTCCCCATCATATGTCTCTGTTGAGATCCTGGTGCAGAAATGCTGCTCCTCCACTGATGGGAAGAACAGAACTAACATGATACAATAAAAAATATACATTTAGTCTTTTCCCCCGGTTCCTGACACAAGAGATTTCAAGACCCGGGGATTCCCTTGAGTGATGAGTGTCTTTTTGTACGCTGATGAGATGATCGTGGACTGGCAGTTCCTAGACAGCTTCAGGATGGGGGCTGGTTGTCAGAAAGGCCACGGCATGGTTACAGGGTTGGAATTTTCGGCCTCACCCCGTGATCCCCAGGGAGGGGAGAGGGGCTGGAGATTCAGTTCAATCACAGGTGGCCAGTGATTGAATCAATTATGCCTAAAAACCCCTAAACAGTGGGGTTTAGGGAGCTTTCAGGTTGGCGACCTCATGGAGGTGCTGAGAGGCTGGTACACCTGGAGCGGGCATGGAAGACGCATGACCCCTTCCCCATACTTGCCCATGCGTCTCTTCATTTGGTTGTTTCTGAGTTGTATCCTTTATAATAAATCAGTAAATATAAGTAAAGTGTTTCTTTAAGTTCTGTAAGCCGTTCCAGCATATTATCAAGCATTAGGAGGGGGATATGGGAACCCCCGATTTATAGTCAGTCATCAGAACCAACACACATGTGGGAACCTGGGACTTGGGATTGGCATCTAAAGCGGGTGCAGTCTTGTGGGACTGAGCCCTTAGCCTGTGGGGTCTGCACGAACTCCAGGTAGTTACTGTCAGAATTGAATTGAATTGTAGATCCCCCAGTTGGTGTCCAGAGAATTAAAGAATTGCTTGATATGGGAGAGGGGAAAAAAAAACCCACACACATTTGGTGTCATAATTGTTGTGAGTAAACACAGTTCAGATGCCGGTTATTTCAGTAAGCTGTTGAAACAGCGCCACCCCCATTTTCCTAGGTGCCTGTCTGAAGTGGAGAGAAACTGGAACCTCTTTCTTCCCTCTGTCTTCTTTTCTTTTTTTTTTTTTTTTTTTGTCTTTACTATTTTTTGTTTGTAGAGACGGGGTCTCACCGCACTGAGTCCAAGCCGGTGTCGAACCGGCGGAGCTGCAGCTATCCTCCCGCCTCGGCCTCCCAGGAAGCTGGGACAACAGGCGTGAGCCACCGCGCCCAGCCCCTCTGTCTTCTTTTCTTGCTGAACTAGGAAATACTGAAGGCAGCACTTGAGTTTGTTTTCTGTTTTACTATATCCGTGCAGCTCGCTTCTCTGTGCAAAAGCCTGTTTGCTGAGAAGAAAAATAACTTGTTTCTACTTCCACCTCTGCAGCTAGAAAATGTGCTTTTAATCCAACTAGTTCAGTAGATTTTACAATACCTGATTTTCAAATGAGAACATTGAGACTTTGAAATTTAAAATTAATGTGCCCAAGTTCACAGAGCAATGCAGTATCAGGACCCACCAGGGAAGAATGCGGTAACAGTTACACGTTTGTACTCTCTGCTCAGTGAAATTCAAGACAGTTCGCTTTATGGGGGGATTTCTGCATTAGGAGACCACTGGTGAATCACCCCATATATAAGGTTGTCAATCATCCTCTCCACACATGTACCCATTCCTGAATTCCCCCACATTTGGGGAGTTCCCCCAGTTCAATACTTCACTGAGGAGGCTGAGATGGCTCACCCCAGGAAGTCATGTCAGAGTAGGATACAAGGGACAGAACCATAAGGGTGGGAAACCTTCCCCGGAGCACAAAATGAGAACTAGAAGGTTGGCAAGTTTCAGAGTCTGGATATGTCGCATCAGGTCCCACAAAAATTCTCTGTGGAAAGTCAAGTGAGAAAAAGTGACATGGTAAATAGTTGTGTCTTCCCCTTCCCCCAATCTCATCCACCTACCTCCAGAAACAAGTTTTATTCTGACTCAGCCCTAGAATTTGAGTCATGGACACTCCCACACATACTTGGCAAGTCTTGGCCGGGATGTTCTGTAGTCTCAGACCTCCAGACTTGCCAAGCTGCTTAGAGATTAAGCTTGGTCTTTCTTGCCAGCTAGAGGCTCCTTTCTCTGGTTAGAACGACAACAGTCTTGCTGAGAATGGAATTGTGTCACCATCCTGTCTCTCCCATGGGGCCGGCCTAGAAACGCCAGGCCAGACAACCATGGCTGTGCTTGTGCCAATGGGTTTTCAGGGCGGGTCTTTCCGATAGGAGCAGAACTCCGAGGCACCTGTCAGGCAGCATGTCTGCACTCGTGAATCTCCAAAACAGGTGCTCGTTTTCTCTTTTGGCCTCTTGTGCAATTGTCCTCACTTTTTTTTATTAACATATTAGTTCTTTTTCCACATTGATGGTTTCTAGTCTTCCTAGAAAATGTGATCCCAAGACAGAAAAATATTAGCATCTGACCCTGCTACTTGTCCACATCTGGTCCCGTTGTCCTCAGCCTCACTGAACTCTTTCTCTTTTCAAGTCTTTTCTGTCTTGAACAACTTTATCTACTATTCATTAGTGGTGGGAAAATGGACTCTCTGACTCCTTATTCTTCCAAATCTTTTATATCTTACACCTGGCCGTTAGCTTTTGAAACTAAAGGCCAAGCATTTGATTCTTGTTTCTGTGGTTCTGCTATGACAATTCTCCCTTGAGGCAACACAGCTTGGTTTCTATCTGCCCAACAGCAGGAGGTTCATGGAGTAACAGGGAACATCACACACACCAAAAACTCTGTTGATATATCAAAGCATCTCCCTGCCACGCTGTCAAAATAAAGAGCTAGCAAAATGTCGCCCTCATTTTATGTTTGGTTGGAGGGGAGAAAAACCATCAAAGAAACTGCACGTTATCTAAGAAAACATTTACAGTCAAAGGCAATCTGTCCTCCTGTGGGAATCCTTGGCAAAGAATCAGATAGGATGATGTGGTCACACTGTACTTGACAGAGAGCTTGCCTGCTATCAGGTGAAACAGAACTCCCCGCAGAGACAAAACAAGGTTTATGGGTTACCAGACACCGGTGTCTTCTTACAAACAAAGTGTGGTCATGTTAGGTGGCATTCCAAAGGCACGTGTCATCTGGGGTGTTCAGGTCAAAGCTACTACTGTGGAGAAGGAGTCTCCTGTTTAGATTATACGAATATTGATCAAAGTTTAGAAATACTACATTTGATACAGAATTAAACATTAGCCAGTTCAGCATCGCTTATTTCCCTGTTTCATAGAAGGTTGAACTAGATAAAAGTCAACCTCATGGGATTAAAAACTTAAAATGATATACAAGTGGCAGTAATTGGCCAAGCTTCAAGACCAAAATATTCTAAAAGGCTCTTAATCATTTTAAGACATTTTGCATTTGAGGCACCAGGAAGTCACCAAGTGACTATCAATATTTTGACCCCAGGCTGGAGTATTATTTAGGGTAAGATGAATCCTCAGCTTTCTTACCCTTCTCTGTAGATGGGAGGCTCTGAAAAAGACAAGAGAATCTTTCTCAAATTCAGAAATAGCCAAAGATCACCACAAATGTACACAAAGAAACCAAGAGCTGTTTTCTGCAGAAATACAAGAGAATCTAAGCAGGACACAATACATGCTGAGACAGGATTTTAGTTTGCTGGGTAGGCAGGTGGTTTGGTTTGGTTTTTCCTGCACTCAAATTATAGAAGAGGAGGCAAATCATAAGAAAATTAGCCAAAATCATGAATCACTCATGGGAGTTAAGGAATTACCCCCTACCCAACCGGACACTTTTTAGATGAGGAAATTGGTATCTGGAAAATGAACAACTTTCCAAGGTCTCTGAGCAAGTTAGTTGCAATACTTGGACAAGAACCTGGTTCTCCTGTCTCTGAGTCCAAGGCTTTTCCCACTTCATGCTTCCTTGGTGATCACGGGCTTTATCATGAAAGCTACTGCCCAGTCATGAGCCGAGCCATGTTCCTTTACCCCTACCACATCCAGGGCTTCTGCACAATGGCTCTAATGTAACAGCAACAATGAAAGCTCACAAGAACAACAGAATGGAAACGCAAGGTTCAGAGATGGGAAACTGGATGAACAACACATAGTAGGTGCTGAGTAAGTATTTTATTAATGAATGAATGAATGAATGAATGTGTGAATAAAGTATGATGTGTTGTCAGGACATTATACGCCCAAGGAGCAGCCCACAATGTATGATGTCTTCCTTTCAGGTCTAATATTCTGAAAATATTAATACATGGCTAAGGGTTAGCTGATAATGCTAAGCTTATCCATAATGGTAAGTATAGCCCTCAAATTAGGGTCATTCCAGTGTTCAAGTGCTTTAAGTAAAATGTCAAAATTCAAGACATACGGGATTAAATGAGGGCTGGTTCATCTTTGTAATTAAAATACTCTTAAAATTAACATCAAAATTGTTTTAAATGTATTAATAGTGATCGATGCTGGGATAGCTATTATGGGTGAATTTCTCTCCTTGTTTTCTACCTTTCTCTACATTCTAAATTTTTTAACGTCAAAAAGGTAATTGAAGAAGGACGGACGGGGATGAGAATGAAGTGAAGGTCATCAGGGATGGCAGCGCCTCCTGTCTGCCAGGTTCTTGATCCTGGGGACACAGCAGTGCATGGAAGAGCCCAGGCTCCCGCCCTCAGGGCCCTACATTGCAGAGAGGGTCTGACAAGGAGCAAATCAGCAACCCTATAGCAAGTGGTGAGGAAGAATAAGGTAAGGTTGGGGTTCAGCGAGTGATGGCAGAGGGTACAGTTTTTAAAGGGGCACTCAAAGAAGGCACTCGGGCAGAGACTGCAGAGAGCAGCAGCAAGGCCAATGAGGGGCCTTTATGCGACACAGGTGAGGGCTGATGGAGACTCTGCGTGGAGCAGAGCAGAGAAGGGTCGTGTTCTGTGTATACTCAGATGGTATAGCTGCCAGGATTGCTGACAGAGTGGCAGAACGTGAGATACGTAGAAAGAGATGTGTCTTGAACGAGTCCCGAGCTTGGCCTGAGCCTACTTTGCTTCAGGGCCCGTCCAGCCCAATCCAGGTAGCTCGTGAGAGGCGAATGAAGCTTTGCTTTTTGAGCACCTGTTACTTTCAACACACTGTCCCCGTCTTCTAGATTCACAATAGTCTCGTTATCTGCATTTTACAGCTGAAAAAAATGGCATCCCAGACTAAATAAATCAGCCATGATCACACCGCCCGTGAGGGGTAGGACTGACACTACCGTGATCATTTTCCAGTTTACCTGGGTGCTGCTTCTGAAGGCTACTGACCCGCAGATAGCAGGGGCCGCGTGCGTCCGCACTGGATGCTCCACAGCGCCCCGCAAAGCACCCGGCATATCGCAGGCCCTCAACAAATGCTCGTGGAACTCATTCCCTGCAGGGAGAGGCCGCAGGCCGCTGGATTGGGAAGCTCGAGGACTCGTTGTGGAATCAGACCAATCTCATGTCTGTCCCCACTTCTGCATTTAGTCCTCTGACTTTGAGCAGGCTTCCAAACCTTCTAACCTTTCATTTTGACCCTTGTTTAAAAAAAAAAAAAAGAAACAAACAAACAAATGAGGATAATCAGACTTAGCCCTCAGCGTTGTGAGAAGGATTCAGTGGAATTATACTTACAGAGCACTCACTGCGGGAGCTGGTGCCACCAACTGTTATCAAAACAAGGACCTAGAGACTATGTAATCCCTCCTCAGTCCTCAGCCAACACTTGAGTTCCTTCCAAACCTGTTGGAAGACTCTGTAGCTTAAAATAGAGCAACTGCGGAAGGTCGCTTCTGCTGCTGTCCTCGGCCCCACCCCGCCGGGCCTGGCCGGGCTGGCTGAGGAACGCGGTCTGAGTCACCCCAGCTGCCGGCAGGGCAATTGTAAGTCCCACGGGGCCATGTCCCTGGCCAGAGCCGCAGCACACCCACACCTAGCTGTCCCGTCCGTAGAGAGATCAACGACAAATGGGGAGGCCAGGCGTGTTTCCGGGTGTCTGAGCAATCGGCTGCGGAACCATCTTCCCTGAGCCTCTGTCCCCCCTTGGTTTGCGCGGCGGTGCGGGAGGGGTGTCTGACTTGCGCAGCATCGGTTGTCTGCAGAGAAAAGCAGAGACGTGTCATTCATTAGATTATTTTCGGGGGAAGCAAATTAAACAAAAAGCTGTCTCCCTATCTGACATAAGAAACTGAAATATGTTTCAGTCCTACTAACTTATGTATTCACTGGATGCCTTTTACTGGCTCGTTATAAAGAAAACGGAAAAAAAAAAAAAAAAAACTTCCTGAAAATTAACCTGCTGAGTCAACCTGCAAAGGCAACTGTGGCCCGTGCTCAGGAACTGGCTCACTTTCCAGATCCACGTTAGATGGCCCCCAATCCTCTGCACCTCTCACTTGCCACCTCCTGACCTTTGACATTCCCCCTCCACTTTGGGGGCTCACTTGGTCACCCCCGTTGGCCCTCTCATTGCACCCCATTTGAAACTATGCAGTGCTTTCCTCCGTTTAGCTGGTTCCTCCGGAATGTACAATGGCGTGGGAAGCAGGGGAGAGATGTCTCCGGAGCCAGCTGCCTACCCCAGTGCAGCAGAAGAGTCTACCAGAAGCCTGAGGGGATGTCTTGAAAGGAACACTAGAAGTGTATTAAGTCATAATACTCATGGGTCTAAACAAGCCCTTTGCTACGGCAGTGACCGTTTTGATGGCTATGCCATTGTTTATTTAAAGGACAGAGGGCATCGGAATCTGATTAGTGCCAAAAGGGTGGATGCAGGAATCACCTGGTGCCGTGGTACCCAGCCCCACTGGACACCATGATCACCTGGGAGCTTAAAAAATCCTGATGGTCAGGCCCTACCTCAGGCAAATGGAATAAGAAATCTCTGGGGTCAGGGACGAGGCATTTTTAATCTCTGCAGGTGACTCCATTGTGCAGCTAAATGTCGCATGTCCAGTCCAATGGCTCTTAAATATTACTGAGTCACGGACTCCCTTAGCAAATACAATAGACTCCTCTGCAGAAAAAAAAAAAAAAAAAAAAAAAAACCCTTTTACACAATTTCAGGAAAGACACTGATAGCTGAGACTCCCTATCACTCAGACTTCTCTTTGGGTTAATGACGAGTGAGGCTGGGGGCAGTTAAGGCACCTCAGCCCAGCTAATAAGGACTGTGAACTAACAAAAAGCCAGGTCAGTATTCTTTCTCCTCTCTTAGTGGCAAGTGCTAGTCAGAAACGGTTTTCTCTGATCTAACAAAGTGCCGAAAATAATGAGAAAGGCAACAATTTGCTGTTTATCTTTTTAAATTCTTTTATTGTGCAGATCTTAGGCAAATCATGTAATAATACTAAAATTCATCAGTCTACTGAAATTGTCCTAAACGAAGTTTTACTAATTATCCTAAACACCTCCTGTTATGGGTTGAATTTTGCCCCCCCCAAAATATGACAAAGTCCTAATTCTCATTATCTGGAAATGTGACCTTATTTGGAAATAGAGCCTTTGTATATATAATCAAGTTATGTGAGGTCATTAGGACAGGCCCTAATCCAGTGTGACTGGTGTCCTTATAAGAAGAGGAAAAAGTCAGGTAAAGACCTAGATACTCGGTCCGGGCGCAGTGGCTCACGCCTGTAATCCTAGCTCTCTGGGAGGCCGAGGCGGGAGGATTGTTTGAGCTCAGGAGTTCGAAACCAGCCTGAGCAAGAGCGAGACCCCATCTCTACTAAAAATAGAAAGAAATTAATCAGACAACTAAAAATATATAGAAAAAATTAGCCGGGCATGGTGGCGCATGCCTGTAGTCCCAGCTACTCGGGAGGCTGAGGCAGGAGGATTACTCGAGCCCAGGAATGTGAGGTTGCTGTGAGCTAGGCGGACGCCACGGCACTCACTCTAGCCTGGGCAAAAAGAGTGAGATTCTGCCTCAAAAAAAAAAAAAAAAAAGACCTAGATACTCAAGAATGCCATATGACAACGGAGGCAGAGGTTGGAGTGACATGTCTATCAGCCAAGGAATGCCAAGGGTGGCCAACTGCCACCAGGAGCTAGGAAAAGGCAAGGAAAGAGCCTCCCCTACAGGTTTCAGAGGGAATATGGCCCTGCTGACACCTTGACTTTGGACTCTGGACTCCAAAACTTGGATAGAATAAATTCCTGTTTTGTAAGCCACCCAGTTTGTGGTATTTTGTACAGCTGCCTTTGGAAACTAATAGACCTCCTATTAGTCCATTGATTTAAAAAGCAAGCTGGGGTGCAGAAGCCACAGAGGAAGGCCACTGGAGACCTGCACTCCAGCCTCCCTGCCTGGCTTGGTGCAGAGATTTCCTTGATGAGAACTCTAAGGCTGTCCCCTGCTCTTTAGAAAGATTCTCCTTGAATATTTTGTTCCCTATTAGTTTTGCTCATGGCACTCTGTATTTTCTTTGGGCACACACAACTGTCTCTACTGTCCACCTCCCCAGCTGGATTATCACTTCCCTACGGGGAGGGACAATGCCTCTCTTTTTCGTGGCCCGTACCTATCTCAGTGCCTGATATGAAGCGGACTCTAAATAAAGGCTTGAGTGAATGAACAAACGCACGATGGTGTTCAATCTTTATCTCGATGGATTTCTCTGCTGCATCTGACCCTGTTGACACCACCTCTCTTCCCTTGATTTGAATGATGCCAAATATTCTCTTGACCATTTCTGACTATTCCTTCTCATTCTCTTTCACAGGCCTCTCTTTCTCCTCTACACATCCCTCAAACCCTCATATTCTCTGGATTCATTATTTATCTCATTCTCTGTTCAATTCTTCTACCTGTAACTACCACTGATATCCACATGACTCTCGAACTTTGGTTCTACCCAGGTAAATAAAAGTCAGCCAACTTTACCACTTCTCCATATTTCAAATCATTCCTTCTTCTCCTATCCTAAATGACTGCCAACACTGAGGCCTTCATTACCTTTTTAAAACAACAATCTCCTCTTTGACTTCCCAGGTTTTAGACTTAAAACCCCCAAATCCATCCTCTATAATAGGCACCAGATTGAGATAGCGAAAATATCAGTTACTCCTTACTTACACTAGCACATCATCCTGTAAAATAAAGTCCAAGCCCCTGAATATGACACATCAGGCCCTGCTTATCTCTCCAGCCTCAAATACCACCTCTTCTGCTTTAAACTTTAAGATCAGCAACACAGAAGTGTCTCATATGCATGTTCTCATATGCATGCTCCCTAGCATGCATTTGCTCATACTGTTTCATTGGAGAAATGTCCTGAGTTAACTTCTCATTCTTTTCTTTTTAGACAGAGCCTCACTCTGTCACCCAGGCTAGAGTGCAGTGGCATTATCATAGCTCACTGCAACCTCAAACTCCTGAGCTCAAGCAATCCTCCTGCCTCAGCCTCCCAGAGTGCTAGGATTACAGATGTGAACCACCATGCCTGGTAAACTTCTCATTCTTTCAGACTCATTGTGGTGGTACATAGCCTTTAAAAATGGATACCAATAATCCCCAACTTTTAGCTTTCACATCCTATGTGATTCCCTCCCCTTGAGTGTGAATTTGACCTAGTGATTTGTTTCTAATAAATAGAATACAGTGAAAGTGATGGGATATCAATCCCTTGATTAGGTTGTATAAGACCATGACTTCCCTCTTATTTGTACTTTCTCTCTCTCTGGTGCTTCTCAAATGCTCGCTGGTGGCAAGAAATTGAGCGTGGCCTCTAACTAACCACCAGTTAGGAACTGAGAGGCCTTCGGGCAAACCACAAGAGAGGTTAGAGGTGGAGCCTTCTCCATTTGAGCCTTCAGTTGAGACCACAGCCCTCGCCAACAACTGATTGCAGCCTCGTGAGACACTCTGAAGCAGAAGATCCAGTTAATCCATGCCTAGAATCTTGTCACACAGAAACTGTGATATAATAAATGCACATTGTTTTAAGCTGCTAAATTTTGGAGTCATTTGTTATAGCAATATATGGCTAATACAATCATCTCAGGCAACACCTACTCCATGAAGACTTCAATACCTCCTGCCAACTATACATACACATACACACTTTGTGAGCCTCTTTAGAGCTTCCACAATGCTTTGTACTCACCTCCTACCACTGCACATAAAAGATTCATTGTAAATAATCCCTTAATTAATTTTTGAGTTGTTTTCCCAGCTAGACTTTGAGATGTGTGAAGCCATAGCATGTCCTCTTGGTTATTCTATCTTTGTATCTCTAGTGTCAAATAGCTATTTGCACATATGGTCAAACATTATTGTATGGATGAATGAATAAATGAATGAATGTCATTTTGCTAAGTGAAGCGGGGTAAAAAAATAAAGTGGATCTATGTTATGCCTACAGGAGCATATAACCAAGTTAGAGAGGCAGACATAAAATCAATTAACACAAAAGTGAATGAAATAAGTGTTGGGTCATGATAAGAAAAATGTGCTATGGGAATCTAAAAGATAAAATGTCCTTTCCGATCTGAGAAATCTGAAAAAAGACTTCTCAGGGGAAATGGAATTTTACGTGGGCCTTGAAGGATAACAAAGCTTTGAGCAGAAAAAACAAGAAGAATAGGAATCCAAAGCTGATAGAAAGCATAAACAAATCTTAGAAATGAAGGAATCTAGCAAGGAGACAGGGGAGATGGGGGTGAAGGGGGAGAAATCAGATGGAAATGAAAATTAGAAATCAATTAGCTTAAAGAGGGCACATGAGGTTATCATTCTTGGATAACGTGATTGAAAGATGAACTTTGGGAAACTGACATTTAATGAACAAGAGGAAAGAGGAACTTGCTAAGAAAAGTTAAGAGGGCTCAAGAGGCATGGAGTCATGCCTCCAAAGAGGAGGCGATGCTCTGAGTTTTAGCATGATGCAATATAAAAAGAGGCCTTGGGATGTAGCAATTAGACCACTAGCAAACCACAAAACAGTATCTGTGAAAAAACACAGATGAAGACGAATTACAAAACGATAAAAATACAGTATGTTCGAGGAAGTCAGCCAAGGAAACTAGCCTTTGGAGAAGCTATCCCAATGATAACTTGGTAGACCTCCCTGTTAAAACTTCTAAGTCACTGGTGATTTTTGATAGTGAAATAGTAATAATAACTTATCTGATAGTGAAAACAACACATTTCTTTATTTGAAATAAAAAATAACTGACCCTACCTGACTTGCTTCTTTTTTCCAGGGAATACTTTCTTGGTTTATAATTGTTTTTTTGTTTTGTTTTGTTTTTGTTTTTTATAGACAGGGTCTCACTTTGTCATCCAAGCTGGGGTGCAGTGGCACGATCACAGCTCACTGTAACCTTGAACTCCTGAGCTCAAGCGATCCTCCTGCCTTAGCCTCCTGAGTAGCTGGGACTACAGGCACATACCACCACATCCAGCTAAATGTAACTGTTAATTCTGAATTATTTGCAGATGTTTTATTTAGTTGTGCTCATCTGTCTTCTTAACTCAATTGTAAAGTCCATAAATCAAGAGGGATCCTTTCTTTTTTTTCCGCTCATTATCTACTTAATAGTTCCAACAGCAATTATGATGTCGTTTGGCTTTTGTAAACTCTTTCTAATCCTACAAAGTATTTTTTTCCAGCAACCATTTATTGGGAGCTGACTAGCTGCCAGGGCCTGGGCTGAGAGCTTTGCCTCCGTGATATCTTTTAATCCCCTTATAAACCTTGTGATAGGCACAGCTCTAGGGAATTATGATTATATCCTTCTGTCAAATGAGTCAAGTGGGGAAAAAAAATAAATGGGGTATAGTTATTTAGATGCGGATCCTTAGAGTACAATCTGCTAAAGTTACACATGGAATCATATTACAATCTTAAAATGACTAACTGTCCTGGTTTGCCTGGAACTGAGAGCATTTCCAGGACATGGGACTTTCAGCTTTGAAACCAGTCCAATTCCAGGCAAAGCAGGGGCCAGAAAACTTCCCATATTCTTTAAGGATGAAACAATAAAATGCTTCCATTAAAGCAAGGGTTGATATCTTTGGCCCACCTGCCATATTTTTTATGAAGAAAATTCCAATGTAATGAGATAGCCTAGGTCAAAAATTATAGCAGAGGCCGGGAGCAGTGGCTCACGCCTGTAATCCTAGCACTCCAGGAGGCCGAGGTGGGTGGATCATTTGAGCTCAGGAGTTCGAGACCAGCCTGAGCAGGAGCGAGACCCCGTCTCTACTAAAAAATAGAAAGAAATGATCTGGACAACTAAAAATATATAGAGAGAAAAAATTAGCCGGGCATGGTGGCGCATGCCTGTGGTCCCAGTTGCTCGGGAGGCTGAGGCAGAAGGATTGCTTGAGCCCAGGAGTTTGAGGTTGCTGGGAGCTAGGCTGACGCCACAGCAGTCAGTCACTCTAGCCCGGGCAACAGAGTGAGACTCTGTCTCAAAAAAAAAAAAAAAAAATTATAGCAGAGTATGTTTTAAACAGTACATCTACTTTTTTAATTTAATCAGCTCATTCTAAAAATAGTATGGTTTGCAAGTATTACACACTGATGCCTTATTATTATACTATCCTTCTTCCTCGTTTATGTGAAAGTTGGAGGAAAAGCCCAGATTTATCTTCCACACTGTGTACTTGCCAAGGCCCCAGGAAAGGCCCCTGGCTTCCGTGGTAGCTAATGAGTCATGTATAAAGTATTAGCCTGACTTCCTTATGTTGCTCTATAACTACATATCTTTCCCCAACAGAACTTTCATTTATTTATTTATTTATTTTTCCATTTATTTCTTATTTGTATACGTTCATGGGGTACAAGTCCAATGTTGCTACATTGATACAGGGCATTGTGGTGAAGTCAGGGCCTTCGGTGCACCCATCGCTGGAGCAACACACATTGTACCCAACAAGCAACCGCCCATCACCCACCCCCTCTCCCCCGACCCCTCTGAGTCTCCGTTGTCCATTGTTCACCTTCTGCTTCCACGTGTACATGTCATTTAGCTCCCACTTACAAGTGAAAACGTGGTACTTGTCCTTCTGTGTCTGAGTTGTTTCTCTCAAGATAATGGCCTCCAGTTCTATCCATGTTGCTACAAAGACATGATTTCATTCTTTTTTATGGATGAATAGTACTCCATTGTGTATATATACCACATTTGCTTTATTCAGTCCTCTGTTGATGGACACTTAGGTTGTTGATTCCATACCTTTGCTATTGTGAATAGTGCTGCCTATAATTACTTTTTGAAAGCTAAAGCTTTCCTCTTGATTCGCTAATTCTCAGAAACCTGTTCATTTTAATGTGACATCAGCAAAAAATGTCAAAAGGCATAAAGGAGGTTTTTCTCACTTTAGTTGCTGGTACTGTATTATGTTGTACGTGTCATTTTTTTCAGATGGGAAAAGGGAGATGTTTTTCTGATGAATTGATAAATGTGTGTTTCATCTAGGAATCTCTTACTGGAAAGTAACCATCATGAAACCAAAGGGCTTCATAATATGACCACCTGTTGATTTTTGCCCGGTCCTCAACAGTTGTCTGAAATGAATCATCAAGAGCACAGACTGGTTAATTTAGATGTTCTTTTTGTTTGTTTTTTTTTAAAAAAATGGTGACAACAATTTCTTCCTCCCTAACTTCTGCCTGGACTTCCTGAAATACGGCAGGGCAGCCAGAAAGCACACATACTGCTTTCTGACAGGCTTCTTTTACTCCCTTTCCCTCCGCCCTCCCCTCGTTTACAAATAACTCCTGCAGGTCTGTCTCAGTAGGTGCTGTTTTGGCTTGAGCTGGTAAAAAGCGAGCATGAGTGGTGTTTATTTCAGATTTAATTCTATTCTCCTCCACCCCAAAATCCTGGGGGTGAGATGCAACGTCACCTTCCCTGTCTGGCTCACGCTAGCTTCTTGGAATGACCTGAGGCAGTTTACCGAGGTCGCTCCATTTATTGCTGGAGATGGGAAAGCCCCTGTACTAGACGAATACCAGTGCTGCAATTATCAAATTTTTTTTTTTCACATATCAGCTGGCTTAATCATCAACCTTCCACCCTCAGAAAACACAGTGTGTAAAACTAGGCTGTATTTAATGAGGCTCTGGACTGGAAACAAACTAGCTTTGCTCTGGGGTGGGAACCTTTCTCCCAGCCCCACACTGGGAGCAAAGAGAAAACAATTTTGAGATCAAAAGGCCCACGTTCAAATCCCGTGACTTACCCTCATTTGCCAGTTGATTTGGGGGACATTGCTGGTTCAGAGGACCCTGCTTCCCTGACTGTAAAATGAAAAAGAAATGATATTTTCTGAATAGGAGTGTTCTGACCATTAGGTGAAACAATAAAATTGTGTTTCTTTTTTTCTTTTTTTGAGACAGAGAGTCGCTCTGTTGCCCAAGGTAGAGAGGAGTGGCATCATCATAGCTCACTGCAATCTCAAACTCCTGGGCTCAAGCAACCTCCTGCCTCAGCCTCCCAGAGTGCCAGATTACAGGCGTGAGCCACCGCACCCGGCCTAACACAATTATGTTTCTAAAGTACCTGGCACATCATGGGTGATCAGTAAGTAGTAGTTATTTTGTGGAAGTTTTGCTCATTATGAATACAGACTCAAAGTAGCAGCATTGACCCTTGTGGATAAATGCAATTTGGGCTCTCTAAAGCCAAAAACAAAAGCAGCTGGGAATTGCTCTCTATCTTCCAAGTTAACAAATTTTCACAATCTCATCTCAGGGGAGGGCCCTTCAAGATTTTTCACTGAAACATTGCCTTACCCAAATTTAGCCTTACCCAAATCCAAAATAACTAGACAGAGACTTTCTCTATCTTGAGTTGATGCTATATAAATCAAGACTTGAAATTTTATATTCATACATGGCAAGGGGCTTCGGGGCAGTTAAACAGCATTTGTGCAAACTGTTATATACAGGGTGAAAATAAGTGGTTTACCATCAGTAAGAGCTCACAAATTAAAAGCAGACGGCCTCATCAAGGGAAAAACTGCCACTTCCCCTCCGGCTCCACCACTGGCCCACTGCCTTCCTTCACAAGTTTCATGTTAGTCTGACAACCTTAATTGGGCAAGATTTCCATATCTTTGCGAGAAAACCAGTCTCTAGCCCTCCATCTTGTCAGGAAAGTTAACTGACATCTTCTGGACACTAACTATGAGCCAGACACTGTGCCCATTCTCATCTCATTTGATTTTCGCAATGGTTTGAAATAGACATATTTCACACCCTTTAATAAGAAAACAGAGATCAAGTATTTATCCAGAGTCACAAAGTCACACAAAGAGTAAGTGGCAAAATGACTGGCTGATTCCAAAACCAGAAGCAGTGACAATTGTGGGGACAGCAACACTGTGTTTTTTAAAATAGCTGAGTAATTATGTGAAGTTGAAAATGGGCAAATCTCATAGGCTTTACTAGAGCTCATAGTGAGAGAGCATGACAAAAACAATAGAAGCCTTTTCCTAAAACACAAGGAGTATCAAGGGGTTATTTGTACATTCTATGCTGTTCTATTCTATTGCACAATCCAAACCCAAGCCCGGGCTCCTCACACCGTGCAATTTCTAAACCTAGAGAGCACGGGGCACAATCAGTGTGTTTATAGGGGTTAGGGGGACCCAGAGAATGTGGTTAATAACCTGCTAAGTAAAAGAATCCAAAATCTCCACCTATAACTCATCAACTTTCCCATTTCTCTGGTGTTTTGAAGAATAATGTTATAGGACCGTAAGGGAAGAAATTGTAGGTGAGTGTGAATATTTCACTCTGAAATGGCTAAATTGATTTTTGAAAGTTCTTAAAATAGAAACTGAAGTTAGTGGCTGGATTGTATTAACAAAGGCTTTGCTCTTTTACTCTGACCTATTACTTGAGGATATTCCCGTGATTACACAGCAGGGCGTGTCTGTCAGGTGACCCCATCTATTTTCAGCTACCTACAAAAAGGAACTCTGGCAGGGACACCACCACTGGGACAACAGGCATGTGTAGCAAATTCTCATTTCCAAGAGAATACTTCCAAGCTGGAGAAGTTCCCCCTCAACCTCCTCTAAGATTTACAATCAATGTTTGGGAGAAGAATTCAGAAAATAGTTTCTTGGGTTTTTTTCTTTTCTTTCTTTTTTTTGGGGGGGCTTTTTAAGTCCACTCCTTAGGAAGCAGGAGGGGGTGGATGATGGGAGGTTGCTTGGTGGGTACAATGTTTGTTGCTCCAGTAATGGATGCACTGAAGGCTCTGGCTTCAACACAATGCAGTAAGTTAATGTAGCAAAATTGCATTTGCACCCCTTGAATATATACAAATAAAAAAATTTTAAAACAAACAAAATATTTTTTAAAAATCCCACTCTCCTGCTTTTTTGAGGAAACCCTTCAGTTCCCTGTTACACTGTTTGAAATGAAGTCAGGAGTCTGGGCTGGTAGGATTGGGACTCTGGTGGGACACCTTCTTCAGACCCCTTTGCCATCCCATTTTCTGATTCAAACTGCAAGTGATTTTAAACGTGATCTGATAACAGAATCATTCTGGCTCACAGCAGTTGCGTCGCCCTCATGGTTTTGCCTTGAAATTCCAGCTTCAAGATTCCAAAGAGGGCAGCTCTTTGCATCACATCACTGGTCTTTAAGGTGTCAGTTATCTTCCTGATGGATTGTCCCCTCTGACATAGGTTTGAGGAGTTTGACAGGATTTTCACCATTTTTTTGGTTCTTGCCCAGTGATTGAGGGGAGGAAGAGGGTTTGTAGAGTTATTGCAATGGATTGTAAAGCCCAAATCACAGCACACAGAGCCTTTAGACTGAAGAACAACTTATCATATTCACAGATAGATACATCGATACATAGAGAGAGAGAGAGATACGGATACTTTTTGAATATACAGACTATTGGGGTTTTCTTTCAAATATAAATGCAAGTGAAAACGCTTGTCGTTTTTGTCAGTCAACAGATACAATTATGTGAACATCTAGGAAATTTTTTAACATTCAAATGCAGTTCTCAAAAAATAGATATAGTTCTCACATCTGAAGATTGTGAATCTGTGCCTAAGCCTTCGCATGTTACTCTTTATATAAAAGAGGAGCTTAAAGGGCACTCTTAGCAAAATAATTCTGGCTATGCAAAGCAGCTTAGGGTCAGGAGATACTCTTCCAAAGGCCCTGAACTCAAATCATGCAGATTGACCACACGCTTTCTGAAGCCAACCCGCCTCCCTCCCACAAATCTTCCCCTTTGGGGCATTGTTATGTATCTTCTCAGTTGGGCATCCTTTGCTCTCTGGTTCTCCTTCTCCTCCATAATTCTTCCTCCCTCCCCGCCCCCTTACCATTTAAGGAAGGCAATTTACATTCCATGATGTCAACAGACTCTTTTTTAGGGCAGGGATGGGGTGAAGATGTGGCTCCCTGATTGAAGCCACAAACTAGGGATATCTCTTCGTTCTCACACTCAAACAGGAAGGCCATTGAGTGACGCCTACTTTTGCACATGACTAACTTCAGATGAAGAAATCTTTGCTGCTCTAGGGCTGAGGGCAAGGAAGGGAGAAGTGTGAGGTCACCTAAAAGGAAACTGCACAGCAGCACCTCTTGCCTGGCAGACAGATCCAGGAGCAACCGAGAACCCAGACTCACAAAATACCTGTAATTAGATCATGAATCTTTATAGGCTACTTGAAATAAATCACTCTTGGGACATTCGTATGAGGCACTGAGCAGCTCTCAAGACCTATGCCGGACTCTCATTTCCTATCTTTCTCTCTTCCCCTCCCAATTAAAGTGACAGCAGAAATCATGCCAAATGCCTTTTATTTTTTACCCCTACCACTGGAAGGAAATGGTGCAGTCAAGAGATACCTGCTGATGGAAATCTAAAATACTCTGGCTTGATAATGAACACTTAGATTACATGATGAAATAATAAAACACGCAGAAAGAATGGTGATAACTTTTAATAGTTTTATACTGTCAACATATCAACTTTCATATGTGCATATACATTTAAATACAGTTACAGACCATAAATACCCATATGGCCAAATACCTATCTACCTCTAGGCAGAAAAAAAAAAAATCTTCCCAACTAAACAAAAGCCTTAAGTAATACTGAAGAAAGTAGATGTGAGGTAATTTTTCATCGAAAGTGACTACAGACCATATCAAGATATTTTTACTGTAAAAATTCAAGTAGTTATAAAACCCTTGTGTCGTAACTCAAAAATGCAACTTTAATACACATTCTCAAAACAAAAATAATTATAAATAGGTAAAATAAATAGTTATTCCTGCTGAAATTCAATCATGACATTATTATTTATGTATCTGAGGACTTTGTTTATAGCCCAGATTTTTAAAAAAAATGAAACTTAGGAAACTCTTCCCACAATCTAAATAATACTGTAATACAAATTATCTGTATGGATATCCATATATGTATGTGTGTGCACATATATATTCATGTGTGTATACATGGGATTTTCATTCTGGGATGAGAAATATCTTTCTTTTTAAAGAAAAGTATGTTCTAACTATGAAAATATTCTTTATTTCTTTTAAAAGATCACTTTCCATAGGATATGCACCGACTACTATGAAAAGGGGCATTTTACAAATTTTTAGAAACATTTTCTTATCAAGTTGTTTGTTGTTTTTACTAAGTTCTAATTACATCAATTAAAAAGTCAAGTTCTACATCTTTTTCATTTTTCCCTGGTTATACAAAATCCCCATGCTCTTTTACCATGTAATGTTCAATCGGCAAGAGTTTTACTTCCTATAAAATCCAGTTTTTTCAAAGTTACTTTCCAGTTTTCCATACTTTCCAGTTAATGCCCCCAGAACACATTAATGAAAGGGCATCTGAACAGAAGCAATACAATTTGAATAAAAAAAGACAAATTATCAACTTATTTTACATTATGTAGTGACCTATGAAATAAACATTCACTATGACATTCAGTGTTCTCAGAATGAAATTTGTTCTTTTAACAAGATTAATAAACTAAATAGGTATACACTGCTCTGGAGTTGGCATTGAAAAGCAAAAAAAAAAAAAAAAAAAGATGGACCAAGTTCTTTTCCAGGGCCATACTTCCAGTCTTAATCTTATTTGTCAACTCCTTTT
>NW_012149396.1:8650178-8660010 GCF_000956105.1 Propithecus coquereli | reverse complement strand
AAAAAAAAAAAAAAAAAACAGAAAACAAAAACAACACTGAACTGTTTCTTCCAGTCTTAATCTTATTTGTCAACTCCTTTTACACCAGGTTGGGCAGTAACCTTCAGCAAAAATACTAGAATAATTCTCTAAGAAACACATCAATAATTACTTTCTTGTTTTCAAGGTTCTTCCATTCTCACTTTCAAACAAACAAAGGTTTTATAATGTCCTCACATCCCAAAGAATGACATCTGAGAAACCTCCAACAGAAATTTATTTTTGATGTATTCCATCTTCCGTTTCCAAGAGCATCCAAAAGCAAACGAATCCTCCTTCTCATTCCTTTCAATTACAGTGAGATCTGTCTTCTAATTGATGAAATTTGTACCTAGTTCGGGAAACTTCCCTTTTGAAGGAGTCTCCTCATGCAAAGTTTTTGATGTAGTCAAGTTCCTGAGCGGAAAAGTTTGGCTATCAGATTCAGAAGTTTCTGCTGGAAATGCAGTTTGTCTCCAAGTCTCCTGAGTTGAAGGGCACACTCCTCTTCGATCTCTGAGAAAGAAAGCAAAACACCAAACTTATCATTGGGTCAAATACTACAAAGAGTAATGTTAGCCTTTACCTGCCTCCGGTGATGTCATCCTTTTCTCCCTCATTTAAGGCCAGGGAACAGAAGTCAAATTCTAAACGTGTGGTTTTTAAGTAGGAGCTGGTTTTTAAACAGTAATAATTCAAACCTTAAATTATACTCTCATTAATAGGCAAATCTAAATTTATTCTTTTCCTCATTAAAAATCCCATTGATAGTTTCTCATAAAAGCCTCAAAATTTATTCTAAAATTAAATCCACATTCTCTATTTACATCTTAATGTAAACCAGCTTCTTCCTATAAGCCCAATCTGTACCAATCCATTGCCTTTATGCAAATCAGTGAAGTAAAAAATAAAGTTTACTTCACATATTTAGTACTTTCTAGAATTGAAGTACTCTTAACTGAATATTATTTTTAAAAAATAACGCTGTAATCCAACTTCCAAGTAAACTTTTTTCAGTAAATGCAACTAACACTAAATCTATACTGACTATAAGCTGAATGTTTTTGAATATTTCAAACTGCAACTTAAGGGCTTTTTGGTCCACTTTGTGATAATAAACATTAAAGAGCATTATGATGACAAATTAAAACCTGGTGTTTTTTTTTTTTTTTGGCTAGTCAAGTGAAGCAGTGGAACTGGAGAAGGAACAAAGGAATCTGTAACTAGTTGTGATCAATTAGTTGTAAACACCACTTCACTTGGACCAGCTATTTTGTAAATAGACCATGAAAAGACCATATTTAGGCTCAAAATAAATGAAAACCGTAAATATATAGTAAAGCAAAAAACTTTTTTTGAGATATGGTCTCACTCTATTGCCCAGGCTAGAGTGTAGTGCTGTCATCATAGCTCACCGCAACCTCAAATTCCTGAGCTCAAGAGATCCTCCTGCCTTAGCCTCCCAAGTAGCTAAAGGCCTGCTCTTCCATATCATGCCTGGCTAATTTTTCCATTTTGGGGGTTCTTGCTAATGTTGCATAGAGTGGTCTGGAACTCCTGACCCCAAGCCACCCTCCCACTGGTCTCCCAAAATGTAAAGAAAAATTTTAAACCTACATTTCAACCAATTTGTCTCTGTAAGAAGTGAGTGAAATCTTCCCTAACTCCTACACCAAGAGACCTAATAAATTCCTAAGATACTATTCTTTATGGGCTACAGGGTCAAACAATTTGAGAAATATTTACAAAGACATGTTCTTTTCAGTGAGTGGGATATATTAACCTACAATTCTTAAAAAAAAAAAAAAAAAAAAAAAGCCAGTATCATTCACTATTCGGTATTTTGTAAGCCCTGAATTCTAAGTGGAAAAATTATCTCTTTCACAAAAGCGGGGGGTGGGGCGCAGAAAATAGCTCCCAGTTGTTTCCTTAATTTTCTGTTGCAATTACACAACTTACAAATGTATTCATGTCTAATCAAGGTTATGAGGCACTTCTTGCTGTCCCTTATTCTTGCATAGGTTAGGTCTTTCAGCAACAGTCAGAACTCTTAGACATCACAAAAGGTAGACAAAGCTCTTTCTACCCCAGGCGAGAGCCCGAGAGCAGCCTGTTGCTAACCTAGCAAGCTCACATTAGCAGGCGCTCCATAAAACGAAACTAACCTTAAGAGGGGGCCTATAATCTGACGCAATCGCAGTATGACCTACAGATTTGGAGCCCAGGGCCTTACTGCCTTCCCTGCTACAATCCCTTAGCAGACGACTGCCTTCTTTGATAAGATTTATTTTCTAAAAGGGGGTTGCTGACCTGGAAAGTTATGATGGAGTTGTATGTGGATGAGGAGAACCGAGTGGGAATGGATGGATGAAAAATGATGGAAACAACTCCTATTCTCCTATCCCCGGACCCGAAATATCGAGGGTTAAATGCTAGTCTTAACAAGTAAGACTGTCTATGCTCCTGAACACAGGGGTCCTTGCGGGGCCGGTCTCCCGGACCGCTGGGGCTCCAGGGGGTTTCCCGAGCCCTCTCGCGTCCCACCTGCCGAGATAATGACTTTCTCCTCGGGGCCGCTGCCTACTCTTGCACTTGTTTTCCCCCATGCTCCCGGGAAGGGTAAACGGGGGGTAGGGAAAAGCAGAGAAGGAGCTTTCTGCCCCGGCTAGAAATGCAGCTGCATCCCAGCCCCAAACCGGGCTCCCTCCCTCGCCGTCTCCGCGGTCCTGGGAAAACCCCCTGAAGAACTTCCTGGAAGCGCCACGAAGGCGCGCTCCAGGGCGCACACCTGGCCCGACCTTGAGCCCCAGTACAGCCTGGGCCCCGGCCCCGACGGGCTGACCCCGGCTGTACCGAGACCGAGACCCCGGCCCCCGCGGGCCCCAGACGGTCAGTACCTGCCCGAGTCCGCGTCGGGCTCGGTTGCGCGTTCTTACGCGCCTTCTTCACGGGCATCTTGGCAAGTGCCACCGCGAGCTCTGATGCGGACCCCGGGGTCTCAGGCTCCCAACCCGAGCACCTCGGGCGTCTGCGGGATGCGTGCTGCACGCGGGCAGAGAGGCGGGACCGGGACACGACACGCACGGAGCGGCCAAGTGCACCAGATCGCTCCGCGGGAACTGCTAAAGTCCCGGCGTCTCAGCCCGCGCTCTGTTTTTATGGGGAACTTCCCGGTGACGTAGAGGAAACTTGACGCCGGGCCCGCCCCGTCCCCGCCCCGTCCCCGCCCCCTCCGGGCAGCTCGCGCGGGACCCGAGCCAGCGGGGGGAATCCCCGCCGAGCGCGACCGCCCGGCCACGCTCCCGACCCGCGGTGGCGCCGGCCCGCGGCGGGGGGCGCAGGGCGCTCGGCGGGCGAGACCCTGCTCAGTCCGAAATTACTTCCTAAAAAAACGGGGTGGGAGGAGAAGGGGTTGGGACGTCGAGTCCGCCGCAGTGGTGGCGGGGCCTAGGAGTGGCGAGAGGGGTAGGGTTTTCCCAGGACGAAAGTGGGGGGTGGGGAGCCACCGGGCGCCTCGCCCTTATCATAAATTGGCAATTAGAGACTTCTGTAAACAAGCCCGGAAAGAGTCCCGAGAAGAAAACTTTCCGAACTTGGAGAGGAGTATGGGTAGCTCCAGGAAGTGAAATGAAGAGAACTTTAATAATAGTAGAGGAGATGCCAGAGGCCATGTGAGACAGTACCAGGTCCGAGAACAGATTGAAACGTCGGAACTGTTGGGAGGTTCCCGCAAACTGAAACCCTGGTGCTAAGCAGGAGAGCGTTGTGTTGGAGCTAGAAAGGGTGTGTGTGTGTGGGGGTGTGTGTGTGTGTGTGTGTGTGTGTGTGTTTTAGGTGATGGCAGAGGGAGGAGGCTGGTTAGCATATTCTCTCCAGATATGCGATATTGCTCACTCTGGATGTTTAGTAACACAAAACGGCTGGATCATTATTACAGAAAACGTTCATATCTTTTGTAGGAGGGATTGAGCTATCTGGGAACATTTAATTATTTGCACAATGTTTAGTGGAGCCTAGAATAATTGTAGTATTACGAGGAGGAGTAATTAGGAATAGTTAGCAGGGATTGAGGCCCACTTCACGCGAAGGGCTTTAGCTTGCACCTTCTCATTCTTTTCTGAAAACAACCCTTGCAAGCTGGCATTCTTAATCATCGTGGCCACTTTACAGGTGCAAAAACTGAGGTTTATAGAGATTAAGTAAATTATCCAAGTTCACATAGGCAGAGAGCAGTTCTCTATCTGAACTCACACGCAGTCCCACAGGGAGCAAGAGCTCTTACCTGCTATAGCCTTCCCAGCAATCACAATTTCTTAGAAATGTGTATTCCTATATTATTTGTGCTGTTTAATGCAGAGATTGTAAATTGGCTGCTTATAGCTGCATGGGCTCCCTAGCAGTGTTTGGCTTTGTTCACACTATTGGTCTACAAAAACGTCTTGTGAACATTTAAATTGATTACCAACATTTAAAAATTGAGAGATTGCATTAAAAGCGGAGATTCTGACATCTCTTGGAAAATCAGAAGCTCTGACAACCTGGGATCCATTTTCCAAAAGTGCAGAGTAGGCTGGAAGTGTGGTCCAAGCCACCCGCTTTAGAGGAAACTCAGGTGCTTCTGCTCACCAACACTCCCTGCTGTTTGCTTTTCTCATTTACATTATCTGGCCACAGTAGGCATTTGAGCTTGTTTATTTATCTTAAACCATTCAATCAACACAAACCAGCAAATATTTATTTATGGCTTGGTCCTGCTGAAGGTATAGACAATGCTACAAGCATGGAACAAAACTGCTTTTCAGCTAAACCACATAGTTTTAGGGCTGACGTTTGGTGTTTTTGAGTGTGGTAAATTCATAAGGGTAAGAGAGAACAGAATTCAGTTCTCACCGTGTAAGGCAGGAAGCACGGTGGAGACGCTGCCTTGAAATCTATTAAATCCAACCTGGTAACTGAGAGCCATTGTAGCCCTTTTCACACTCATTTTGACATAATACATACAGGACACCGTTAACTACCTGATTGCATAAATCAGTAAACTTCTGTTGAAATCAGGCACCCTGAAATGCAACAAATATACTCAACAAAAGAAAAGCCAGTCATGATATTGTTTACCTACAAAAGGTATGTTAATCCTGTCCTCGAACATTATCATTATAAAGGGTTGTTGATCTCCAGATCCGTAGTGAAAACAAACTTTAGGCTACTGGACCTTTTAGGCAATTGCAAATTCAGCTTGCAAAAAAGAAAAAGGAGGAGAGTGGTGGTGGGAGGTGGGCCTCGGAAATGGGTCAAAATCAGCTGCATTGTGAAGGACTGTTTAAGATTTTGAATTTGAGATGGTCTATAAACTCTTTTTTAGATTTAACATTTTATTAAGAGAATAGAATGAGAGAACCCTCTCTTAACTGTATATCTCTCTGGAACAGGGATGTAACATTTAATGTTGGGCTTGCAACAAATGTAAAAACGGGGATATTTTTGCCAAACAAAATAATGAATAAAGATTTATCATGAAGCATTAGAGTCCCCTACTCTCTGTTTAAAAAAAAAAAAAATAGGACCGGTAAAAAGGACAATTTTTAAAAAGATTACCAGATTATCCTTTTTCATGAAACAAGTTCAAAAATGATAGCACAATTCTGGCCACGTCTATGTTGTTACATAGAATGTTAAATATATATGCATATATATAAAAAAACACCACAACAAACACGATTAGTAATAGAACAGTCGTTCATATGTTTCATGCGGAAAATAGGATTTGACAGCTAAACAAGAGTATATGAGATATGAATGAGGCAGTCTGGGATGAAATGTACAGGCCATAGACCTGATTCTGTTTATTCTAACAAGGCAACCTGTTTTTCCCTGTATAGCATGTTTGTTAACAGGAAATTAGCCAGACGATTTGATCAATTAAATCTTTCTTTAAGACAAACAGCGTGGGAGGCTCCCTGCCCCCATTAGCCCTGGGGTGGAGACTCTAACACCTCTCAAATTCCATGTGCACTTGAGTATCTCATTCAAATGCACTTCTGCTTCTGGAACTTTCCTTAGGCCTGAAAAGTCTGCATCTTTAATAAAACTCTGGTGATGCTGATACTTATAGTCTGTGGACAGTTTTGGCCAACCGAAGAGGCTAACGGGAAGAAGGATGTTCCAGGCAGACACGGAACAGCAGTGTGAGGCTGGGAGTGGCAAGGGTTGAGTGGGGAGAGAAGCCACTGGAGGAATTAGAATATTATTGTAGGGCCTTGTGGAAATCGCTAAGGTTTTAAACAGGTGGGTGATCTGATCAGATGCTAGAAAGCTCACTCTAGCCAAGTGTGACTAGATTAATTGATCTGAGACCTGAGATAGTGTGACTTGTGAAAATATTATGGTAATTATCATACAAGATGATAGTGTCAGCAAAGACAGTCCCTGTTTCAAACCATCTTACTAAAATTCCCATGTCTTCTGACTAGAGTAGAACTATATTCTGTTAGAGCATGTCTTAATTGTTTTTCAGCATAATTTTCATTGACATTTTATCCTATACTAACTTCCGAGAGTTGTTGTTGCCAAGTACCACAAACTAGGTGGTTTAAAACAATAGAAATGTATTCTTTCACAGGTCTGGAGACCCGAAATTTGAAACCAAGGTGTCCTCTGGGCCATGCTCATTCTGAATCCTCTAGGGGAGGAGTTTTTCCCTGCCTCTCCTGGCTCCTGGTGGTTGCCTTCAATCCCTGGGGTTCCTTGGCTAGTAGATGTGTTCCTGCGCTCTCTCCTTCCATCTTCCCATGGACTTCTCCCCCATGCACCTGTGTCCAAATTTCCCTCTTATTAAAACATCAGGCCTTGGATTAGGGCTCACCCCAAGCCAGTATAACCTTATTTTAACTTGATTACATCTGCAAAGACCCTATTTCCAAATGAGGTCATGGTCATAAAGGGAGGGGGTTCCTGGGACTTCAGCATATCTTTGGGGGGACACAATTCCACTCATAACATCTCCCTTTATCATTTGCTTTTAAACATTTTTTAAGAAATATTTTACGTATACTTTTTAAATTCTATTTGTAATTTTACAAACCATAAGGCCCTTAGTAAACTTAACAACAGATTTAAAACAGCCTGAAATAAATCTCAAGAGCAATGTGGACAAGAAATAAGATGACTTCTGCGGGATCAGATGTAGAACATCTGTCAGCCAAGAAAGAAGGGTGTCCTACACATTCTTAGTTGCAGATTGTGCTGTGACCCCAGCCGCCACCCTCACTAGGCTTCCCACGCACAAGGCCAAGCACGTTTCCAATAGGTGATTTGAAGGAGCTTGAAAGTAAAGTTAATTTCTGTTAGCACAACATATAAGCATGTTATAAGATATGGGAAACAGAGGGAAAAAAATTTAAACCTCCTTTAATCTCAGCACCTTAACACAACCATTATAAGAATTTTGGTGTATAGACTTCCAGCCTTATTTTCAGTTAATGTTTCTAAAAATCATAATTGCATGCAGTATATATAAAATTCTGTATACTGTTTCTCACTTAACATTATGTCAAAAACAATTTGCCTGTCTTCATGACCATCATATTTCTTGCTACTCAATAGTGTGACCAAGTGGACAGCTCACAATTTACCCAGCCACTCCCCTGTTAGTAGAACTTTGGGATTTGTCTCTTTCTCTTCTCTCCTCCCCTACCTCTCTTCTCTTTATTATTTGCAAATTAATTTCAGTTTAACTCCTTTTGAAATCCAGATACTACTTAGTTGTATTTATGCTTCTGATGTGAGGGAGGAATAAAAGTACTAAAAGGTTCACCTCCTGGTGCTGTCTCTGTCTTGCTTTTCATTGCTTTTCTTACTTTTCCCATTGGATAATTTGCTACATTCAGCACCTGAAGTCTCTATTCTTCATTTTATTCTCCCTTGTTACTCATTTTTCCCTGGTTTTCCCTAATTTTTCTGGATGCTCACAGTTAATGACTATTGAGCATGTTTGTGCTTTTTCCTTTTTTTCCTTTTCTTTATTTTTTTTTTCTTTTTACTGCAAAGATTTCAGAAGAGAAATAGGCAGAAGCATTTCAAAACCTGCCCGTGAGCCAGGCACGGTGGCTCACTGATGTAATCCCAGCACTTTGGGAGGCCAAGGTGGGAAGATCCCTTGAGCCTAGGAGTTTGAGGCTGCAGTGAGCTGTGATAGCACCACTGCACTCCAGCCTGGGCAACAGAACAAGATCCTGTCTCCAAAAAAAAAGGCCTGTTAATTACCCTGAGGAGGCAAAAGAAGCCTGGGCCTCCCAGATAAATAGTCTTAGGAAAAAAGGATAAAAATGTATATAAATACATGCACACACCGGTCCATTTGCCCTGTGGAGTGGGGAAAAGGCATGGCTGAAATGGATGGTAGTCATGGTCTACAGCAGGCAGCAGGAGCAATACAAAGGCACACTCGGTGAGAGGGTAATGGGGAATTGGAAGATGTTTTCAGTGTCTGGAGGCTTTGAGTGTTACTACTAGCATGCAAAATTATTACCCAGCTGTGTACCAGATAGAAGACAGAAGAAATAAATACTAGAGAGAAGAAATACCAGACAGAGTCAGAAGGTGAAGGGGCAGAGCAGGCTCCTTGGGTAGCCACCGCACTGCACTCTTGGACCCATCCCTCATTTTTGAACGTGTGGAGGGTAGATCTGATTCTGGCAGGGATTGTGCTCGCTCTCTCTCTCTCTCTCTCTCTCTCTCTCTCTCTCTCTCTCTCTCTTCTATGGGATAGGATATGAGGGCCAGGAAGGCATGGAGAAAGGCCTTAGAGAGGGTTTTATAGAGTCCCTGGCAGCCAGGTATTGGCTCTTTCAAGTCTACTTTTTTTTTTTTTTTTTGAGACAGAGCCTCATTCTGTTGCCCGGGCTAGAGTGCAGTGGCGTCATCATAGCCCAGTGCAATCTTTCAAACATTCTATGGACTCAAGTGCTCTTCCTGCCCCAGCCCCCCGCCAAATAGCTGAGACTACAGGTGCACACCACCACGCCCAGCTAATTTTTCTATTTTTTGTAGAGATGGGGTTTCACTCTTGCTCAGGCTGGTCTCAAACTCCTGACCTCAAGCGATCCTCCTGCCTCCTCCTCCAGAAGTCCTGGGATTACAGGTGTGAGCCACTGACAGCCCTGCCTCAAGTCTGCTTTTGCAGAACCCTGAGACTTAATTATTTCAGCCTCCTAGAGCGGAACACATGAAACCACAATCCCTGATTGACTTCTCCCCCTTTCTTTGCCCCCTGCATTCAAGCTGTCATCAATTCTTGCACATCTTTCTTTAAAATGGCCTCTGGGGTTAGCCCTCCTTCTCAACTTTCTCTGCCTACAGTGCATGTTATTTCACCCTGGCATCACTGCAGATGTCTTCTGCCTGGGTACCTCTCCTTCTCTGCCGATAGAGCCCCCTCACCCTTCCATCTACCTATAATGCTCCAGTAGCTTGGCATTCACTCCCTTGCTGAAGAATTTATGGAAATCTCCCCATTGCTCACCCAAACAGGTCAGTCCTCCACCCTCCCTGCCTCATCGGTATGCAGGTCACAGATCATTTTATGGGTTCCCTAAAATGAGCTGTGCATTCTTGGAGGGCAGCAAGCCCCTTTCTCCCTCCTGGCTACCTCTCCTCCTAACCATTTTGCCCAACTCTATTTTATTTGCTTTACTACTTCAACTTTATTTTCTTTGAAAATAATGATTACCTGCAATAATGATCCAAGTCTCAGCCGGGCACAGTGGCTCACACCTGTAATCCTAGCACTCTGGGAGGCCCAGGTGGGTGGATCGCT
>NW_012149396.1:8642932-8649752 GCF_000956105.1 Propithecus coquereli | reverse complement strand
ATGTTATTTGTATTCCAGCTTCACTACTAACTGGATAAGTGAATGTAGCAAATTGCTTAACTTCTCTGAGCCTCAGTTTCCTAATTTGGAAAGAGAATAATAATGGCACCATCCTTACAGGGCCTTTTTGACATTGAAAAGGAATAATATAAAATATGAAAAAAAAAAGAGTTCCTGTCATCTTGGGATGGCTCAGGCCGAGTGTGTGTGTGGGGGATCCTTCTCTACCTGCCTGCCCCCACCACCATTCCCAGAATGAGGGGAGCAGGGCAGATAAGTGGGGCAGTTCCACCCCAAAAGTCCCTGAACTAAATGTTAAAATGAGTACATTAGCCATCCCAAACACAGAAGCCCTGACTGGCAACCCCACACGCCCCTGCGCCCACGTGGAAATGTGACAGGCCAAATTGCAACCCGAATTCTATGACAATAAACAGGACCGTTTTTATGGAGGTCCTCGGAGAAAGGAAAGAGGTTGCAGACGGAGAAAGGAAACCAAAAGAAAAAGAGGAAATGAATCACTTTCTGAGCCTTAGATCTCAAGCGTACAAACAGGCTGAGGAGTGGGGCTGAGTTAGCGGAGTCATCATCAGTAGGTCATTTTCTTTTCTTTTGGGGAACATGCAAAACCAAATACCCACATTTATCTTATTGAATAAAATTCTGGCAGGAAAGGAGCGTGGAATCTCAGGCTTTCTTGGGAGGAAGTGTGGGAGTTTCTCTCTCTCCTTTTGGAACTCTGCGCCGTGGCGCTCTGGGCTAAAGGATGCTCTGGTTCCTGCGCCCACCCCTCGGCACACTGTGGTCTCAAGAAGCAGAGGAACCCTGGGTACAAGGCACTGTCAGTGTTTTCAGTGTTTTACAGTGCAATGGCATGATCATAGCCCGCTGAAGTCTCACATGCCATGGGCTCAAATACTTTCCCTGCCCCGACCCCGCTAGTAGCTGAGACTACAGGTACGCACCCTCACCCCAGCTAATTTTTCTGTTTTGTATAGAGATGGGGTTTCGTCAGCAGTTAATACTGCTGCGGTCAGTATTAACTTTGATTCCTTAATGCAGGTATAATACTCAGTTTTAGAGGCAGAAATCTGAATTTAGTCCTAACCCTGCCACTTGAAACCCAACATGTAATCTTAGGCAAAGGACTTACTTACCTGGGGCCCAGTTAACCCATCTGTCAAATGGTTGTCTTGGTTGTCTTGGTTGTCTTAACTCTGTACCTACCTCCTCAGTTTGGGGGAAGGCTGAACAGTGAGAGAGTAGATAAAGAAGTACATTTTAAACTATAAAGTAACGTACACATGTGCTTTATTAGTACTATTAGGACAGAAGCTCAATCAATTAGGATGTGGTTATAAAGCTGTAATTGTAACTGATAAAATATGGTAGTTCCAAAACAGAAAAAAAAAATCGATCTCACAGCAAACCGGTAACCACAAGCCTCTTGAAGAAGAAGAATGAAGTCGAAGTCGTTGGTAGACAGGGGTAGGAGGGATGGCTGCTTTTCATTGTACATTCTTTTATAACTTTCAAATATTTTAAAACACATATTCATAATAATCGCTCAAAGAATATGCAAATAAAAGTCAAATTTATGTGGACCAAGCAATTTCTCTCCCAGGTATACATCAAATAGAAATGTGTGTATATAGTCATCAAAAGACACATACGAGAATGTTCATAGCAGCACTATTTGTAGTGGCCCCAAACTGGACACTGTCTAAATGCCCAACAACTGTAGAGTGGATAAAGAAATGACAATCTTTTCCCACAATATAATACTGTACAGCACCTACAATGAATGATCTACAGCCACCGACAACAACGTGAATGAATATGATATATAATGTTCAGGGAAAGAAGTCAGGTACAAAAGAGGGCACACTGTGTGGTTTCATTGATAAAAGGTTCAAAGGCAGCGAAACTAATATACGCTGTTAGAAGTCATAATACTGGTCCCCCTTAAAAGGGTTTGTAATTTAAGGGGTCCTAGAGGGGCTTCTGGGGTGTTGGTAACATTCCACTTTTTAATCTAGGTGCTGCTGTTTATACGGGTGGATTCAATTTGTGAAAATGTATCACACTTTTTTCTGTCTATATGCCGTACATCAATTCAAGGTTAAAATAAATAAATAAGGAAGATTGGATGGGGTAGGAGCTATCCCAGTGGGACTGACGAAGGAACAATAGAACAATGAAATAAATTTTACTTCGAGTTTTTCCAGCGAGCTCCAAATGGTATCCATTTCATTCAATCTCTAAGTGGCAGTGTAAGAAATTCGCAGAGGCCAGCATTTGTCAGTGGCAGCAGAAATTAAAATACAGTGCAAAATGTGATAGAGTCAGGGCCTGGCGAGGTGGCTCACACCTGTAATCCCAGCACTTTGGGAGTCCAAGGCAAGAGGATTGCTTGATGCCAGGAGCTTGAGACCATCCTGAGCAACATAGCAAGACCCTGTCTCTACAAAAAATAGAAAAATCAGCCAGGCGTGGTGGCGTGTGCTTGTAGTCCCAACTACTCGGGGGGAGGCTGAGGCAGGAGGATTGCTTAGGCCCAGGAGTTTGAGGTTGCCCTGAGCTATGATCACAACACTGCATTCCAGCCTGGGCAACAGAGCAAGACCCTGTCTCTAAAAAAAAAAAAAAAGAAAAGAAAAAGAAAGAAAAAAAAGAAAAAAAATCAAAGTCAGGTGAATTGGTACCTTTTTCAATACTACCAAGTAACAGAACAATGAGATAAAGATATGATTATGATTGGAACTATGTCAAGATCTCAAAATGAAGTCACAGAGTTAGCAATATTCAAGTATTAGAGTTCAGAATGTCAGGGTGAGAGTAAAAGATATTTTTATATCCTCCAGCACTGAAAAATGTTGCTGTATTGCACAGGGAATTTAGCAATAAATATCCAAAGAAGAAGTCAAGTGAAATGTAAATTGATGAACTCTAATCTCAAAGGCCAGTATATAAGACAATATGTCTAACCACTATCTCTTTTACCTTCAAAATCCCAGGGCTAAGGTGCACAGGCCCTCAGAGCTGGTAGGTAATGATGCCAGGCTTTGAACCCAGATCTGTAAAGTCCAGCATCCAAACACCTTGACCTTTTGTCAGTTACTGGATCACATGCAGCTTTCTTTCCTCAAGCTTCAGCGCTTATTCGAACTTGCCCCAGCCCCTGCCGGAGGTTGACCCCCCTCATCCTCCAGATCCCAGCTGAAATGCCCCTGAGGCCTCCACTGCCATCTAATCTGAAATCGTTCTCCCTCTCTTTTTTCTTTTTTTAGTTTGTTGTAGAGATGGGGGCCTTGCTATGTTGCCCACGTTGGTCTTGAACTCCTGGCCTCAAGTGATCCTCCTTTCTCGGCCTCCCAAAGTGCTGGGATAACAGGCGTGAGCCACTGCATCCAGCCAGTTCTCCCTCTTGCTGTCTATTCCCTGTTTTCTTTCTTCATAACATACCAGAAGTTGTAGCTGCTGCATTTATTGGGGGTGGTACTTGATCCCATATTCACTTACTAGGTCCCCCAACTAGATTATCAACTGTAAAGGTGAAGGTCCCATCTATTGTGTTGTCAGCTCTTCCTCCTGCACCCGGCATGCAAGAGATGATCAAGAGATGACTATTTTACCTAAATCGATTGTAATTAGCACCAGGAAAACATGAATTAGCTGATCACATAGGAGACCAAGAGGGCTGCAGTTGCAGCCTAACCCTGCCCTTGGCCTTCTGTGTGTTCTCAAGCAAGAAGCTCCTCCTCTCCCAACCACGGTTTCCTCCTGTGCAAAGTAAAGGTTCAGGCTGATTACTTGCTCTCTAAATTTCCTCCATTCTAATTCCCACTCCCTGAATTAAAGTAATTCACAACAATGTGTGAATGGCGGATGGCTTATTACCATTCCCAGAGGGGGTTGCATTTTAAAAAGATAATGTTCCACATTAATCTCTACTTTTAGGCTATCTATCGGCAGCAGGATAAGTGAAAACAGTGGAACCGATTGGAGAGAGATAATGGGAAGGGGAAGGGCAATTGAACCTGAGATTCTGCCCTGTGAGTCAGCTGTGCTAATAGTTCCTGCTTTTGTCAGCTTCTTCCTCTCTCCTGATTTCAACTGAGACTTCAAAAGCATCAAGATTTTTTTTGTTGTTTTTACCATTTCCTGCGCCTCCTTCCCTCCCCAGCTGCTACAGTAAGAATATCTGCTGTGGGGATTCTGTGGCGGCCAACTTTAGAGAGTGTTAAGTTGGACTTTCCAAAGCGGTGTGGTCCTAGTGATTTCGGTTTCTCTTAACCCCGCAATTTCTACTTTCTGTTTCCGAGTGTGGCGGCTCTACCTGGGGGCCAGGCACTGTGGTTTTGCATACGGGGCAGTAATTGTCTCTTTCTGCCCTCCAGTTATCCATCTTGCTATCTTTCTGGAACTCAAAGTGTCCTACTAGGAAAATTAGTGTCTGGGCAGGGACAAAGGTTGGCTCAGAAGAACAAACAAAGAGAGGAAGCACTCGGTATTAATAACAACATCCGCAAATGGTAGAATTTGCCCTGGGTTTCCAGAAGGGCTCTGTGTCACCTTTTTCTTTAGTTGTTTTGATCTAGCTGTTATAAAAACTGTAACAGTGGGAGTTCCCCTTTTCAGCCCAGTCCTTCACCCCCTGACACACACAAACACACACACACCCCTCCATCTCTAATCTGAATTCTCCAGAACTCGAGCCAGGGGCTGGGTAGTCTGCCCAACTGATCCTAGCTCCTGATGACAGTGAGGGTACATTTTGTCTCTTCACAGGGACCCTACCCTTGTTTTTTCCTTTGGCTATCATTTTCCTCCTGGCAGCTGGGCGTTGAGGTGGCTTCTTTGATGCCTGGGTCATAACTAACCCGAGGGTGGGGGCAGGTGGGCTGTTGCTATCAGGCCTGGTGGGCACCTGCTTCCACACTCGCCAGCATCCACGTGAGGATTCAATGGCTTTGGTCATGGTTTCTTCAGCCAGTGGTTGCTTTCATCTTAGCCTCAAAACTCCCTGCCTTAAGCGTTTATTACCAGAGGTATTTATTTAAACAAACAGCTGCTAGACCGAAATTTACTGGATCCCACCTACAGAACAGAACCCCATTCTTTACCCCGATTTCAAGGGACCCAGGTGCTCTGCAGTGGAATCACACTGAATGACAGAGACCGAAGAAAGAGGAAAAATTCAAATATAAGAGATCCATCAGTGTCTTGTGAGTTGGGAAAAAAATTGCACCCTTTCCATCCCCCAGTGTTTTTTAATTTTAATTTTTTTTTTTTTTGAGACAGAGTCTCACTCTGTCACCTGGGCTAGAGTGCCGTGGCGTCAGCCTAGCTCACAGCAACCTCAAACTCCTGGGCTCAAGCGATCCTCCTGCCTCAGCCTCCCGAGTAGCTGGGACCACAGGCATGCACCACCATGCCCGGCTAATTTTTTCTATATATTTTTAGTTGTCCAGCTAATTTCTTTCTGTTTTTAGTAGAGACAGGGTCTCGCTCTTGCTCAGGCTGGTCTCGAACTCCTGACCTCGAGCAATCCAATCGCCTCAGCCTCCCAGAGTGCCAGTGTTTAAGAAAGGAAAATCCCACATACAGAACGTACTTACCTTTCATGGCAGAACTTGCCTTATACATTCCCCCCGCCCCCAAAGCAAAACTAAACTCTCCAGTTCTGGGTTGATCTCACTGCTGCCATCCTCGCTGCTCAATATGAGAAGGAGACCAAGAACATCTGCATCTGGGAGCTTGTTAGGAATGCAGAACCTCAGGCCCCATCCCAGACCTACTGAGTCTGAATCTGCATTTTAACAAGATTTCCAGGTGGTCCGGATGCACCTTAAAGTTTGAGAAGCCTGTCTTGCCTCCTTCACTGTTAACTTTTTTTAAAACTAGTGCCCTGTAATCTAAGAATCTATGTGATGTTGTTGTGCCCATAACATACTGAGGTCAGAGCATTCACAGAGCGATTGAAGATAAGAAAATGCATTAAGTTTTCCATGCATTTAGCAGTTTAAAAAAAACAAAAAACAAAACCTCTAACACCTGTTGGAATGTGTAAAAGTTTTATTTTCTCATCCTTTTTAATATTTGATTTGTATGGTCTTATTTGTAAAATGAAGATTTGGGGGTTTGTCTTATTTTTGTCATTTTTATGGAAGAAAGTGAGTAGGAAGCATGATTTGCTCCCAACCCTAACCAAACCCACAATGATGGAAAGGCTTGGCAAATTTCAAATGTTTTAAGAGCTTTTGTAAATTAAGTGAACAAATGGGATGTTGTTTGACGTTACCTCTGTGAATGGGCAGAGCTGATTAGTTGGGCATTTGGGAGCTGGGAGGGGTGCCCAGAGCTGGCTCATTGTTGACTGTGGGCATCCATGGACAAGGTGTACCTTTCAAAGGACCATCATTATGTATGGTCACACAGTGGGGGCTTAAATGGCACCCCTTTGAATAGATTTTGAACTGTTCTAATCCAATTCACTGTTTCATTTTTCATTTTAGAGATAGGGTCTCATTCTGTCACCCAGGCTGGAGGGTAATGACGTGGACATAGCTCACTGTAACCTTGGGTTCCTGGGCTCAAGCGATCTTCCCAAGTAGCTAGGACTGCAGGTGCATGCCATTATGCCCAGCTAATATATATATATATATTTTAGAGACAGGGTCTTGCTATGTTGCCCAGGCTGGTCTCAAACTCCTGGCCTCAGTGGATCCTCACACCTTGGCCTCCCAAAACACTGTGATTGCAAATGTGAGCCATCACACCTGGCCTGATTCACTGTCTAGATTCCCTTTGTGCTTGA
>NW_012149396.1:8641132-8642047 GCF_000956105.1 Propithecus coquereli | reverse complement strand
TAAATATCCAATCACAGGACTATATAAATCTCCATAATAAAAGGTATCTGATTAGATTCTGGGACAGAGTATGGCTTTACATGATAATTTAGTCACAATGTCCAAGATAAACTATTGACACACTCCAACACACACACACACACACACACACACACAACACACAATAACCAGAACAAATGGAAATACTTATGAAAGAAAAACGATTTCTGATTTCTGAGTTAAGTAATATCTTGTAAATGAAAAGAGGAAATAGTATTAATACATACTGCTATGCTTTCTCGGAAGCCTGGAAATAATTTTAGACTAATCGATATAAGTGTAACCAAAGCCATGAAAACTACAAACAGAGAAATGACATGTGGGAGACCAAGGAACGTTTGTGTAATGGAATGGCTTCTTAATTGTGTAAGATCTAGTGAAAAGGGGAAGTCATCTATTCTTAGTTCCTTCGATATCCGTCGATGTGAAAGAGGAAGAAGAGAAAAAGCTCCCCTTCCCTAAAAACGTGGGACTTTACCTTAGAACAAGTCAATAAAGTTAAATACGTTGTCCCTATGATTTCTCTAATTATTGACTTTTTTTACCATGATGTTTTAACTTGTATATATATGTTAAATATTATTTATTTATTTGTTTTTAGTTGACAAGTAATAATTGTACATATTCATGGGGTACATAGTGTTGTTCAGATACATATAATGTATAACAATCAGATCAGGGTAATTAGCACATCCATCATCTTAAAGATTTATCATTTATTTGTGTTGGGAAAGTTTAATATCTTCCTTCTAGCTATTTGAAACTCCACAATATATTATGGTTAACTATGGCCATCCTACAGTAGTATGGAACACTAGAAATTATTCCTCCTATCTAGCTGTAATTTTGTATCCTTTAACAAATCTCTCCCTATAT
>NW_012149396.1:8639723-8640572 GCF_000956105.1 Propithecus coquereli | reverse complement strand
GTAAATCCCCTGCTATCCTGTTCAACCAGAGATAACTGGTATTATTTATAGTATATACTTTCTAGAAATCTTTGTATTAATATGCAAACATACATGCACATATATATTTATTAATAGAATAGATGATGCTGCATTATCCTGCTTTGTAGTCTTCTTTTTATACTTAGAGATATACGTTAACATTTTCCATGTGTCTATCTCATTAAGTGGCGTAACAGAACACACCATCATTAATAATCTACCTACTAGTGATGAATATTTTGTTCATTTTCAGTATTTTGCTGTTATATATATGCTGTAAGAAACACCCTTGAACACAGGTGTCTTAACATACTTCTATACCTATGCATGAACAGGTAAATTCTAAGCACTTGTTTCTCATACACGCTGCAAAAATTATTTTCTCCAATTTGATGTTTGTGTTTCACTTTTGTCATTTAGTGTTTTAATTTTTTAGGTAGTCAGATTTGTTTCTTTGCCTTTATAAGTGTTAGCCTTGGTGTTATTGTGAGCAGGTCCTACCTCCATCAAGTTTATAAAAATATTTTTCACTGTTTTCTACCAATATTTTGTTTTACATTGTTAAGGCCATCCATCAGTTACTTCTTTCTTTTTCTCCCCAGAGGAAAACAATTTTGGAACAAACCGCCCTTCAGAAAGGTTGTATACCCTTTTTCATGCTGCCAGCAGTGAATGAAAATGTCTCTCACAGTCCTCAACCATACTATATATTGCCTTTCTTTTTAATATTTGCCAATTTGAAAAGCAAAAAAGGATTTCCCCCTTAGTACATTTCACATTGTCTTTATTTTTCATGAAACCAATCTTTTTTTTTTTTTTTTTTTTTTT
>NW_012149396.1:8630598-8638413 GCF_000956105.1 Propithecus coquereli | reverse complement strand
GCCTTGAATTGTATTTTAAACTGTATGTGAGTCTGGTGATGATGCCTCAGATTGTGCAATCTTAGTTTTGACCAGTGGTGAACACCAAAACGGGGGTGAGGGAAGCTAGGCAGAGAAAACTTTCCAGTTGATGGTAGATACCAAGACAAAGCCACCTCACGCTGATGGCCGTTTATGGACAGTGTCTTCAGGTGTAGGGATCCACCAGGCTCCAGCCACAAAAGGCATTAAGGGAAAGTGATAGAAGAGAAAATCTGCCAGAAGGAAGGAGTGAGAATTCAGAGGTCTGGGGGCGCTCCAAGCCCATGATACTCTATAACATGCCCTTGGGGAACACCTGGAGATTGCCATAGATGGAGGGCATGCATTTGTTTCTGCTTTGATTTACCCATGTGCTGCATGGATGAGAACAGAGAATTAAACACATCAAATATGGTGCAATAAAATTGAAGTATGCTTTTTTCCTAAGTCAGAGCTCTAGAGTCGTAAAGATGTTTTGGCTCCAGATTACACCATCCCCCCTCACTCCCACCAGCAGCAATCAGAGAGCAGTGCATTCTACTGCCCATGCAATCCAACAGAAAATAAGTTATTTTTGTATGATGAGCCTTGCCCATAATGCTCAATGTGTCAAAACTTGTCATTTTGCATCTTGCTATTTCCAAGCTCTGGATCTGGAATCCTACAGCTCTCATAGGTACACCTAGCTACATGTGACATCATTATTTATACTGTTATGTTTCATTAAAATGTAGGCAAACAAAGAATAACAAGAACATGATGTTTCCCATCCCACTGTATACATTTCCATAGACATCTGCACGTTACCTCAATGTTAGGCCGCTGTACCAGGAAATAGCCCTTTTCACACTCACTGCAAGTACGTAGCGTCAACACCATGCCAGATAAAGTCTCCCTAGTTGACCTTTGTCATTATGTGCTGCACTTTTGTTTGCCATGAGCCTACTAATAACACTTTTATGTAATGTTTACTGATTATTATAGTAAAATAGTTGGGAAACTTTCTGCATGACAATCATTGTCGAACCTCAGGAATTACTTCTAATAGTCTGCGTGATACATGCTAAATGGAATAAACAAAACGCTATGCTGCTTGGAACCTTCCTGAGAAGACTCGTGATCCTTCACTACCTTGGAAGGAAAGGGTGACCTCATCCCATCAAGTGCTCCTTAGAAAAGTGGGGTCGAATCTCTATGAGGTTACGAGGTGAGTGCATACACATCTTCCCTTCACTGTCTCCATTTAACCTGCCATTTTTTCTGTGATGCTGGACCGTGCTCAGCAGTATCTGATGTTGAGGGTAAGTCAAGAGGAAGAAAGACAGTACAGGAGTGGGAGAGAAAAGCAGAAGCAGACAGAGGTGTGTAGCAGGAAAGCAGGTAGGCCTGCGGAATGACGTCACAATGGTATGACTAGAAACACTTGAAAAGTCTCTAGTTCTACCTAAAGCAACACAGATATCTTGGTTCCTTTATGCCATAGTTAATGATAGAAAACATCATCGCAGTGTGAGTGCTAAGCCACTCTGAGGATAGAAGCTTAAACTCTGGAAGACAAATATCTGTGCATGTGGGGAAAATACTGGCCACACTTGATCACACTGGCCCGACCCTGCATTGCTCACTAGCTGGCATGACGAGGCGGGGACTGAGGGCTGGGCTGCAAACCTGGACACTCCAGGAGAGGTAGGGGAGGGAAGTGATTATTGCTGACAATAAAGACTCTTTTTTTTTGGACTGGCAGTGTAAAATCAAGAGAGTTAATGCATGTTTAACTTGGACTATCCCCCAGTGTAAGCTTGTCTTACACAGAAAGCAGCAACACACTATCCCATCCCTTGTGACTTTCAGTCCGTGAAATTTTGTGTAATTAACAATCTCAGGCTATCTTCTGTTACTTTAGAAATTCAGTGATGCTTGAGTCTATATTTTAGCCTGAATACCGACTCTAAATTTCCATTTCCAACAGCATTAGTTCATAATAATTATGTTTATTTAACAGCTTCTCAAGTTCCTCTTGTTCATGGAGGCAACTATGTAGGCACATAATCTCTTTATAAATAACACATAGTTAGGCTTCTTATCTGCCTTATCTCACTTGCACGGTTTTAAAATTGAATGTTTTCCCAACGCTTTCTTAGAAATCAAGACTTTAGTTTGGAATTTTTTTTTTACCTTCCGACATACTTATTTTTAACTCTTGCCTTGGCCTTTGTTCAGATTTGGGTCATAAAGTCAATTTAGTCATTGCTAGATAAAGTACACTTTTTCTGAGCTGCTTTTGAAAAGCAGGGAGTAAGAGAATAATCCAATCTGTGCTGCAAACTTTGTTTACCAGAGGGTTTGTTAACCAGTGGGTAAACAAAGTGTTTACCCTTATGGGGAAACTCTTCCCATACAACTGAAGGTGAATACACAACAAAACAACCACAGTCCCGCGGCCTTGGTGCATTGTTATGGAAATGGCTTGTGTTAAGGATTTCTGCAGGTGCAGCAGGAGTCTCTGCAATATGCAGAAAGACTCAGGCTTTGTGTAAATCCGCTTCCAGCTGGTTTGGACTTTGCACAGTGGGCGTGTATTCAGCGATCGTGGACAGAAGTCGGTTCTGGATGTCTCCCCCTCGAGGAGGTCTGAAACTTTTTTTAAGAGTATTTTTTAGAACAGTTTTAGGTTCACACAAAATTGAGAGGAAGGTACAGAGATTTCCCATATACCCTCGGCCCCCAGGCATGCACAGACTCTCCCATAGGCACCAGAGTGACGTATGTGTTATGATTGCTGAACATACATTGACACACCACTGTCCCCCACAGCCCACAGTCTGCACTAGGGTTCACTGTTGGTGTTGCACATTCTGTAGGTTTAGACAAAGGTACCATGGCATGCAGCCACCATTATCGCATACACGGTATGTTCACTGCCCTAAAAATCCTCCATGAGTCTGACACTTTTTACAGGAGAATGCCAAGTTTTGACCGCTTTTCTTTTGGTACTAGAAAGGGGCTCCTTAGCTGGGTGGTGCTTCCTTTCTCCATGAGAGGACGAGGCTCTCACTGATATATTTGGGAATGATGGCTGCTTTTTGCCAAATGCAAGTCTGTGTCCACCAGCTGGGGAGACATAAACAGAACCTCAAATAACTACTGGGGTTAGAGCCAGAGAGGCCTGGTCCAGAGGCTAATTACACAGGGTGCAGCTGTGGCCGAATGTGCCCCTAGGGACCACAGAACTCCCAGTTTCTTCTTTACTACTTATCCCAGATGTCTGTGGTCACTCCAGAGATAACCAGGACCAGGTCTCCTGTCTGTTTCACTAATTACCGGCTCTTTGAGACCTTGGCTCTGCGTGAGTCAGACCTAGAAACCTGTTTACCAACCAACTTTATCTTCTGAAAACAGAGACTCATTTCTTTCTCCCTTGATTTATAGCCCCGTGGTACAAGCCTTATCTCCTCTGCTAGAGACTTCAATTCCCTGCAGGAGGGATCCATGCCCAAGTCCTTAGAGCCCCAGTGCCCAGGGCTGTGCCTGCAACGCAGAAGGTATTCAGTCTTTTTTGGATGGGCAGATGAAATGTGAGTGCAGTGGAAAAACTCAGGTGTTGGAGAGTATGGTGAAATAGAGCTGACCCAGTCTCTCCGATTATTGGGTAATAATTGTTACCGCCTCCTGGTTTCTAGCAAAGTGTTGTAGTAATGTGTAATATCTCCACTCAATGCAACTGCCTTGCAAGATAGATACAAAATCCTCTTTTTACACAGGAAAGGTCAGATACTCAGAGAAGTTAGGCAATTTACCTAAAGCCACAAAGCTGTGATTGGCAGAACCAGGGAGTTCATTTGTAGCCTGCGCTCTTGGGGATTCCCCTACGTTAAGCCACCTCTCCCGAAGTTGCTACACGTGTGCAAAGCGAGGTTGCGGTCAGGACTACTCAGTCCCATGCCTGGCCAGGTGAAACGGGCAGTGCTGGAAAGTGCCGGAGAGTTAGGGTGGGAGGTCCTTGTCCTTAAAGCCCCTGCACAGCCCTACGGGGTGAGGGCAAAGGCCTTGGCTGACCGTCTTCCCTTAGCTTGGACATTGTTCCCTTGGCACCATGTTGAAGGCCAGTGACCAGCAAGGCTGATAGCTGCCTGCCCTGCCTGCCTCCTGCCTGGGCACTCTAAAAAACAGAACAATCAAGTATCGATGTGAAATAGGGAAAAAAATCACGTATTTCCTCATAGAAACTCAAAGTCAGTCCTTCTGAGACAGAAAAAAAACATTTATGGAAACTGCTTCAGACAGCCCTTATCCTCCTATCTCTGCCTTAGTCTCAGCTGTTTGCTCAAGTCTGCGGAACTACCAGGAGTTTTTGATCAGACCCCATGGCGGGCCGTGGTCTTCCCTCAGTGAAGCACTAAGAGTGGTGATCTCTCTGCTCTGCCTCCAGAATGATCTAAAATGACCTCAAATCTAGAACGACCTCATACCTACCCACCTCTGCCAGAGTCCAGAGTTGCTCAAGTGCTCTCTACCCTCTAGCCTCAAATCCATAACCTTGGTGTGAATCACTCCCCATCCGAGACTACATATTTGTGGGCACTTGATCTAGGAAATGCCTCCCTTTCTAGGAAGAAGGGTTTGCTCATCACCCTCTCTGCAGTCACAGGGACCTGATGAGTTATAGGAACTCATAACAATGTGTACAGATTATTTTTAAAATTCTATTTTTAGTCTATTAGCTACTGTTGCATATTTATTCTAATCTATAGCTGTTCAGCTGTTGGAGAAGCAAGACCGTTGGAAATGCAGCAGGCGGGGAATGAGGGTGACCGGGTGGCTCACTCCGCTGGCAGTCAAGTGCTGTGCTGCAGCGGTTATAGGCTGGCCTCAGGGGCAAGGGTTCAAATCATGCCTCAACCATTAAGTTCCGTGGACGGGCTACTTAATCCTGATTTCCTTTGTCTGCAAAGAAGGAATAATAGCAGTACCTACCTCGGTGGGTAGCTGCCTGCAGTATTAAATAAATGAGATCACGCATATAGTGAACATAAAACATTTAGCACCGAGTAGAGACGGTCAGTAGCTCCTGGGTATTATTATTGTTATAGAGAGTACTGTGAAAATTCTTGTCCTATGAAGAATATTGAGGTCAGATGCAGTGGCTCACACCTGTAATCCCAGCAGTTTTGCAGGCCAAGGCAGGAGGGTTGCTTGAGGCCAGGAGTTTGAGACCAGCCTGAGCAACATAGCAGGACCCCATCTCTATAAAAAACTTTCAAAATTAGCCAGGTGCTGCGGCGATGCCCACCTGTAGTCCCACCTACTTGAAAGGCTGAGGCAGGATGATCACTGGAGCCCAGGAGTTCAAGGTTGCAGTGAGCTGTGATCATGCCAGTGCACTCCAGCTTGGGAGACAAAAAGCATATTTGCTAGAACTTGCCCTTAACTCTTAATCTGTCTATATCCTCCATCAATTTGTCTGCTATGGCTCAGTTGAGGCAAAAGAAAATTATAATATCTTATGCTCTGCAATCGTATAGTTATTAGATGCTTTCATATTCATTATCCCAGTGCCTCAAATGATAGGTGCTTAATAAATATGTTTATTTTTCACAGCTATCTCGGGAGACAGATGGGAGAGATAATGATGTTGCCATCTTGCAAAGGAAGGGAATCTGCTAAGGATTTCCAGTTTGGGTCAGGCTTTGTTTGCAGTGCAGCTATAACAAAATGCCACAAATGGGTGGCTTAATATACTGTTAACAGAAATGTATGGTTTCACAGTTCTGGAGGCTAAAGGTCCAAAATCAAAGTGTCAGCTGGGTTGATTCCTTCTGAGGCTCATGAGGGAGAATCGGTTCCATGCCTCTCCCCTAGCTTCGGGTGTTTTGCCGGCAATCTTGGGTGCTCTTGGTTTCTAGAAGCGTCACCCCAGTCTCTGCCTTCATCCTCACATGGCTTTCTTCCTGTGTGTGTCTGCCTCTGAGTCCAAACTACGCCTTTGTATGAGGACACCAGTCATACTGGATGAGGGCTCACTCTAATGACGCATCTTACCTCCATCATCCACAAAGACCCTGTTTCCAAGAATGGTCACAGGCACAGGTACTGGGCTTAGGACTTCAACATCATTCAAATAGGACACAGTTGGACCCACTGCACAGGCCTAACACTCATGTTATTTAACTCAGTTGCTATTTACTTATTTATTTTTTTATTTTTATTTCTTTGCGACAGAGTCTTGCTTTGTCTTCCTGGCTAGAGTGCCAGTGGTGTCATCATAGCTCACTGCAACCTCAAACTCTTGGGCTTAAGGGATCCTCCTGCCTCAGCCTCCTGAGTGAGTAGCTGGGACTACAGGCCACACCATCATGCCCAGCTTATTTTTCTGTTTTTAGTAGAGACGGGGTCTGGCTCTTGCTCAGTCTGGTCTTGAACTCCTGAGCTCAAGTGATCTCCTGCCTCGGCCTCCCAGAGTGCTAGGATTACAGGCGTGAGCCACCGCACCTAGCCACAGTTGCTATTTAGATGCCTAATATCCCAGCTGCTTCAGTCTCCAGAATCATATTGCTTTTTTTTTTTTTTCATACAAAAAACATTTGGGGAGCAAAGGCACCTGCAAAAATACAAATTAAGGAATACCAGGGGAGTGCTTCCCTTTTCTTGTCTTGCACTTTTGAAGGTTTGGACTCTTTATTTCTAGGGCGGGCGGGAGCTGCATCCTCAGCCACTTAGCAGCATAGCCTTTCGGCCCTTCTTGCAGTGTGATGAGCTGCTGGCAAAAGACAGAGCAAGAAGAGCACAGTGGAAACCCATCCAGATGCCTAATGCACATGGGCTTCTGTGATGCAGAAAAGATACTTTTCTGTCTCTCCTGTTTTGAGGATAGAATACAAAATAATGACCTATATCAGGGTTTGGCATACTGCACCCGGCCACCTGGTTTGTTTGTTTGTTTCTTTGTTTTTCCTTTTTATAACTTTTTTGTTTTGAAATGATGATAGAGCCATAGGAAGTTGCAGAGAGATTCTCTGCACCCTTCACCCAGCTCCCCCACCCCCCAGCGGGTGCATATAAGTAACTCTCTGCTGTTGCTTTGTGGAGATGGCTGTGCTGAGCAGCGACAGCCCACTGGAGTCATTTGCTGCAAAGTCTGAGCTGGCTCACCTCAAACCGCTGCTTTAAAAAGGAACCTGCAATCGCAGTTCCCCAGGCCCCTTTCACGGCCACCAGGTAAGGATGTTCTGCCCAGATTTGGCTTACCTGGCTCTTTCCCTGGGGCGGGGGTTCCCCCATCCAGTGTGGCTGCCACAGCCCACTTTGATGAGGGGAAGGGGGAATTTCAAAGTGGGGACAGCTTTAGCCCCTGCCTTGATGGGAGTGAGGAGTTTTGATTGGGAAGTCTAGGGTAAATTCTTGGTTTTCGCTGGCGGCCACCTGGAGAAAAGTGGCCAATTCTAAGAGAGAGAATGAGTCCTGCTACCATGTCCACAAGAGATGAAGTGACTGGTGAAATGAGAAAGACATGCTGGTGAGGATGATTGCTTCTGAGAGCTAAAATCAGATGTCAGAGGCAACCTAGAGAAAGAAGCCTGGCGTGGAAGCGGGGGGCAGATGCAAGGGAGTCGGAAGGATGGAAACATCCTAATGTTAACAAAACCCACTTAATTACTCTGTTGCTTTTTTGGGGGTCTCATGCGGAGTGCAGTGGCTATTCACAGGCACTATCATCATGCACTACAGCCTCAAACTCCTGGGCTCAAGCGATCCTCCTGCCTTAGTCTCTGGAGGAGCTGGGACTACAGGCACCAC
>NW_012149396.1:8628522-8629358 GCF_000956105.1 Propithecus coquereli | reverse complement strand
TAATCATATCCTCTAGTATCTGGACCACTGAAACATTTGTTCAAAACAGTGTCCAGCGCAGAGCGTGCTCATCTCGTTACATGCTTTAAGTTTCTTTAAACCCAGCACAGAAGTGCCAAGTCTAGCGTTGATCTGTCATGCAACTAATACTCTGCTTCATTTTACAGATGAGGAAACTGAGGCTCAACATGGGTATGGGCTCCGCCCAGGGCCAGGGGACCCATGGAGCTCTAGCTGCACTCAACAGTCTCTGCTACATGCACTACATCGCAGCCTCCTTGTTCTGACAGCACTTGCTGAGGCCATGCAGAATAATCATCCTTCTGTTCCTCAGAATGGCGCCTTCTCCCTCCTCCCATCCTTAGCGGTCCCTCAGCTGCCTATCCTGTGCTGGGCCCTCAGGTGCTGGGGATGCAGCAGTGAACGGTGGAGAAGGGGTAGGGCAAGCAGACGGGGACAGGCAGAAACACAGAGTAACAACAGGGGCTTTGGGAACTAAACACAGGGGTGCTGTATTAGTTTCCTAGGGCTGCCTAGGAAATAAAGTACCACAAACCAGGGGCTTAAACAATAGAAATTCATTGTTTCACAGTTGCAGAAGCTAGCAGTCCAAGGTCACGGTGTTTGTTCCCGCCAGGGCTGTGAGGAAGAACATGTTCCGGGCCCCTCACCTAGCTCCCATGGTGGGCTTGGCAATCCTTGGCGCTCCTTGGCTTCTGCTGGGCCGCCCCAATCTCTGCCTTCAACCCTCGCGTGATGTTCTTCCTCTGCATGTGTCTGTCTCTGTGTCCAAATTTCCCTTTTTTGAAAGGACACGGTCATATTGGAATAGGGGC
>NW_012149396.1:8619815-8628472 GCF_000956105.1 Propithecus coquereli | reverse complement strand
ATATATATATACATATTCATATCCTCTAGTATCCGGACCACTGAAACATTTGTTCAAAACAGTGTCCAGCGCAGAACGTGCTCATCTCGTTACATGCTTTAAGTTTCTTTAAACCCAGCACAGAAGTGCCAAGTCTAGGGTTGATCTGTCATGCAACTAATACTCTGCTTCATTTTACAGATGAGGCAACTGAGGCTCAACATGGGTATGGGCTCCGCCCAGGGCCAGGGGACCCGTCAGTGGAGGCAGGACTCCGGGCATGGAGCTCTAGCCGCACTCAACAGTCTCTGCTACATGCACTACATCGTAGCCTCCTTGTTCTGACGGCACATGCTGAAGCCATGCAGAATAATCATCCTCTGTTCCTCAGAATGGCACCTTCTCCCTCCTCCCATCCTTAGCTGTCCCTCAGCTGCTTATCCTGTGCTGGGCCCTCAGGTGCTGGGGATGCAGCAGTGAACGGTGGAGAAGGGGTAGGGCAAGCCGACAGGGACAGGCAGAAACACAGAGTAACAACAGGGGCTTTGGGAACTAAACACAGGGGTGCTATATTAGTTTCCTAGGGCTGCCTAGGAAATAAAGTACCACAAACCAGGGGGCTTAAACAATAGAAATTCATTGTTTCACAGTTGCAGAAGCTAGCAGTCCAAGGTGACGGTGTTTGCTCCTGCCAGGGCTGTGAGGAAGAACATGTTCCGCATCCCTCACCTAGCTCCCGTGGTGGGCTTGGCAATCCTTGGCGCTCCTTCGCTTTAGCTGGACCGCCCCAATCTCTGCATTCAACCCTCGCGTGATGTTCTTCCTCTGCATGTGTCTGTCTCTGTGTCCAAATTTCCCTTTTTTGAAAGGACACGGTCATATTGGAATAGGGGCCACCCTTATGAATTCCTTTTAATGTGATTCCCTCCGAAAGACCCTATTTCCAAATAAGGTCACATTCCAATGTTCTGGGGACTCCAACATATCCCTTTGTGGGGAGCGGGGGTGGACACAAGTCAACCCATAACCCTGACTGGGAAGGAGGGAGCCTTGGCAGCTGCGAGAAAGAATTTGTGGAGACCCCTGGGGGCGTGCAAAGCACTGATCACGTAGATGTAGACGCATCAGGCCGGAGCACGGACAGGAGGTGGGAGAGGAAAGCAGGACTCAGACCTCGAAGGGGCTTGACTCCATCCTGGGGAGAGCGAAAGATTCTATCTTTCCATCTGGCAGGACCTAGCGCGTCGAGGGACAGGAGTGTGTAGATGGAAGACGTCCAGAGCAGGGGACGCCAGCGAGGGGGAGAGGTTCAGATGAGAGACAGTGTTGGGGTCTGTGGAAGCAGTCATCCTCTCTCCACCCGCACTGGGTTAAGTGTGCCCCGTGCCCTCAGTTACGGCACATAAACCACAGTCAGCTGCACCCACCGCTCTGCTGCCAGCCCCGCCCACCCTTGCTCCCATCCCCTTCCCTTTCCTGCTCTGGCCCCACACACCCCCGCTCCCCGCTCCTCTGTGCATCTGCACAACCCCTCGCCAGAATGCCTCGTCCCTATTTGTACACGGGGCAAACCCTTTGCTAAATTCAAGAGGTGGCTCACGTGTGCCCCCTCCTCAGAGCGCACCCCCTGACTCCTGAGACCGACTGTCCACAGGTGGCAGTTGCAGCTCCGGATATTGGATTGTGTTGGTCTGCTGATGGGGCAGTGGCTTTCCTCCTAGCTGTTCTTTTCTATCACCTGGGGACTTTGAAAAGGAAATCCTGTTGCCAGATCCCCCCTACAGAGATTTGACTCGGTTTGTCTGGGTTGGAACTGCATTGTTTAAAAGCTCCCCTAGGCGATGCTAATGTGCAATCCAGGGCTGAGGAGCCCAGCTCCAGACCAGGGGTCCAGCCCTTGGGCGTGCATCAGAATCACTGGCTGGCTGGCTTGCTGGGCTGCCCGGCCAGGGTTTCTGGTTCAGTTGTTCTGGGAAGGGGCCCAAGAATTTGCATTTCTAACACATTTCCTGGTGGTCCAGGGAGCTACTGGTCTCAGGGTCACACTGAGGACCACCCTTGACTCTCGTAGCTACTACTGGTTAGCTTCAGCATCCGCAGGGATTGTTAGAAATGTAGAATCTACAGACCTACACAACAGAATCTGATTTTAAGAAGAGCCCCAGGTGACTCGTGTGCATGTTAAGGTTTGTGCAGCCATACTCCAGACAGTCCGGTCCTCTATCAGGCACCATGAAATTTTATATAGGTCGTAACTAGTGCAACCTGACATGCAGTACAACATTCAGTAAATATTTGTATGAATGAATGCCCATTAGCACATTGATTTATTTTTAGTTTTTATTTTTAGAAATAGAGTCTTGCTGTCACCCTGGGTAGAGTGCAGTGGTGTCATCATAGCTCACTGCAGCCTCAAACTCCTGGGCTCAAGCAAACCTCTTGCCTCAGACTCCAGAGTAGCTGGGACTACAGGCGTGTGCCATGATGCCCAGCTAATTTTCTTGTTTTAGTAGAGATGGGAGTCTCCCTCTTGCTCAGGCTGGTCTTGAACCCCTAACCTCAAGCAATCCTCCCGCCTTCGCCTCTCCGAGTGCTAGGTTTACAGGCATGAGCCACTGCACCCAGCCTAAGCACATTAATTTTTATTCCTGTCAACTGAGCAATTTAATTGTGGAATCTGGAAGCCTGACTATATATGGTTACTTAAGCAGAACAACAGAACCCTGTGGGAGCTCTTGCATGGAAGACTCAGCTGTGGGCCCTGGGGACAATGCGGTAATCAGAGCAATCATCCATCCTTAAGCCAAGATGCAACGCATCTATTCTGGGTCAGGCCAACAGTCAGGCCCTGGACACAAAATGCTGAGCAAGCCTCAGTTCCTGGTGTGCAGGAGCTTACCCCTTAGTAATCCTGAAATGTTTGCTGTTTTCTTGTTATGACTGCTCAGGCAAAGTGTTAGTACAGCACCAGAGACGGCAGGAGGTGGTATCATCTAACGGCCACCACTGGGAAGATCCAACCCAGGGGTATCCCAAGACCTTGGCAGAACACAGTGAGCGCTAAAGAGGAGTAGTTGGTACTCAGGAGGCCAAAGGGCCAGTGGGCAACCTCCAGAGGGCGTGGCAGTAGTGGGGCCACTTTCCAGGTGTCAGGAGCAGGACTTCCGTTCTCAGAATGGGGACTGGCAAGAGCAAGCAAGGGAACATTAGAGGCTGAGCACTGGTCAGACAGGCAAGACAGAAAAGAAGACAGAGGCCCAATTGCCAGGACTGAAGGAAAAAGAGGAGGACACATCTTGGGGATCAGACAGGAACTCAATGTTGGACCTGGGGCACAAATAAGTTTTCAGAGGGACTTAGTGCCTAAGGAAGGGAGGAAAGAAGGAAGGGAGGAAGGAAGGAATTGATCCTTACACACCTTTAGGGCTGTTTTGTTGTGCACCAAATACACTGCTTCATTTTGTAGATGGGGAAATTGAGGCTTGGCAGTGTCCTGAATTTCCCCCAGTTTGGAGGGATAGAACCAAATATTCCGATTTGGCTTTAACCAGAAGAGAAGCAGGTGGCAGTATCCGCTTCTGCATCTATGGCTGTTTTAACTAAATTTAGAAAGTTCTATGGGAGTGGCAAAGAGAATTTTTAGAGGGACTAGGGAGCAAATGTGTCTTGGAGAGGCGGTCTGGTGACTGGTGACATGGGAAGCTCTGTAACTGGAGCTGAAGGTTGACACCGCCCAGGTGGTCAAGAGACCCAGGACAGGAGCCTTCCTGCCTGCCCCTTCATGATTTGTGATTGGTCCACCGAGGACAACTCAGACAAATAAAGCATCTTGCAGCCGATCCAAGTTACTTAACTAAGAATTATTAAGGTGCCAACAGGCGCTAGGCTTATAAATCTGTCCTTTATTGTCCGGTTGGCTTACCCAGGTCTCCAAAGGGAATCGTAAAGTTTTATGGTGTACTTTAACAAGCCAACTTTCGGAGGCAGGCTTTGTCCTGGATGAATTTTCCCCTAGCAGCCTTCGAGTTCAGCTAGATGGCCCAACCCTGCCCCGATTCCATACGTTGGTGGGCTAAGGTTAGACCATCAAATCTGAACACTCTTCTCATTCGCTGTATCAAAATGTCTTGTCCTAGTGTACATTTATGCACATAGACACAAACAGCCTTTTTATAAGAAGTATCATTATAAAGATTTTCTAGTTGCTTGTTCTTTTATTGTTGCTATTCTTTTTAATGTTGTTTTCAATGTCACTTTAGGGCTGGTAATTTGGAAATACTTTCTCATTTCTTTTAAATAATTCCTTTTTTACTACTAGTTATTACTATTAAATTTCTCTTTGGTTTATTTGCTTTTCTATAGAAATGTCATTTAAACAGTCCATATTGTTTAAAAAGGTAAATGTAAACAATTGTTTAAAATGTCTACTCCTAAGCCCCAGAAAATAATTGGGTTATAATAAGAACTTGAAACAAATACTTACTGCTATTTCTAGGAGTAAATTGAACTATTACTGAGGATTATTCCAGCCACAGTAACAATAATTTTTCCCGTTAAGATTAGTAAATGAAAGAAAGATTTTTGACTTTTTAAAGTCATTGTTTTTCTTTTTAAACAGTGGCTGTTTTAAAGTGACATTAACCTGTGTTGCAGGATTTCAACCACTCAACAATGTCCACAGGAATCTAGAGTGGCTGGTAGAAAAATGACAAGATGTGATTCTGACAAAAAGGAAAAAGGAATCCTTGAGTCATAAAACGTGTGGGGTTATGCAACTGGAGTTGGAAAACCGTGACAGTGACCTAAATCAAAAGTCCAGCCTAGAATTTGTTTCTTACATTGAAAATGTCACACCAATACCTAAACACCCAGGTTATTACTGAAAATTCTCTTTGTCATTGCCTATTGGTCTGACTAATCTCAGAGTTTATCTGCCCCAAAGCAAATTCCAGTATCATTTTGTCACCGGTTCAGTTTATGAGCTGTAGAAAACACTGATGGTTCTCATCAGTCTGTGTTACAAAAAAATATTTTATTAATTATAAAATTTAAAAGCCTGATTTTAAAAGAAGCTGATATAAAGCTTTTACATCTGGAAAGAGAGTAATTATCTTCAAGGCTGTTTTCACGGTTCAGTTAATGGTGTCATTGCCAAGAAAGTTCTGGAAACTTTTCTAAACCCAAAGTTCATCCTTTGAATATCCTCTAAGGTGGCAAATCTTTTTCGTTTCAGAGTTTTGCTTTGTGGAAACAACTTAAAGTTTATTCTTCCAGTAATGCAGGTGGTCTATGGGGCAACACTGTTTGGGTCTAAAACCCGGTTTGGATCACTGGAATGGGTTTTCTTGTGCGGTTTGTAAATGCATTCTGAAAGCAACCGAGAAGAGTTTCTGATGTGTTTTTAGTAAAGCAATGACCGTAGCCTAAAAGTATAGCTTCCCAAAATGGCTGTTTTAAAGTGACATAAATAAGGCTAGAAATCACAATGCATTTAAAAAATAAATCCATGTGAATTTATAGCCATGGCTCCATGCTTCTGAAGGTGAAAATGCTTTAGGGCAAGATAAAGAGAACTTTAAAAAGTTTTACTTTTCAAGTACATGCTTAGGGGGAAAATAATTGCGTTGCCTTCTCCACCATGCACAAAAGAATGAGAGAAGAGCTATTTCATTTACCCCAATGCTGCTATTTTGCAGAAAAATTTCCAGAGTTGAGAAGAGAAATGGGAATAATTGCAGAACATGGGGTGACTAGGGGCCCTGCTAACCCAGTTTATGGTTCCGGAACAATGTTCTCCTTCCCTTCCATCATTTACACTGTCTTTTCCCTACACTGTCTTTCCCCCTACTTATGCTAATAACCCCCAAATCCAACAATTGTGAGTTCAACATCATGGATAGTTCAGACCCCAGATAAAATTTGTAATGGCTTGCATTTATGTAAGTCGCTTATACTCTGGTTTCTCCTCAGAGCGTATAAATCGTTCACCTTATATATGTCGCTGTATTTATTTATTTATTTTTACAGGACTTTCTTGCATGATCCCCTTAACAGGTGGGCAGAGCAGGGAGCTGCTCCCTTTTAAAGATGGGGATATTGAAGCACCGAGCGTGGAGTGCTTTGCACGAAGTTGCAGGACTTGTCAGCAGCTGACACAGATACAGGATTCTGGGTCTTATTAGCTCCTAGGCCAGGATTCTTTCACAGCAATGTGATTCTGGAATTGAACTAAAATCAGCACAGTGCTGTGCATTCCAAAGTTTGCACTGAAGTAACGCATACGGTATACTTAAAACATAATTTATGAGATCTTTTAGGTAAACAAAAAATGTAGATAGCACAATGGATATCTGTAACCATAACATTCAGCTGAACAATTAAACTCTTTTTTTAATAAGATCCAAAGTACAGGTATATTCAGCCTCCCAAAGTGCTGGGATTACAAGCGTGAGACACCACACCTGTCCTAAACTAGGATTTAAGCCTCCTGCCACCCCTCGTCAATCTCATTCTCCGGCCTTCCCACAGGTAGCCACTCTCTTGGGTGAGGCATTTACCGTTTGAGCTGTGCTTCCTGCATGAAGGCAATGTGCGTGGGCTTTGGTGCAATGGATCTCGAGGTGCAACAGACCTTCTCCAACACCATACGCCCTGCTCACTTGCCTCCTCCCTGGTTGAGTGGGGAGTGAAGTGAGGCTTGAGGTCTTGCACAGAGCAAAGTTAGCCCACCAGTGGTGCACTGTCAAGTCAGAGTTGATGCGGTTAAGACAGCAGAGCGAAAAGGCAAATTCTGCCTCCCCAGGTACTCAATTGGGGTCTCTTTCCCCCAGCAGTTTTGTTCTTCCCAGAAGGCACCTGGAGCAGAGTCAGGAAGGTGAAGTGTGTCTGCAGGGAGCACCCCCGCTTTGCACTTCTTATTCCCTTGCCTTAGATCTCTTCCCCTCACTCTGGGGTCAAGGCTCCACCTTGGCCCACATGGCCCTCAAGGGGACCCAAGAAGCTCCCTGGCTGCCTGGCAGCGTCTCCATGTCCCCCAGACCAGACTCTCTTTCCAGAACCAGTCAGGGCATGCCTTCTGTTTTCTGCCTCCACTGGACATCACCAGCCCATACTCGTTCCTGCTGTGTCTTCCAGAGTGGTAAGTTTGTAAACTAAATTGTTAAGAGGGGAAAGGATTAAGGAGATACCAGAAAAGGGATATTTGTGCATTTGAACTGTAGTTCGTGCTTTTGCCTTCCCTGCCTCGCAGGAGTGTTTTGACTGGAGGGAATTTCCCAGTCCGGGTCGAGGACAATAGCCCCAAGGCAGGGGGTGGGGGCGGAGATCTTCGGATGTAAACAAATGCCCTGGGATCCAGGTCTACACACTCAGGAAGGGCCTCAAATTTCAGTCCTTGCTGTTCTCTCCAAATAAGAGCAAACTGTCCCGAGAATAATCTGATGCTACGGGGAAATATTCTTCTTACAGCTTCAAACCTGTGTTCATGACTGGACCACACAGTCTATCGGGTGCCATGGGCCAGTTGTTTTTACAGTTTCTGTAATTAGTTTGATTCTGAAATTCCATTTTAGTATAATATTATACTATTGTATTTTTCTTAAAGCATTCTTTTGTTAAGTGTGGACATTGAAAATATATCATGTTTTTGGAATTTTTTTCCAACTTTTTACTTTGAAAAGTTGGGAATCTCCAGAAGAGTTGCCATGCAATGAGCATATTCCTCGCCATTCACCAATGGTTAATATTTTGCAAATTTTCTTTCTCTCTGCCCCATTTCCATATACGTATATATAAATGCACACACATATGCACATTCTTTTTCTTGCTAAATCATAAAGTAAGTTGCAAGAAACCACGGGACGTCACTCCAAAGTACTTGAACATGCATCTCTGAGAAAAAGAACATTTTCCCAATAATGACAACGTTATTATCGCAACTTTTTAAAATTGACATTCCCTATTGTCTAATCTACAGTCCTTATTCGAGTGTCCCTACTTATCTCAGAAATGCTTTTATATCTGATTTGTTTAAAATCCAAGATCCAATAAAAATTTACACCTTGCATTTGGTTGTTATGTCTCTTTCATCCCTTTTTACCAAAAACAGTCCTTCCTTCTCTGTCCCCTTCCCCCACCTTGTTTTTTGTTTTTCTGGGCACTGACTTTTGAAGAGTCCGAGACAGCTCAGGACAGCCCTTGTATAGTGTCCCACATTCTGAATTTGTCTCCTCAGGAATAAATTCAGGACAAACCTTTTTTTCTGCAAGTATTCTTCACAGGAATATTATGCACTTTTTATTGCATCATATTGGGAGGTATTTGATCTCAGGTTGGCCTATTGTTAGAAGAGCTAAATATTTAGATACAATAGTTTCTTCAAAAATTCTGAAATCCTCAGATTTCTTCTCTAAAAGCACATTAGCCCGCCCCCCCCAGATTAATAAATAATCTGTAGGGTGATGCCTCAAGGCTATGAGAAGATCCTGTTTCCCACCTGTCTTTCCGCCCAGTAGTTTTAACATTCACTGATGCCTTTGGGAGAATCAATTACTACCTTAAGGATTGCAAAATGGTTATCTATTAACATAATGAGAATTCAAGTTGGGCGCGGTGGCTCACGCCTGTAATCCTAGCACTCTGGGAGGCCGAGGAGGGTGGATCACTCAAGGTCAGGAGTT
>NW_012149396.1:8616280-8619691 GCF_000956105.1 Propithecus coquereli | reverse complement strand
CTTGAGCCCAGGAGTTTGAGGTTGCTGTGAGCTAGGCTGACGCCATGGCACTCTAGCCCGGGCAAACAGAGCAAGACTCTGTTTCAAAAAAAAAAAAAACGTAATGAGAATTCTATCTCATTCCTTCTACATTTATTAGCTGCATTCTCTTTCTTTCTTTTTCTCTATTGTGTGTATATTAGTGAGGGCTCGTTGACTTTTTTTTTTAACCAATTTTTTATTTTTTGACCGGTTTTGGCTTTCCGGACAATTTGGGAGGTTACCCTTGCCGTTTTCCTTTTGGCCACATCTAGTTTCTCCTAATATTAACATATTCGTAGGACATATTTGTTATCATTAATGAACCAATATTAACATAGCACCTTAAGTAAAGTCCATGCTTTATTTGGATTGCCTCAATTTCTCCCAACGCCCTTTTTCCTTCCCAGGATCCGACACGGCCTCCAGCCACCACGTCTCCCTCGTCTCCTCTTGGCTGTGACAGTGTCTCAGAGTTGCTTTCGTTTTCATAAACTTGCCAGTTTTGAAGACGACGGGTCAGGCATTGGTAAAATATCCCACAGCTAGGATTTATCTGATGTTTTTCCTCACTATTAGACTCGGGTAAACTGTTCTGGAGAGGAAGACCACAGAGGTAAAATGCCATTCTCATCACTTCATGTCAAAGGCACATACTGTCAGCTCGTGGGGCGTGAAGCTTCCCCTCCTTAAGGATGGAGTATCGTATCTGCATAAATTATTTGGGGTTCATCTGCTTGGGGGATTTGTCCCTTCTCCCCCATTTATTTCTGTGTTTAATCATTTATTTATATCAGTATCAACTCATGGATATTTATTTTATATTTGGGTTATAATCCTACTTTATTTTGTTGTTCAAATGGTTCCAGCTTGGCCCATTGAGAGCTTTTTCAGTTGGCTCCTGTATCCCTTTGGTATATTTCCATCATTGCAGTATTTTTGGTTAGTTTTTTTTTTTTTAAGCATCTCCTTACTTTGTGGCACAAGATGTTCTAGCCTCCTGTATTTTCGACTTCGGTCCTAGAGCCACCCATTCCTTTGAGTAGCCCCGTTTCCTTTCATCGGAGAATAATACTAGTGTTAGGTAAGCTCATTGCTCCTGCAGGGTCATGACTTCTAGGCCAAGAACTCTATATCTGTGTATGTGAAAATGCGCACACACCTGTCTGTAAGTATTTCTATATGTAACCTCTGTATCTCTGCTAAGCTGAACATGAGTTCATGATGTCTCTAACTCTAATCCAGGCCCGCATGGATCATTCTAGCCTCCTCCCCTTGTTTATCTCCCACTTCTTGCTCCAACAACGTGAAACCTGGTTCCCACCATCTGCCATCTACTTACTTCATTGCTCACTGATTTTTAAAAAAATGTTTAAATGTGAGTACCATCACTGCCATCCTTCTTTTTGAGGCTCTAATTGTCTCAGATCTGGCCAGTGGGATCCCTTGCAACCGTGTCCTTCCCCACATCTCCATCAGTCTCTGAGCACCTCACTGTTTTCTGACACAAGAAGATATTCTAGAAATCAGCCATATCTTCCAAGACCCCTAATTCCCCCTCCCCCACCTAATTCCTTTAATTAGGGAAGTTGTCGTGTTTAGAGAACAAGACCTGGGTGCCCAGTTTGCTAATGCTACTGGCTTTTTATTGCTCCTGGGCCCTTCTGATGCACAGAGCTCATTACACCTATATAATGAGGTTTTAGTGCTACCTCCGATTCTCTTCTACATCCAACACTACAGGGCAGGATCATGAAGGGTTTGGGAAAATTGATACAGAAATGGTGGGCAGTGGTCTCAAGGGACTGAAAATAGGCCATCGGAATAAATTTTAGTTTCTCTTCCTTTTATTTTCCTTTCCGTCCTTCTATCATTCTCTCATGAGCTTCAGGTGCAGACTGAGTTCATTCTACTCCTCATTCACAGTTCGTTTACAGCGTGAGCTCTGCAAGGCAACTTTTGTTTATTTTTCTCCTTTGTAGGGCATAGCTGCCCAAGTGATCTTTTATTGCACAAATCAGATCCTGCGGCTCCTTCACTCTTGGCCTTCCCGTGGCTTCCCAGGGCACTGGGGATAAAATCCAGCATTCTCGTCATGGCTCCTGGCAACATTTTCCTCCTCGATGGCTCCTCTCCAGCCACTCTGGCCTCCTTGTTCTTCAACTTGCCAGGGACATTGAGCCCCAAGGCCTCTGCACGGAAAGTGCTTCCTCCTCCTGTCTCCACGTAGTTCCCTCCTCTCTTCCTCCACCTCTGCTCACATCCCCTACCCGACCAGAGGACCAGACGCAGCTCTCTCCAGCGCTCTCCCTGTACTTCTGTGTTTCATTCTTCCTCCTTGCACTTAGCACCAACACTGTGTTGTTCACCTGTTGATTGTCCGTATCCCATGCTATAATGGAAGCAACATGAGGGCACCGGATGTGGATGTAGTCACTACTGTATGCCCAGCCCCTAGAACAGTGCCTGACACGTGGAACTGGCTCCGTCACTATTTGTGGGGCGAATCCCTACTTGCATTCTCCTCTCCCCAGTTTTACACCCATTCTAACGAAGTTGCTGTATGTCCTTATATATAACCTTATAAAATGCTTACTATTGTATTATTATATCTATGGATATTGTTGGGGAGGACACTACTGAGTTTGTGAAAGCCGCATCCCTGCTTAGTTGTGGTCAAAGTGCCACTCACTAAGAAGCGAAGGTGGAATTGGGCTCCACCGCTGTTGGCTGATCATTAAGACATTTGTTTTGTTGGGGGGAAGAGGGAAAGAGAGCAAGAACGTGACCAGGGGTGCTGGGGATTTAGTATCAAAGAGATTTTTTTTGATGGATGGATCCATTGGCATCCAAGCCTCTGGAAAGGGAGCAGGAGGGGACCCTTCTTATTCAAAGCCTACTGGGAGGAGGAGTGAAGGACACACCACATGTGCTCATCCGGAGGTAGACAGGAGATGCAGTCAACGTATCTCGAAGGAGAAAGGGCTCTGCTGAGGCAATGGCTTGATGGCCTCCGTTTTCTGAGTAATACAGGAATTAAGGCACCAGCCACTAGTTTAAAAGCCCCAAATCTGCATTTCCTTATTATAATAGCTTTTCTTTCTTACTGAGTTTCTGTCTCTTAGGCTGCAAATTGAGGGTAATTAAAATGTTAATTTGGGCTTGAGGTAGGGACAGTATGCTATACGGAATACTTTTCAAATGAAATGAAATTTTAAAATAATGTTTTGAGAAGTTTTTGAGGTAATCAGAACATCTCTGAACATAACTCAGATATCACAAATCTAGATAGAAGTATTCCTGGTTATCATTCTAAACAACATCTCAAAGCAAGACAACCATACAATGTGCTAATTATGTCCTGTGGGTGCCATGAGGCCTGTTGTTCCTGCC
>NW_012149396.1:8610374-8615502 GCF_000956105.1 Propithecus coquereli | reverse complement strand
AAAAAAAAAAAAAAATGTGGCATGTTAGTACTGTTTGGGGAATCTTACCATTGGGAGTTTATGTAAAGAATATATTTACACAAGAACCAAAAGATTTATACAGGAGAATATTCATAGTTTAGAGGGTAAAAGTGTGAAAGCAACAATGCTCCCAAATAAAAAACTGATTAAATAAATATGACTCAAACATACAATGGAATATTACAGATCTACACTTTTTTATAATAGTTTTTGTAGAGAAGGGGGTCTCGCTATGTTGCCCAGGCTGGTCTTGAACTCCTGGCTTCAGGCAATCCTCCCACCTTGGCCTCCCAAAGTGGCTAAGGCAGGAGAATTGCTTGAACCCAGGAGTTTGAGGTTGCAGAGAACTATGATGAGGCCACTGCACTCTAGCCCAGGTGGCAGATTCTGTCTTTAAAAAAACCCCACAAACAACAATGGGGAGAAGTGTCTGTATGTCTAGGGTCTCAGGGGACCCTTCAGAGATAACGCACTACCTCTGTCACCTGGTATATTCATTCGTTAGTTTCCAACATTAGTTACTGAATGCCCTCTTAGCTCCCCTGTGCTAAGTACTGAGGATAAAGAGGGAAACTAAATAAACAGGCCCCAGGCCCCATGGAGCAGACCCTCTTGTAGGAGATTCCAGAATAGCAAATAGGTGACAGGTGTCACCATTTGAATACTGCTTCCTCAAGCCAGTGCCCACGGAAGGCAGAGAGCTGGACCTCTCTCAACAGGGTGGCATGAATAAGGCTAATTTAGTCTGCCCTATATTTTACAGATGAAGAAACTGAAAAAAACAAAAGATAAGTGATTTTCCTATTATTTTAGAGCTAGACCACTCTAAGGAATTCGTTAAGAGGTGTGCATGATAAACTATGTTAGGAGAAGAACATATTTTCAGACAGTTTCCTGTATAACTGTGGATTATTTTCACGATCTCTCTTACCTCCTGGTTTTGAACCCAAGATACAATTTTTTAGAAAAACAATAAAAGTTCATTTCACAAGGATTCAATAGTAAACTCAAGTTTGTAGCATCTGAAATGGTATTCCCTGGAAGAGACTTGGTAGACAGAATAGAATACAGGTAAATTATTAAAAAGAAAAACCCTCAACACCCTTACAAAAGGTAGCAAAATGATTTTACTTTAATTGCCTGTGTTTGGGCCTATGAAATCACAAGGACTATAATTTCTCTTTTTTAAATTGTAAATCAGGCTTAAAGTTTATTTTTAATAACTTATATTCAGTAAAGTTCACTCTTTTTAGGTATACAGTTCTATGAATTTTGACAAACAAATATAGTCGTGTAGGTACCACCAGAATCAAGGCATCAGATATGGAAATATCTGATATTCCCACCACCCTCAAAAGGTTTTCTCATGTCCCTTTGTAGTCCCAGGATACCCCATTCTGGAGATGAATCAAAACTCCAGTTGAGATATCCCAGCTGGTAAGCCAGGCTTTTCATCTGGGAGAAGGCCATATGCAAAAATTACATGCGAACAAGCCAACTAGCTGTCCCCCACCCCCACCCCTCTGCTGATCTTCCCAAGTGCCTCTTTGGTCCAGCTGGTTTTAGGAGGGCATCATTGTTCCTTTTGCTTTGCAAATTTACTTTTGATTTAAATGAAAATTAGATTGAGTTACAATGGGATTTTAAAAGATATTCTAATTCTAAAACAACACATTATTGACTAAGGGAGAAAAAAACACCTTGTGGGTAACTATGTCACATCAGGCTTCTAGAATTTGTTTAATTCTTGGTGTGAAAAGGCAGGCAGGGTGACAGGGTGCTGAGTTAGGGAGGGGGTGGCAGGCAGGACCAGCCAGACACCCACCCGTTGCCTCTCCAAGAATTCTAGGCAACACCAGCCCCCCAGAAACCCCAGAAAACAACATCATGTAGGATCAAACTGAACACGGGAAGATACAAATAGAGTTTCCCAAATACAGTCACCCGGAATAACATTTACACTACAACCACGTGAGCGGAGGATGCAAATTCTTCTGGAATTTTCATTTCTTTAAAGGCTATTCATATTAGGATACTGTCATTAGATGCCAGGGTCCTTTGTTACACCAAATACAATACAATCCTCGTTTACTTTCATGAAAAAAGTAATTTGATCTTTCATTTGAGGACATGTGAAGATCTGAGATGTCCCTCCCTCTGTTCTTCCTGTTGTGTTGTGTCTAGTGGTCGGTACGCACAGATGCTCTGGGGGGCTGCTTGTCTAGACCGCCCGGGACTTTTATTTAAATTAGCAGCTGCCTAGAAGTAGTTTATCCTGCATGATCAGTGAAAATCAGGATAGTTGATATTACTGAATCCTGATAGGGACTTCTGCAAAATGCAGATCGAAATGCAAAAATAATCAACAGAGTGACTTGATAGCGAATATCAGAATATCCATGTGAAATGGTTTAAACAATGGAGGTTTATCATTTCACATGATAAGAACTCCACGGGTAGCCCAGGCTTGGTTAATTCAGTAGGTAGGTGACGGTGAGGTCTTCCGGGACACAGGCTCATCTTTTCACTCTGCCTTTGTCAGCAGAAGGGGAATCCCTCATGATTTGAAGGTGGCTGCGGCAGTTCCACACGCCCAACAAGCCAGGGACAGAAAAGTAGTATCCCCACCCCCACCCCCAGTTTCTTTTTTCTGTGATGGAAAAGAAACATTTCCAACTTCAGCATCTAGGTGGAGAGTGGCTTTATGATAAGAAGGAAGAGGACGGCTGCCAGGTAGACAGGAGAGTGTTTGCCACAGGGCACACCAGTGATTTCACTACTTCCACCGGGGCCCAGTGAGGTGCTATCACTGCCCTCCTTTGCAGGTTTGGAAGCTGAAGTTCTCAGCCAAGGTTGGAGTGAAGACTTGAATTTGGGTCCATCCGGTTCTAAGTTCCAGGATCTTATCCACTACACTACAGTAAACATCCTAGTTTCCAAAACAAAGTAGAAGACAATATGATAAACTAAAATCGTAATAGGCTTGTGCCCAAGATGAGAAGGAACAGGTAGCCTTCCTGCCTGGAAATGCTTGGAGTGTCTCTGCCAAGAATCGGACTTTGAGTTAAGGCATTGTCTGAGAGGCCACTATAAAAAATACAAATATACACATATATACCTGCATACACTAACGTTTTAGCTGGGATTCAAATACGTATCTGATATTTTGGTAGAGACCACAGGATAGGTGCATTTTGACAGGTGGAAAGAAATCTTTTTTTCTTTTTTTTTAACAGACTAGATCTCACTCTGTTGCCCAGGCTACAGCTCAATGGCTCAATCATAGCTCCCTATAACCTTGACTTCCTGGGTTCAAGCAATCCTCCCACCTCAGCCTTCCAAGTAGCTGGGACTACAGGCACACACCATCATACCCGGCTAGTTTTGAATTTTTTTTTTGTAGAGACAGGCTCTCGCTATGTTGCCCAGGCTGGTCTGAAACTCCTGGCCTCAAGAGATCCTCCTGCCTCAGCCTCCCAAAGTGCTGGGATTACAGGCGTGAGCCCCTGCACTGGCTGAGGAAATTTGACGTGAACTTGGTACTAGTGGGGGCAGTGGCTGTGATGGAACAGAGAGAGAGCAGGGGACACGCAGAGACTCGGTGTTGGAAGACAGGACTCCACGAAGGGGTAATCCTGAGTGGGTGGGGGGCCCAGAGGCCCTGGCTGATCTGCCCACCTACCTCTGCACCCCTTTTTTCGTCTTTTCCTGCCTTCCCTGCGTGTATATTAAACCCCACCACAGGATACTTGGTTCCCTAAAGGTTTAGTTGTTCAAATTATTGCACTGATATCCCTCTTATCCAAAGGAGAGTGAAATCGCACCCTGAGATTTGTGCAAGTCATGCCAAGGTATCTCTAAACATTTTTGAGAACTTAGGTTTCATTTTGAAAATGAGTGCAGTGTTGCATTTCTACTGCAAAATATAGCTCAGTCACATACTGTTGGATATAACGTGACTGGTTGGCCCGAGGTGTCACCAGACACTGAGAACCAATAATATTTGCAGAAATGATGCGGTTTCCAGACTCCAAGATCCCCACCTCCCATTAGTCATTCTGTCTTTTCCAGGGCTTTACTGCCTTGTGTTCATCTGGGAACCCACAGGGGATTTTACGTGTGTACCTAATGCTCCATTCTCCCCAGCTTGTTTGTCCCTAAGTTCACTGAATCAACAACCCCTTAGGGAGGAGTGTTCAAACAGCACCTCTTTGTCTCTTTGTGTTTCTTCAGGAGCCAGAAAGGAATGGGGTGTCTCCCCTAAATTGCACCAACGGCCAGGAGCTTGGTAAGCCCTGTGTTCTGCCACCTGGGATCACTCTGCTGGCCTTGGGCCCCTTTCTGCTCTGCTGACTGATCTTCTCTGGCCTGGGGGAAGGTCTGTCCCTTATCCCTCCTAGAAGGGCACACTTTTCCTACCTTAGAGCACACAGGCTCTCCAGGCTCTGGTAGGATAGAGGGAGGGGTGTCGGTGGGGGCCAGCATGGCCTCCCATGGTCCTGAATCCCCATGGTCACCTCACCACCTCCTGCTGAGTTGACCCACCCTACCAGATCTGCTCACTCAATGCCTTTTTCCTTTTTTTTTAAACCCTAGGGCTCCCTTGTCCTCCACAGCCTGCCATTGGGGTCACTCGGCCTTTCAGATATGTTCACAAAAAACCACAACTGTGAACAGGACTCAAATTCTTTCCCATGGGGTTCCTGGGTCCCACTTAAATCCAAGCCCCTGTTAACATCTCCCCCAACACCCAGCGGCCATCCAGAAAGTGTCACCCACAGTGAAAAGACAAAGCTAGTCTTTCGGCCTAGGGGTAAGAGGCGTTAATGAATCTCAGCTGTGACCTAGCCAAGACACCTTACCTATCACTGTGAAAGGTGTATTTAAAGTTACTTAATGAGTAAAATTGCTGGTTCCAAAGATGTCCCGTGTTTTTCCCTTAAATTACCCCTGGGGGCACATGGGCTCCACACGGAGAAGTGAACAGTGCTGGGAGGGCCTCCTCACCAATGTGCCTGGGCAAGCGTCTGTCTACTGCACTTTCCTTCCTCCTGGCCTTCCTCTGGCTAAAACCTTCCTTCAAGATTCGCCCGCGCAGAGGGCCTCT
>NW_012149396.1:8604686-8609054 GCF_000956105.1 Propithecus coquereli | reverse complement strand
AGGCTGGCCTTGAACTCCTGGCCTCAAGCGAGGCGCCCTCCTCAGACTCCCAAAGTGCTGGGGTTACAGGTGGGAGCCACGGCAGGAGATGAATGGGAATGCTTTAGAATGAAGGCCGTGGAAGGAGGGGCGGCATGCCAGGGTGGCCGGAACCTTCTCCCCACGCAAGGCTCTTTATGCTGCAGTATGAAAACTCGGGAGAAAACAGGTAACTGTTTTCCTAGATGGTTTACACTTACGCTATCTGATTACCTCTCAGTCCCTCTCTGATTCTAAAAACCGGTGTGTGTCTGTGTGTGTGTTATGAGTAGTTGTTGATTGGGGAGGGTTCCCTATTTATAACAGAAAAATTGTGTTCATTTGTCTATCAACAAACAAGTTTAGTTGACTTGGAAAACCAAGACATTGGAACCTCAAGCCATTCAAACTAATATTTGTTTTATTTTATTGTTTATGAAATTAAACTATTGCCTTATGGCCTGGCATGCCTTATATTTCTTTTTATTTTCTCCTCAGAGCATAATTTGTTCCCACTCTTCAAGAAGCATCAAGGGAACGATCAATGAAAATATGCTTTAGAAAAATAAAAATTTTTTTTGGGGGTGGCAACATTATCCATTTTCCTTTTTTATTTACCTGCTGCTCACTTTGTTTTCTTGAGCCTTTCTATTTCTTTGGTCTCTGAAGTCTCAGGATGATTATCTTCAATTGATTTGTTTGGCCAGACTTGCAATTACTTGCTAGAGATCAATTTTTTGCGTATGTGATTTGTTGCTATTGGTAGGTCACTAAAACATGACCAGAAGCGGCCTCAAAGTTACCCGTGTGTGCAGGGACCAACATGACTATTTGAGCGTATCTGGAACGCGTGGGAAGAAAGCCATTGGTGGAAGGAAGGCTGAATCTGGTGGCGTGAGAGTGAGAAACCCAGCCTCCGTGGCTCGTGGGGGCTCCTAGTGGTATCAAGATGTAAAAATCAATCTCAGATGAGGAGGCTTGCTGAATTAAAGATTGGCTTTCAAGATACTGTTTACAGGTGGCACCAGCTCTCCTAGAATCATTGCGCTCTATCGCACCGCGAGCGTTATTAACCGGGAGCCCAGTAGATGGCGCTGTGAGCTCGATGGAAACAAGGCGGCGGGACCCTGAGCCATCGGTCTCCCAGCTCATCAAGGGCCGCCGAAATTCGCTGCCTGGGATTTTTCTGATTTGCATTCTCATTGCTTTAGTAGCTGCCTCAAACCCCAAATAAGCGCCCATACCAGAGTACGTAAGTACGTATAAGAATCGTTTCCTCTCATACTCAGGAAGGGCCCAGCTCCCACACAGGCGTAAAATAAAACTGCAAGGAATACACAGCAAGGCCTTCGAGTTTCTGGGGGGCTGGGGTGAGGGCGGGGGACCGTGACTCAGGAATACTCTGGAAAGCTGTGACTGTCATGAGCCATTGTCTGGAATAAATGACAAAGTTGGGCGTGGGTGAAGGAGAGAAAAACAGATGAATCAAGGCAAAAAGCAAACAAAAGTAATTGGCATCATAAATCCTCGTTGCGCTCCTGGGGTGATATAAATCTGCTTTCATGCGATGAACACATTTTCTCTCACTTCCTCCAGCTGTTCATAGAAAGTCAAATTGCTTCGACCGTGGGATCGCTCCATTGAAAACGCTTCCACGGACAAAAGCTAATGTAGCTTCGGTCTTTCTATCAGTTTTTCTTGGTCACATTTTCTTTCTTTCTCACATCTCACCTGCCGTGTTAGGACCAGAGATGCCCCCTTAGGAAAAAAAAAAAAAAAAGTGGTAACATTTTTGAGATAGATTAGTTAGCAAAATAGTTAAGGAAGAACAGAGTTAACTTCAGATCCCAGGTGGTGCCAACCCGTGATGAGCTCCACGTGCGTCTCATCTTCTGTGAATTACGTGGGCTACATGTTTACTCACGAGACACTTGTCTTCTTTGCCAGGCATATTTTAACTATTATCCTAATTTCCATCTTCACCCTCTTACCCCGGACCAATGAGCGTGCTTATCAAAATAAACATAATTAGGAAGATAAAGCCATAGGGCAAAACACATTAAATAATACATTCAGATCATTTAGAGCTTGAAAGGCCCTCAGCGCTGCTTCAGAATAAGCTTTCTGTCATGCTGTTGTGATTAAGGGACTCCTAAGATGAGGAAATGTTTTATCCCTGAAGGAGAAAGAAAGAAAGTGGATAGGAAAAAAGTATCTATTGGGTTAAGTTGGAATTTAGCTTAGAAATTGAGTCAACTAAAATTTTCATAGCGCAAGTAGCTTTAAAAATGTTCTTCTAAACATAGTTGTGATCAAGTTTTGAAGCACCGTGAGAGGGTGTCTAGTTCTCTAGACATGTCCTTGTGGGAATGCCCAACTCCTTTTTAACAGCCTTCCCAGACAGGAATTCCTTCATTACGGCAAACCAATTTCCACTCTCCCTGTTCTCTCCGCAGCTGGGAGCATCTGGTTGCCATTCTCTTGGTACATCCAAGGAACCTTCGTTAAATGCCACAGAGCTGGTCTTCTCCGGGCGAAACAACCCATTCTCTTCGACCTTCTTCAGAAAACTTGTGCTCCAGGCCTTTAATCCTGAAGTCACTTTTATGGCTTGGATTCTTCTCCAAGTTTTTCACACTCCTTTAAACTGCAGGGCTTTAAACTGGCCTCAGTGTGTTGGTGAATTTTGAGTTCTAAGGGAAGAACTTTCAGAAAAGTAAGTTGTGTTTTCCTCTATTTGGCTGCTAGGGCCTCCAGTTACTTAATGGACAGTCCTTTCTTGAGTTTGTCTTGGGGGAACCAGAAAGCCGGTCACCCGTTTACTTCTTGGGGGAGAATCCTCACTCAGCCATCCGTGAGGACTCAGCTTGTGTCCTCATTCTTTCTCAGAAGGGCAGGCAGGGAATACTGGTTTTTTGTTTTGGCATCCAGAAAAAATTTGCCCAGAATATGAAAACAATCAGGCATTTTTAGAAATCCTGCAGAGCTATTTGTTGTACTGGGATTTAGGAAAATTTTAAGAATGGAAAATGATGTAGCAATCACTGCTTTCAGAAAAGAGAAATTTGAGGCTGGGCGTGGTAGCTCACTCCTATAATCCCAGCACTTTGAGAGGCTGAGGTGGGAAGATTGTTTGAGGCCAGGAGTTTATCCGCCTGGGGCAACATAGTGAGACCCCATCTCTACAAAAAACAAAATGAAAAAATATTAGACAAGCATGGTGGTGGCACCTATAGTTCCAGTTACTCAGGAGGGGTATGATGGACATTGTCTTAGGAAAGTGATCAAACTTACCAACATTATGGACCTCCTGACGTGATGCAGTGAGACATATGCAAGCATACCAATGTGGCATTCTTGGCAAAACTGTTTAACTTGAATCTAATCATAAGGAAACAATCAGATGATTTCAGAATATTGAGACTTTCTACAAGACCAATTGGCCCCAATTCTTCAAAACAGTCAATGTTTTGAAAGAAAATAAAAAGTGGGAGGATGCTTCTTGATTAGAAGAGACTCCAGACACTAATGACACCAATACAAAGAACCAATGCAAAGAACTTTGAAGCAGAAAATAGAATAACTATAAAAACATTTTGAGGGCATCTTGGGCAATTTGAATACAGATTACATATTACTAGGTGATGTTATGGAACGAATATTTGTTTTCTTTGGGGTGCTGTTCATATGATGTTTGTGGAGGAGTCTGCCTTATTTTCAGGAGATGTACAGGTGAAGTGTTTTGATGTCAGCAACTGATTTTCAAATGTTTCTACCAACACAAGAAAGTGAGTTGTATGTGACACATGGGAGTGTGTGTGTGTGTGTATGTGTGTAGGTGTGGGTGTGTATGAAGAGAGAAAGCAATAAAGCAAATATAGCAAAATGTCAACACCCAGAGACTCTAGATGAAGGGTGAGCTATTTCCTTCCCCTGTGTGGGGACACAGAAGGTGCCTTCTACGAGGAAGTGAGCCCTTACCAAGCTCCAAATTTGCTGGCACCTTTCTCTTTGACTCCCCACCCTTCAGGACTATGAGAAATAAATCTCTGTGTATCTTTTAGGTCAATCGTTGATTGTCTGTTTCCCCCACAAAAATGTAACTCTGCACAGATCGGGCCTTTTCTTAGTTTTGTTCACTGATATATCCCAGGTGACTAAAACAGTAAACTTTCTGCAAATATTTATTGAATAAATGATTGAGTGAAATTAGCCCCTTTTTGTTCATTTCTCATTAAGCAGTTCTGATGAATTTCAGAGGGAGAAGTATTTATGGTTTACTTGATAAATTGGATGAAAACCAGTCTCCTGTAAAGCAAGTCACACTTGAATCCAGGAAAGCAGACTTTT
>NW_012149396.1:8598681-8601231 GCF_000956105.1 Propithecus coquereli | reverse complement strand
AAATGTCAGTTGAGTATGTAAATGCATAAATGAAAGAATGTAATTGGAAAATTCTTTTCTGTGGAGATCTAGGTATTCTCTCTGTTGATTTAAGGAGAATAATGAAAGAAAAAGAGAAAGAGGGAGTGAGGGAGAGGGAAGGAAGAAAGGAAGGAAGGAAAGAGAGAGAGAAAAAGAGACTCATTGACAGTCACTGGGAAATGTGGCTCATTTAACTTTGTTCCCAGTTTGTGTGTATCTTGGTCACGTACCTCATAAAAAGTAATACCCAACCAGCCAGGAAGTCAACCACGAGCCTATTCCTGGAAATCTGAAAGAGAAACAATCTCCAGAAGGTTATTGACTATTAATACATTTTACAATTGGGGGAGATTTTTATTTTCTTTTTTCATTTCCTGTTTCTTATCTTGCATTCTCAAGTTGAGGCCATTCCTTGGCCAGAATAGCACATTTGTGTATGATCTGCCTTCTGCCATTTATCAAAACTTTGTCTTGACCCTTTTCAGTTAATCAAAACCAGGAGGCAAAGTTTCACAAAAGGACAGGGCTGGATATTTTACAGGAGCAGTCTCTGTGCGCACGTGTGTGGGTGTGTGTGTGCAGTGGTGTGTGCATATGTGTGAGATTGGAGTTGATACTGGTGTCAAACACACACAAGAGCATGGACTTTGCTCAGTGGTAGGAGGAGTGAAGGACTTTTAAGTAAATGTCTGTGCAGGTATCAGCCTGGACTCTTGGAACATTAATGTTATTTGCCATTCCTGGCGTTGTGATACGGTGCACTCATGCCAGGATCCTTGATACCAATAACAAAGTTGATCAACTTCAACCCCGAACAATTGTTTTATTATTGAACTTGTTTTGTTTTTCACTGAATACGAGGAGATGAATTTAAGCTTTCCATTTGTGGTTTCCAAAAAGAAAGCAATTTGACAGGGGAAGTTTTCCACTAAGTGCAAATAAATCATGCTATGACACGAACCTAGTTTCGGTCACATCGATAGTGAATGCTTCATGTCAGCAAGTTCAGCCTGATTTATCTACATGAGAGGTTTTGTGACCAGCGCTGTGACCACAGTAACTTCTGAAACACACTGTTACATTCTTTTTGGCTTAGACTATTTAGGTAATGAATGGTCCCTTTGCTACGGGAAAGTGGAGTACCATCTTCCTTCCGGAGAATCTTTGATGGGCAAGTGGAGCAGAGGGAAAATGATAACTGATCTTCAATGGACATGCATTTCCTTCCAGACACAATTATGAGCACTTTACATGCAGTATTTCATTCATTTTTCATAACTCTGCTATTTTACAGAAGAAGAAACTGGGCTTGAAGAAAGGAGCATCTTCCCCAAGGTCATATAGCTAGGAAGTAGTAGATGTGAGATTCAAACGTTGGTTTGTTTGGAATTAAATACTGAGCATCTAATAACCACTGCTCCACATTGCCTTCCCGCCCTACTTAGGAATTACCATCTATATATCGTTTCTGTCTCTGGCCCCACATGAAGCTCAATCCCTTCAATCCCGCATTCTGTTGTGAACTCACTTGCCCGTTCCTGTTGCCAGTACCCCTTCGTTTCCCACACTGGGATCCCTGTAACACATTCCTACACGGTCTGCCTGCCTCTCTAAAATCCCCTTTTAATGCATTTTGTATGTCATAGTCAGACCAATCTCCTTTAATTGCTGTTTTTCACATCCATTCTACCAGTATAGATTAAGCATGCATTTTATGCTTACTTTGGGTCTATATCGATCCCATTGTTTATCTATGGCCATGCCACCCTGAACGTGCCTGATCTCGTCTGATCCCGGAGGCTAAGCAGGGTCAGGCCTGGTTAGTACTTGGATGAGAGATCCCATCCTAAAAGAACTCACAGTCAAGTCCCTGAGGTCAGTCCTGTGAATTTACACAACCGTAGGTCCCACTGCCAATGCTCATAATTAATTCTAAACTGCTCAGTTGGGATTTCACGACTACCTATGATACAATTCCATTGACCTAGCTGCTTTTTCAGTTATTTGCTTTGTTTTCCTTTTTTGTTTTCAAGATAAGGTCTCCCTCTGTTGCCCAGGCTGGAATGCAGTGGTCTGATCATAGCTCATTGCAACCTCTAACTCAGATCCTCCCACCTCAGCCTCCCGAGTAGCTGGGACTACAGCAGCGTGCCACCATATTCGGTTCTATCAGCCTTTTGTTTTCCATGTACAACTCCAATTCAACTAATCTCCTAACTAGTCCAAATTAGCGAGGCTTAAATTTGGCAAAAATTATATTGTTAAAGAAATATATTTTTTGTATTCATTCAACAGATATTGTTTCTAATTTTAATCTATTATTAGGTACTCTATGGTCCTAATAAGTTACGAAACTTTATTTATGAAGTAAAAAGGAAATATATACATTCTAATGGTCAAATTAAGCCATCTTCCTTGCTGCCACTTCCGTCTTATTCTTCAGCTTTCTTTGGTGTCTTCCTCGTCCATGCCAGGTCATGGGTGTCACTAAACCACTTCGAGTCCTTTCCTTTTGACTGGTTATGCCCA
>NW_012149396.1:8596031-8598631 GCF_000956105.1 Propithecus coquereli | reverse complement strand
TTTTTTTTTTTTGGAAATTTTTTCTATTCCTTCATTATCTTTCTTCCTTGAGCTCCTTTATTTGCTTGGTTTGACTCTATTTTATGTTAGATAATTTCCTTATGTATTTAACAACCTCAGCTGTTCTTTTATAATTAGTAAGGCACTGAGAAGATGACTAGAAACTCTGTGATGAGTGTACTTTTCAGTGAATCCTTTTAATCCTACAAATGATCGACTCCTGGGGTATCTGTTTGGATGTCTGGATTATTAAGAATGGACAGGAGGAGTCAATAAATAATATTCCTTTATTCTGAGCTTGAATCAATGAGGTGTACGAATAGAGACCAAAATAAGGGTTTTATTTCTGATGGTGCTGAATAGAGACTGGCTTTGGATTATCTCCCTCAATTCAACCATTCACACACCTACTGGAAAAAGGTCAGGTCTTCTCTACACGGGCAAAGCATGTCTGAAATACTCACCATACAGTGGGGCTTAAACCATAATGCACTTTCTTGGGAAAATGTCTAAAAGATCTATATACTGATGCTCTGCCTGTTTTCCAGTGAGCCTTTATTGGGTTCAAAAACTCTTTTTTTGATTATGTAATGCCTGCCTTAACCCAACTGGGATAGCAGGTCAAGCAGTACCTGTGTACTTTATGGCAAGTTGCAGCCCTTCACACCAAGGCTGAAGAATTGACTTCTTAAATTAATTCTTCTGACTCTTTTCAGACCAGAAGCATCAATCCCCACATTATATTTTGATTGTCAAGGTCAGTGCTTGGACCTCTGTTTCAGTGTCCTAGCGAAACACTAAGACATTGAGGCTGGGGAGCTGAATAAACATTTCCATCCAAATTCGGAACCAAATGAGAAGTGAGGTGTAGGAGACAAACAAATGAAGATCAACATGTCAATATATTACTGATAGAGCTGATTGACAAATGCAGGATCAGATCTGAGGCCTGATGGGTCTACTGATAGCTGCCCCTGGACAAATTGGATTTATCCAGCCAGGCACTGAAAGAGAGGGGCGACCACAGGCCCCACAGAGTGGTGAGCAGACCAGGACGTACCCTGTGTGCTGGCAGCCAGATCTAAAAGAGGAAAACCCAGAAAAAGCAAAGTTGAGTCCGCTCAGTCTTTTGTCCCAATATTAGCAATCAGACCAGTCACTCCTCTTCCCATGTGGGCGAGAAGTTGAGGGGCAGAGAGAAGTCAGAAGTATTTCTCTCTTACTTTTCCCATCCAGGGTGTGGTATGGAAACACTCTTACCAGGGGGAGATATGAGGGTAAGAAATAAGTGTTTGCCCCAACATAGATCCTGGATTTCTCCAAATTGAAATTATGTCTGAAAACTATATAATTTACCGTCCAAACCGGGATGCCTTTGGGGAGTGATTGGGAGTCCTGTTAATAATTACCCCAGGACTTTACGCATATGCTAGAACCATCCAGGGAAACCAGGATTAAAAGTCACCTTACTTGAAGTGAACTATGGGGCTTCCAAGGGGATTCCTGCTACTTTTATAACATTCTTCTATTTTCTCGAGTAGTCACTAATGGATAGTCGCACTCCTACGGCCCTTTCCCTACCGTATATATTCCTTAGTCATCTCATAAGGAGAACCGAAAGAGAGGAGAATAAAGGTGTGTTTCAGTCACTAGAAATATAATAGGCATTTATTAATAAATGTCAGTTGAGTATGTAAATGCATAAATGAAAGAATGTAATTGGAAAATTCTTTTCTGTGGAGATCTAGGTATTCTCTCTGTTGATTTAAGGAGAATAATGAAAGAAAAAGAGAAAGAGGGAGTGAGGGAGAGGGAAAGAAGAAAGGAAGGAAGGAAAGAGAGAGAGAAAAAGAGACTCATTGACAGTCACTGGGAAATGTGGCTCATTTAACTTTGTTCCCAGTTTGTGTGTATCTTGGTCACGTACCTCATAAAAAGTAATACCCAACCAGCCAGGAAGTCAACCACGAGCCTATTCCTGGAAATCTGAAAGAGAAACAATCTCCAGAAGGTTATTGACTATTAATACATTTTACAATTGGGGGAGATTTTTATTTTCTTTTTTCATTTCCTGTTTCTTATCTTGCATTCTCAAGTTGAGGCCATTCCTTGGCCAGAATAGCACATTTGTGTATGATCTGCCTTCTGCCATTTATCAAAACTTTGTCTTGACCCTTTTCAGTTAATCAAAACCAGGAGGCAAAGTTTCACAAAAGGACAGGGCTGGATATTTTACAGGAGCAGTCTCTGTGCGCACGTGTGTGGGTGTGTGTGTGCAGTGGTGTGTGCATATGTGTGAGATTGGAGTTGATACTGGTGTCAAACACACACAAGAGCATGGACTTTGCTCAGTGGTAGGAGGAGTGAAGGACTTTTAAGTAAATGTCTGTGCAGGTATCAGCCTGGACTCTTGGAACATTAATGTTATTTGCCATTCCTGGCGTTGTGATACGGTGCACTCATGCCAGGATCCTTGATACCAATAACAAAGTTGATCAACTTCAACCCCGAACAATTGTTTTATTATTGAACTTGTTTTGTTTTTCACTGAATACGAGGAGATGAATTTAAGCTTTCCATTTGTGGTTTCCAAAAAGAAA
>NW_012149396.1:8582051-8584286 GCF_000956105.1 Propithecus coquereli | reverse complement strand
TATCACTATTTATGATTATAGTACTATGTTATAATAAAATTATAATGATAATATAATAAAATATAACAGCCAGGCTCGGCAGAGGGTGTGGAGAAGTATATACCACTGGGGCAGGGTAAATCGGCTCCATCTCTCTGAGGCTTGATATGGTGGAACTCATCAAAAGCCTTAAAAATGTACATATCTCTTGACATAACATTTCCCATACTAGGAAGTGGTTCTAAGCAAACCATTAAATTTAAAATTTATCTGACCTTTCTGCAGCAAACAACATGTGAGAAAACTCAATTATTTATATTTAATACATCTCATTTTGTTTCTATAAACATTTGAGACTTAATTAAGCCTGGGTATGAAGTTAAAGCACCTGTATTTACACGAGAATAAAGTAGATTAATTTCTATCATAGATTAATTTCTAACAAAGAATGACAGAAGAGGCCTTCCATTATATTGTCCATGTAGTAATGACCTTGAAAATTATTTAGAATTAGCAGCATGAGGTGTATTTGTGTGATAGATTTCACCCGCAGCCTGGGCTGGACAACAAATACTGAAAGTACCCTAATCAGGAAGCCACACAAGAGGGGTGGCTGCCTGCACTGTAGCTTCTTTAAGTACAGTTACCTAATCTTCACAGAGTGGTTGTTGGACAGTGGATGTTAGAAATACTTTTTCATTCTCTGAAATAGGAAATAAGGTAAGTCTTGACTAGAAAGCTTTTGTGCGCTTTGCTTTCTGCAGGAAAGAGATGTGAGAGGTCAGCAAGTCTAGCGGTGATCGGGGTCTAGAAACTTGTGTTGTCCGTGTCTGCTCAGACTTAACCAGGATCTCATCTAGAGGTTGGCAGATCCTGCTGTCAGAATATCGTAGGATCTGCCTGCAAGTGAAACTTTCTGTCAGGACGAAGCGTAAGAGCAGGGGCTTTATCAAGCTTTTGTCTGTGAGTGAAGATCTTTTTACATGTAGCAAAAATCAGTCCACTTTCCTTGTAACATACCACCTGATAGATATCTATACACCTATTGTGGTAGGCTGAATAATGGCCCCCAAAGATGTTTGTGCCCTAATCCCCAGAACCTGTGAATATGTCACCTTATAAGGCCCTGGCAAAAGAGATTTTGCTCATGTGATTAAGGACCTTGAGATGGAAAGATTATCCCGGGTTATCTCACTGGGCCCAACGTAATTACAGGGGTCCTTATGAGAGAGAGAGGCAGGAGGGTGAGAGTCAGAGACAGAGATGAGATGCCAGAAGCAGAGGCTGAAGGGATGTGGGCCGTGAGCTAAGGAACGCACACAAACCCTAGAAGCTGGAAAAGGCAAGAAATTGATCTCCCCGGGAGCTGTCAGAAAGAACACAGCCAACTTTGGACTTTTGGCCTTTAGAACTATAAGATAATAAACCTCTGTTGTTTTAAGCCTCTAAGTTTGTAGCAATTTGTTACAGCAGCAATAAGAAACTGATACACTTTCTATTTCTATGTACATAGCCGCTATTCACATTTAAACAATGGTGGCACTGATATTTACCAAAAGAAAACTTTAAAATTTTAGTAGTATCTAGGCCAATTTCTCCCTTGACATACGAGAAAGGAAAGAATATTCATATGAATACATCTGTGATTCAGCATTAAGACAGGTCAGAGAACACCAGGTGTGGTGGCTCATGTCTGTATTCCCAGCTACTTGGGAGGCTGAGGCGAGTGGATCCCTTGAGGCCAGGAGTTAGAGACCAGCCTGGGCAATAGCGAGACCCTGTCTCTACAAAAAAAAAAAAAAAACAAACACAAAACCAAACTAGCTGGGGATGGTGGTTTGCACCTGTAGTCCCAACTACTCGGGTGGCTGAGGCAGGAGGATGGCTTGACCCCAGGAATTTGAGGTTGTAGTAAGCTACGATGAGGCCACTGCACTCTATCTAGCATAGGTGACAGAGTGAGACCCTGTCTCAAAAAAAAAAAAAAAAAATTGACATTTCTTTGGCTCTGGAGCTCAAATACCCAGAGATCTCATAACTATCATACATTATTAGTTAATATGTCAAATGTCATTATTTTTCTTGAAATGTATTTGTTGAAGACACCAGGTTATTTTTCCCATAGAGTTTCCCAAAGTATGAAATTTGCTGCTTGCTTCCCCATGGTGTGGTTTAACATGTTCCTCTGTTCTCTGTATTTTCTGTAATTTGGTAGTCGGATCTAGAGGTTTGATCAGATTTAGGTTCAATTATTAT
>NW_012149396.1:8579774-8581771 GCF_000956105.1 Propithecus coquereli | reverse complement strand
TTTTTTATTTTAATAGATTTAGGGGGTACAAGTTGAAATTTTGTTACATGTATACATGGCATGGTGGTGATGTCTGGGCTTTCAGTGTACCTCTCGCCCAAATGGTGTACATCGTTGTACCCACAGGTAATTTTTCATCCCTCTTCCCCTCAAGTATGACATTTACTCCAGCACAGGTGGCACACAGCTCTGTAGCCAACAAATTCAAAAGTCTATCAATGGACAAGTGACAGTATTAATAACATCTGCCACCATCGTGGCTGCGAGGCCTTGAAGTCTTGCGAGTCCTTGACATGCTGTCACGAGCACAGGCCTGGGGAGCTTCTGGCTGTGCCAACCAGCCTTGATGAGCTGCCCTCAATTCCCGGCTTTGGAAGAGTATGTGACCCCCTGAGCAGCGCCTGGCCTGAGTCTGAGTGGCATGGGCAAGAGGGGAGATAAGAGTGCCAGCTCGTGGGGGCGAGGCTGCAAAGACAAGCAGCACAAATGGAGTGGACAGTGCAGTTGGCATTGTGATGCCACAGGAAACCAGGACAAAAAGGATGGGCAGCTGGTGGTGAGAGGCAAGGAGGGATCTGGGCAGCAGGGCGGGGTGCTGTGGATTGGGAGGGGGAGAAAGGAGCGGAGGATCGTGGTGGTCTTTAACGAGAAGCAGGAGGAGCAGAACAGGGACAATTTATTTTCTTCGTCCAGGGTCCATCCATGATCCACAGTTTGGGGATTTAAAACAAAACAAAACAAAACACCCCAACGAAGCAAAACAGCCAAGAATGCCCAGCATCAGTATTGGGTCACTGTTGATCAGTTTAAAATATCTGATTTATCTTTTAAATCTAGAAATCAAAGATGTTTTGTGTACGTACATTTCAATGTCAAAAAAGGTATCAGGGAGCATTATTTAGTAATTATAAATGCAATAGAAAAACGTGAATTGCACTCTTATTCTATATTGTGGTCAGTTGGAGGAGGCAGAGGAAGGAGGTGGAAAAGAGCTAAGTGACATTCTACCCAAGGTGGACCACTCACAAAGACACAGATGCGGGGCAGGCTGATCGTGGATCAGAGGCGGAGTGGCACAGACAGGGCTCGCTATTTGGCACACACCATCGTTGAAAACATGTCAGTAAGGTGGGGCTGTCTTCAGTGGGATCCTGTACCTCTTTAACTGCTGGGCCAACATGACTGCTAACACATTTTCCTCTCTTAGAACAAAGTGATGAAAGGCCAGGGCTTCAAATGAGCAAAAGTTTATCCAATTCGCAATCAAGTGAGTATGCTATGGGTTCAGAGCCAAATAATAGTTTTAGCTGACTTTTGTCAGTGCCCTTCATTTAACCAGCTGGAATGTTTTATGAGTATCATCCCTTCAATCCTTTGAAATGAAAGATTTGTCTTTTGTTTGGGAAATATGCATCTCGTCATAAAAATGGAACACAATGTCCTTGGTTTAGTTATTCTCTAGAGAAATCGTCTTTATTGAACTATATGCCAGGGATATAATAAAAGGGGAAAAGCTGATTACAGCGAATTTATCCAGGCGTGAGAGACTGGGAGACATTTATATAGATACGTAGATAGATAGATTGGGAGTATAAAAGCTATAGGCTTCGCTCCCAGGGTACCAATATCCGTGGAATAAACTCTCACAAGGAAATCAATCACTATTCCTTTTTTTCATCTCCAGGAATCCGTGAAGACAGGGTAAGCCAAGAGCAAATCATACTTCTGAAATGCTAATTTCAGAAGTATGGTTGATTCAAGCTTTTTAGAAACCAAAAGCATAGTTATAAAGGAATTGGAAACTCGTCTAGATATGAAAGAGTATTCCTAGGGCTTTTGCTCAAATTTGTGCTTCTTTTTCTTTAACAGTTGAAAAAAATAAAGACCAGATCTGTCTCTCATATCACACACCTAAAATAAATTCCAGAATGATTTGAGATTTTAATATAAAAAACAAAACCACATAAGAATCAAAGGAAAGAACAATAAAAATAAAA
>NW_012149396.1:8519293-8576920 GCF_000956105.1 Propithecus coquereli | reverse complement strand
ATTTTATCATTCTGTATTTACTTGTTATGTGTAATACTTTTAAGAAGAGAAACTTCTGCACATCTAATATTTGGTTACCCATGAATACAGTTCTTATAGATAATGTATGATAAATGTTTGTTTTCTTCCATTTAAATATAGATGTTTAAAATAATGAGTTGGTTTGGATAGAATTTTGGTAGGCTACATTGAACATCCCAAGCAAAAATTATGGAGGTAGGTGTATCAGTTTGCTAAGGCTGTGTAGTAGTCTGGGTTCTCCAGAGAAACAGAACCAATAGGAGATAGAGATATAGATATACATAGATAGGGGTAGAGATATAGATAGATCGCTATAGAGATGTATAGATACCTGTCTCTTTATATCTATATCCATACCTATAACAGATACAAAGAGATATAAGAAATTGGCTCATACAGTTATGGAAGTTGAGAAGTCCCAGGATTGCAGTTGCAGGCTGGAGACCCAGGGGAGCTGACAGTATAGTTCCAATCTGTATCTGAAGGCCTGGGAACCAGGAGAACCAATGGTGTAAGCTCTAGTCTGAGTCTCAGTCCAAAGGCAGGATAAAAACAATGCTCCAGCTTGAAGACAGGCAGAGAGTGAATTCTCCCTCATTCAGCCTTTTGGTCTATTCAGGCCTTCAACAGATCGGGTGAGGCCCGCCCACATTGGAGAGGACCATCTGCCTTACCCAGTCTACCAATTCAAATGTTAATCTCATCCAGAAACACCTTCACAGACACACCAGAATAATTTCAACCAAATATCTGGGCACTCCATGGCTTAGTCAAGTTGACACATAAAATTAACCATTATAGGCTGCCGTAACAAAGTACCACAGACTGGGAAGCTTAAACAGCACAAATTTGTTTTCTCACAATTATGGAGGTTAGAAGCCTGAGATCGAAGTTCTATCATGGTTGGTTTCTTCTAAGACCTCTTTCTTAACTGACAGATGGCCATGGGTGTCTTCTTCTGATGTTTCACGTGGTGCTTCTGTGTGTGTTTGTGTCCTAATCTTCTCTTCTTACAAGGACAACAGTCATATTAGACTAGAGCCCACCGTAATGACCTAGTTTAACCTTAATTACCTCTTAAAAGAGCCTAATGCCAAATATAGTCACATTCTGAAATATTGGGATTTTAGGATTTCAACATGTGAGTTTTGGGGGCAGGGGACCCAATTTAACCATTAATAGTAGGCAAGCACAGCACAGGGAGGCAAGGAAATGAATTCTGGCAGAATCCCAGAAGCCCTGAGAGCTTTTGGAAAATAATTTAGGAGTGTAGAAGTCAGAATTGCAGAAGAAATGCTAGCCACTTTCGTGATTACAGGGAAACAAAAATTCTTGACATTAATAATTTACAGTTGTTCAATTTTTGCCAGTTATTAAATTCTACATCTTAGTTTCCTCATCTGTAAAATGGGGATAAAAATAATAATACCTTCTTTATAGAATTGTTATGAGATTTAAATGAGTTAATATAACTGCCTGGCACATAGCAAGTACCATTTAACTGTTTACCAAATAAATAAATAGGCTACAGCATCATGAATGTGTAATATGCAACTACCAGGTAAGGAAAATGGGAAGAATGCTGTTATCCTCATTTTACAGGTAGAGAAAGTGAGACCCAGTGAGGTTGGGACTTCCTCAAGGTCACAGGGACAGTGAGTGGCTGTGGCCTGTAGTCCAATGTTTTTTTCCCTTTCTTAGTTGGCAACTTTTCATTGATGTGAAAATTAATATTGATGAGCCATGTGTGTATCAGAGCTGTTTCTGTATAAACACAGTGCGTATGGCCAGGGTGGAAACCATTTGCCAGGGGAAAGTGCTGTTTAGCCTGGTGGTTCTTTGGCCCAGTCAGTGGTCATCCAACATGCGTAATTATACAGTGGTGGCCACAGTGTCCTTTTGTCCCTCTTAAACTTTTTTGTATTGAATTTACAATAGTCATTTGGACTCAGTCTTAGTCAGCACAAACGTTTCCTATCAAATCCAGAAGAAAAGAAATCGTTAAGAGCTCTTTGACTATAATAACTTTTACATATCCCTTGACTGAGTAATTTTCAGTTTAGCAGAAGGACACCAGTACTGAGATCTGACCTGGTCAGGGGTTGGCTTCCTCCCTGCTGAACTCAGCGCACACACTGCAACAGATGTTTCTCTTTAAGGTTTGTGGGAACCTTGCTATCTTCCCCCTCTCAAGTTCTCTCTCTCAGAGGAACAAATCCAGCCAGGTTGAGCTCTGAAGACACAGAGCCTGGTCCCCTGTAGTTACTGAATAGCCCACGGCAAGATAGTCTATCGTGGGACTCCAGTAACAAACACTAACCCCTAGAACCAGATTTGCTCTCTCACACGCAAAAGAGGCACCATGCTATGCTTTGTAGCTACTTTGAATCCTTTGGAAGTCCCGAAAGGAAGGTCAAAAATCAGACATAGTGAACATCGCTTTGAAATGGGACATGGCTGATGGGTTCCAGTCGTTCAAGAGTGACCCAATTGCTCTTGACTTCCATGTGACTTCTGTGCAGCTGTTTGTTAGACAACAAAAAAAGTTGCTCTATACAATTAACATCATATTTTAAGTTGGTTTTGCATGAAGGACACAATACCACTGCAAACTCTTCATTAAGGGCTTTTATAGGGAGCAGCAGATATTTTTCTGAAGGAACTGTATTTGTTTAATTTCTGAGATGATTACCAACAACAAATACTAGATAGGGGGAGGGAATACATTTTTCTTCAGACTCTTTTAAAAGGAGTTCCAAGTGGTGACGCTCCAGCAGTGAAAGATCTATAATTAAGAACAGAAAACACATGTGTGATTCTTAAAAATCAAGTAAATAAGCTGGGCGTGGTGGCTCATTCCTGTAATAGTAACACTTTGGGAGACGGAGGCGGGAGGGTCACTTGAGGCCAGGAGTTCAAGACCAGCCTGAGCAAGAGCAAGTCCCCATCTCTACACAAAGTAGAAAAATTAGCCAGTGTGGTGGTGTGCACCTGTAGTCCCAGCTACTCAGGAGGCTGAGGCAGGAGGATCGCTTGAGCCTAGGAGGTTGAGGTTGTAGTGAGCTGTGATGAGGCCACTGCACTCTGGCCCAAGTGACTGAGTGTCTCAAAAAAAAAAAATCAATTAAATAGATAAGAAGGAGGATTTTAAGAACGTGGAGAAGAATTCAGAGAGAGAAGGCTGGTTGGGCCTATTAGAAAAGACTGTAGCTTTGAGGCTGTGGGAAATAAAGTTGGAGGAATTCCCTAATGTCACTATCAAAACCATCAAAGATGGAATAACAACTTTTGTAGAGTAAAAACACCTTTTTTTGTATAAAGGAAGCATATGTGGCAGGATCATGTGCTCATTTGGGTGCTTCAGAATGGATGCACGTTGATGGGATTGGCTCTCCTACTTTCTCGCTCTGGGTGTCTCCTTCTTCTGGGCTTTGCAGATTCACTAGAACAGCAGTCCCCGACCTTTTTGGCACCAGGGACCAATTTCACGGAAGACAATTTTTCTACTGACCAGGTGGGAGGGGGATGGTTTCAGGATGATTCAAGTACATTACATTTACTGTGGGGTCAAACCTCTCTGCTAATGATTATCTGCCTTTGCAGCTTCTTCCCAGTGCTAGCATCACCGCCTCAGCTCCACCTCAGATCATCAGGGATTAGATTCTCATAAGGAGCGCACAACCTAGATCCCTCACATGCACAGTTTACAGTAGGGTTCGCGCTCTTAAGAGAATCTAATGCTGCCACTGATCTGACAGGACGCGGAGCTTAGGCAGTGATGTGAGTGATGGGGACCAGCTATAAATATAGATGAAGCTTCTCTGGCTCAACCGCAGCTCACCTCCTGCTGTGTGGCCTGGTTCGTAACAGGCCACAGACCAGTGGTTGGGGACCGCAGCACTAAAGGATGACACCATCGAATATATAATGAAAGGCACTGCATTAGGAATGAAGTAAAAATTGTAAAAATGAAAACCAGGCAATACTCTGCAGGTATTGCCAAAATATTTCCAGGTGACTGAAGGACACGTCATCACTTTAGCTGCGAAAACTGTAAGAGAAGCGGCCAGTGTGCAAGGCAGCGTCAGATGTTCCCAAGAGAGAGTGGAGACTTGGGCTCTTGAACTTGGACTGCGGAGGGTGAGGGCTATTTGTTAGACCACCAGTCCTTTTCTAGTGGGAACACAAGTTCCTGATCTCATCATACCATCTGATCCATCTAGCAAGAATAAGGCCTGGCAGAATCTATAAGGCAATGAGAATATTTACACTGCCGAGAGAATCGTGTCAGGCTGTCCCAGAGAGAACAGTGCGGGTCTGTTTTAAAGGGTAGGTGGGGAGATGAGCCCATTGCTGTTTTTCTTTGCTGAGCTCAGAATAAGAGGACTGGGTAGAGGTTGAAGCATGAGAGGTTTCAATGAGAGAAGAGAAAGAGCCTCATCAGACCGGGAACTCTGTCTTCCCCCCCACAGTTACGCCATCTTCTTCTCTCTAATTGGAAACTCTCCCATTTCAACTTGAGCCCGTTTGATTCTATATTGGCCTCAGCAACAATGAGGAACAATGACGACTTCATTCTCCATTGTAGCCTCAGACTTTCAGTAAAACTGCCCCCCCATTTCTTTATAAAATGATATTTTATGATTATAAAAATAACACATTCTGATAGTAGAAAACTTGAGAAATACAAAAATATGTAAGTCATATATCTTTACAACCATATTATGCACACTCTTATGTAAATTTTTTTCATATAAGGATACCTAACATCTTTCCACCGCAATGAATTTTTGTTTACTCTGCATAGCTGTTTGGTGTTCCATCACACGAGTGTGATAATACAACATCCCCCATCAGCTCCTCTCTTAGCTATTTAGGTTGCTTCCTGTGTTTCCCTATTATTTAAAAAACGCTGTAATGAACATGATTGTAGCTAAGTTCTTTTGCACGATATTAATAATTTCTTTCAGATGTATTATTAAACAACAGGTATACCTAATCGAAGATGTTAGAAGTTAGGACAGTGGATATTTCTGAGCAGAAGTAGTGCTGGGTTGGGGTAGGGGAGGTATGTCTTCTTTATCTTTCTATCTACAGCATTTGGCACAGTCCTTGGCCATAGTAAATAATCAACAAACACTTCATGAATAAATGAGATACATAATCCATCTCATCAAAGTTCATTATTTAAGTCTTTTACTTTGGCATAAAGGCCTAGCCTTTGGCAAAGAGCTGAAGTAAGCAATCCACGTTTCATTAGTCCTATGGTGCTACAGTTCTGCCACCATGACCTTGGTCTCTGGCCATGCACTTGTCCTCCTTCTCCCGGGCCCCACCGCTCACACCAGCTGCATCCGCGCTGCCCACTGAGTCACAGTGACCACCACTGGAGGCCTCTCCCTTCATCCTCCACTTCCCAAGACAACTCCACTCCTCCCAGGCTCTTGTGGATGACAGATCTGAAATACTGGACTAACAGGAAAATTGGATGTCAGTCAAGAAAGATAATTGGCCACTTCCCTCCATAAATTTTTCTTTTTAAAAGAAGGCTTCAATGACTTGTGTCCCCCCAAAGCAATCAACTATGGTAATAGCAATCCCCAGCCTGCCTACCTTTTAGTTTTATAGTGAGATTCAAATGAAGACATAACTATTAATAGCATGTATCGCCCAGACAAATCCAAGGTGGTTGATGATAATGTCAATAGACAAAGGCATTTTGAAGGATTAACTCTGATCTGTGGTGCCTTGTAACTCTTAGCATCCCTCAGTAACACTTATAAAGAACTTAATATCTTTATTATCTTTTTTAATTTCCTGTTATATTCACTCAGGCATTTTACCCTGCTCAGCTCCCCGCCTCCCAGTGCTAAAGCAGGTAAACATTTTACGTGGCTGGATAGAGCCAAAGCAGATGCTGAAGGGTGGTCCTACCCGAGTCATGCCAGTAGAGGCTTCCCCGTCACTGCGACAACCAAAACCACCTGTGTCCTTCAAACAGCCTCCAGGTACTTGAAAATTACTTTCTGACTAATCTGAAGGGTTTGATCATCTTTGATAGAATATCAAATTGTATAAAAGTAAAGGAATTCAGGGATTATGGAGAAGTGACCTGAGGACAGAAAGACCTCCTTCAGGTCCCTTAAAGTAGCAAACAGATACCCCACCTGTACTCACCACACCTGTGATCAGCCTGGGTTTAAGCCACTTGCATATTTTAGGGGCATGTGGCCTAGGATAAGGCCAGTTCCATTTGCAATGAACCAACTCTGCTTGTAGGACGTAGGTGTGTGTTTTTTGGGGTGGGGGAGTATAAAATGGATTCTGATGAGTCATCATGGCCTTGGAAGTACCCCTGCACCTGCATTTGGGGTCCTCAATCCCACTAATGCTTAGGAAACCCACACTGACAGGCAGAGATGGAGAAGAGTTTCTTGTCACACTTTGCACTATAAGAACTTCCAGGAACATCAGCCCAAAACAATCAAAGCTGTTTCCTTTGATTAAGTTTTTCAGACTTGACTTTATCTGCTATGCCCTATTAAATTCTTACAAGGGCGTTGGGACCATTGTAAAGATAGGAATCTCAAGACTCATGTAAGAAGGGTCTTCATACCCTTGTCAATACTAACGTACTCAGAGAGAGAGCATCTCATGGGGAGAATAGGACTAAACAAGCGGAATTCACAGGAGTGCCAGAAAAGAATTGCTGAAAACCAAATCAGTTGTTTAGTGTTTGAAGGCAGAAAGAAACTTTGATCTCATTTTTCCTGAGATTATATAAGCCCAGTCTATGTTTACTAAGGGTATATTAAGTATCATTTGTTGAGTGATGCCCAACTTTACTCTGAAAATGGATTTGAAGCTGACCAAGGAAGTAAGATACTTTGATTCACTGATATCATGGGCACTCATGTAATTGAAAAGAAAGATGTACCATAGCTAAACATCAATTATTTCTTATAGTTATTGATTATATTTACAGCAGGCATAATACATAAGACAAGGTGCTGGGGAGACAAGGATTCACCAGGCATTATTCTTGTCCTCCAAGATTGATAGAATCAATCGGTAGAATCGATACAGAGATACACACGGGATGGACACCATGGTAACTGGAAACACCAGGTGGGAAACAGCTAGTGCCAGATGAACGTCAGGAGAGACAGAGAAGGAAGGATCCAAACCGGGCTGTGGGAAAAGCAGGCTGGAAAGGGTGGATATTTGGAATAGCAGCTGCTATTATATCTCAGTGGAGATTGCACATAAATTTCACAGGCGCTCTCTTTCTCAGAGTTGCTGAGCTAGAATAATAGCAACGACAGTCACGATTGCCAGTTTTTCTTGCGCATTTTAGAGTAGCCCCATGAGGATTAGTACTATTATTATCTCCACTTTACAAATGAGAATATTAAAGCTTAGAGAACATAAGAGTCTTGTCCAAGGTTTCAAGCTTGTCTGTGGTAGGAGCCGTGAGGCCAGGCGTTCTGAATCCAGAGGGCTGCCTTTTTTTTTTTTTGAGACAGAGTCTCACTGTGTTGCCCAGGCTAGAGTGCCATAGCGTCATCCTCTCTCACAGCAACCTCAAACTCCTGGGCTCAAGCGATCCTTCTGCCTCAGCCTCCTGAGTAGCTGGGACTACAGGCATGCGCCACCATGCCCGGCTAGTTTTTTCTATATATTTTTAGTTGTCCGATTAATTTCTTTCTATTTTTAGTAGAGACGGGGTCTTGCTCTTGCTCAGGCTGGTCTCGAACTCCTGAGTTCAAACAATCCACCCGCCTCGGCCTCCCAGAGTGCTAGGATTACAGGCGTGAGCCACCGCGCCCGGCCTAGAAGGCCTGCCTTTAACCCCTCAGCTGTGCTAATGCTGTGACTTCTAAAGCAGGAAGAGTGACAACCCCAGGATGGCTGGTCCCATAGGAAAAGAATAAGAGGATGGTGAAGATGGTAATGAGTAGAGCCCAGTTCAGTATCTGTCCTGAACGTCATAAGGTAGAATCAGATCATTTGATTATCATATTTCATATTGCTTAGAAGAATGCATGAAAAAAACCCAACAAATCAGGAAAAAGAGAAGGAAAAAAAGAACCAGAGCAATGCAGAGAACATAAAAATAGAAATTAAATCTATGTATGTACAAGGGTATATGGGTATATGTATAAGAATAAAATAATAGAAAATTATTAATATATCTTGTACATACCTAATCAGCATTCTAATTATATGTGCCTAGAAGATACAGCTTTTGTGTTCTACTTTTTGTTTTTTTTTTTTTTTTAGAAAATATCGTAGAAGAATGAGTTCTACTTGTGTATCCATTAACAACTACTATAATATTGGGCAGGACACCTAACTGGAAGTTTTCTAGACATTCATTGAGTTTAATATAGAGCATACAATAGGCATTCCATAAATATTTACAGATTGCCAAACATTATGAATTAGAGTTATATGTAGTGCAATGTCTCTATTGCATATTACCTCAGTGCCTAACAATGGCAGGGAAACAAAAGAGTTAGAAGGGAACACAAACAAAAACCTCCTTTTGCTTTCATTTGTGTGCTTATAATTTCATCAGTAAATGCTCAGCGCCTGTGCTTGCCAGCTGCCAGCAAGAGGCAGGAGGTTGATGGTCTAGGAAGCTCACCCAGCCCCCATGTGGCCAGGGAGACGTTCACCTCTATGTCAACCATTCGACCACAACTCCGTGCTATTTAATGAAATATTTTTCTGACATTTATTCTCCAAAATAGGAAAACACAGACATATGATACAGACTTTCATTTAGCATGAATCAGAACTGATCCACGTGTTTTGAGGAGACGAAAGATGTCTATCTGATCTCATTGTCTCTATATCAACTGCTTCGTAATTTATTTCTAAGATGATTTTAGGACAGCAGAAAAAATATTACACTGCTCATTTTGTCTATATCGGTTTCCTAATCATTTCCGCATGTGGGATCTGATCACAATAGCCGTTCATGAGCAGGTGTTGTAGAAATGGTTATTTCCAGACCATAAATTCTTCTTGACCTTACCAAAATATGAACAACATGTACTGATGATTTATTAAAGCATGGAGGAATCTTTACCTGAGTCCAATATTGCCAAAATGAAAAAGGGCTAAATATTCACATTCGTAAGATAATAGCTACATAAGGTATTTCATTAATAAAATTTTACTGTAAAATTTAGTTTGGTCTTGACATATGTGTTGTTATGTATAGCAAACATATGTAATATAGTTATCCTATAATTAATTTTGAATTTTGGGATCCAAGACTATTTCTTTAGCACAAAAAGTGCAGTCCATTTCAGGGAGAATAATGTTCTAATACATGCATAAAATGCATTAAAATAATGTAAATTCTTATATGATTAATACTCATGTGATTGACATTGAATACTGCAGTACTGAGGTGCTTTAGCAAATAATATGCAAACTCAGTATGGCTAATAATATCTAGCTAGAAAAATAAAAGAAATGAAGAATAGAATATCTATTGACTTTGGCTTTGGAGTTTGAATTTTAAGAGGGTTGTTATTCACCTAATACTATTCAGAGCAGTACTCTAAAGTTTGTGGAGAAATCAATTGCTGTCTCCTTTATGTCCTTTCAAATTTTCTTTCAATCTACTTTAAAAATCATATTATACTTTTAAGAAGATACTCTATATCAGAAAATAGCATTATATGATTTTTATATTTTTAGAGGTATACAATTAAATATAAATCTATGTCAAATTATACACATTGCCAGCATGGGAAGGAAGGGAGCAATTTGGAGTTGAAACTGATGTAGTGATTGGCTTTTCTATTTTGAAAAGTCAATCACACTAGTAGATACAGTCACTCGTTTATCAAATATTTTTTGAGTGTCTGTCCTTCCTTCCTTTCTTCCTTCCTTCCTTCTACAGGGTCTTGCTATGTTGCCCAGGCTAGCCTCAAACTCTTGGGCTGAAGCGTTACTCCTGCCTCAGTCTCCCGAGTAGCTGGGACTACAGGCACACCCAGCTCCTACGACTATATTTGACTGAAGTGTCAAAGGTGATGAAGACAAGGTCCCAGCCCTCAATGGATGTATAATCTCACAGGGGAATCAAACATAAAAACAAGCGTGGAAGTGTCAGAGGACCTTGGTAGTGGTGCATATCAGCAGGGCTGGCATGCAGGAAGGAGGGACCAATTCCGACCAAGAGCGGGGTGGGTGAGTAGGCAGGACTGAAATTGGGAAGAAGGAATCAGGAAAATAGAAAATATCTGAACTAGTGCCGGTTCCCAGTCGACCAGTGGGGGAGAGGGGCAGATGGTGTAAATATGATGTTAAACTGCCTGGGGCACCCAGGAAAATGCCAGTGGAGACTCGGTGAGCTAGTTTCTCAGTCCTTCAATCAACACATGGAAGATCAGTGCGACTGAGAAAAGTGAGAATGAAGGTCAGTGGAGAAAGATACAGACCTCCGAGGCTGCGAGGGGGACAGTCACTGGGGCATGAGTCACGAAGTACATGTGGCCAGGACAGGGTGGTCCAGAACTTCAAGACTTGTGGTTGCTGGAGTTGCCTCGAGTTGAGTGCCACATACTTGCACGAGAGGCTTTTTGGCTTCCAGTCTGAGAGCAATGATCTCACACTTCTCCCCTTCCGTGGGTTCAGCTGCCTTTTGATCCACAACTGGGGACATCTGAGGACTGTTTGCTTTGAGACATGACTTGTCTCGTGCCAATGGAGGCAGCAGAAGGATGTGGTATGCCCTGGAGGATCTGCCGCGCTGGCGTTCTGGCTCCTTTGCATTTGAACAGAGGGTTGGGGGCAGTCGTGGTCCTCTTGCCCTGAGTTGCAACGTGCTCTTGAAAACTGTTTGAACCTGGTTAGAGGGAGTTAAGCAGGTCCCTCAGCACTGTACTTCAAGCAGATTTGTACATCACCTTTGCAGGTGGTATTAAAATGTAACTGTCCTTTGATGTTACTCTTCCCAGGGGAAATTCAGTTGTAGGTTTCCAATAGAAAACTTTAAAGCTGAATCTTTAGAAAACAGTCCATTTTTCTTGGGGTCTGGTTTTATTCAAGCTTGGTGAAAAGTGTGGGTGGAGAAAAGGATAACTAGACTTGGCAGTCATGTTGTTTACACTGTATGCTCGGTGCCTAGCACCCAGCCCATGCAAAGTAGATTCTCAGTAAGAATTTGCGGAATGAACAAATTGTAAAAATTAGGGATTAGAGAGGAAAAGTTTCAGTTGTAAATATTTGTGTCTAATCCTTTACATTTTGCTATATATCATTCAAACTATTGTTTTAATACTTACTAAAGTGATTTTAATATTTTAAGCATGATGCTATTGCATTTAACTTTATTTTGGAAAATTAAGTATGAAGTTAAATGGCTAAATGAGTGGGGTTTTCTGACTTAACACACCTATAGGGAACTTTGGTTTTTGTTTTTTACTTTTCTTAATGAGAAAGCTACAGAGGAGGTAGCAACAGTCATTGGGTGGTCTTACAAATTAATTGCACACCAAGTATTTAGGAGACAGTAGAAAGATGCCTAAAAACCATCCTTTAATGAACAGAAAAAAAAAAAAACAATGGATTCTTTGGGCTAAAAAAAAAGCTGATAAACTATGATAGGGTAAATCAAAGTGGATATCAATTGCTTATAGTTGTGACGGTTAAAGGGTAAGCGTCTACATGCTAAGAATCACATGGGTTCCGTTTCTCTGCTGCCGCTGTTGGTGCGAGTGAGTCTCAGACAGGAAGGTGTTTCCTGCAATGTGCTCTTTGCTCCAGTACCAAGAGTCTTGGTGAACAAAAGAAGGTGAAATAATCAATTTAATTCTGTGCAGTACGCAAACAATAGCATTCCCCTTTGGAAAATTAAATGAAACTAAATGTGTTCAAGGCATGTTCAGAAACTAGGTGGGCGTCTCTAGCACCTAGTGGAGTGCCTGGTGGTAATTGCAAAATAAATGCAGAAGGACAGGGAGAGCCTGGGATGGAGAGGGGGAGAAGGGAGAGGAGGGAGGGGAGGGGAGAGCAAAGATGATGTGAGACAAGCCGAAATCTCAGTGCTCTCTCTTGTGGCTCCCTGAGGTCACTAACAGTGGCAACTCACCTCACTTTTCCTCCCCAAAAGAATCCTAAAGTTTCTCCAGTTCTGTCCCTATTATCACAACTTACTTGTTTTGTCTCTCATTTACTAAGGGTCCCTGATAGTTGCCTTACTAGTTTGGCAACTTAAAGAGATGAGGTGTTAATGGCTGATAATAGCAGAATGCCTCTCCCTGTCAGATACATTTACATTTTAATTGAGACTCTGCCTGCCTTCCTCTGAAAGGAATGGCTAATGTGAGAATCCCAGGCACTGTAGGAGCACTGGTGGGAAAATTGTTTGAGGCCAGTGGGAAAACCGTTTGGGACAGAAGTAACGGGCTTCCATTGGCATTATATTATTATCATTAATGAATAGCTCCCACTTACTCACATGGGAAGCAGATATCCAAGTCTTGTGGAGTAGATAATTGTTTATTCTTCTGAATGCCCTCTAGGAATATAGAAACCGCAGAAACTCATTATATTAATAGCTCATTTCTGGGTTTGATTTTCCAAGATCAATAAATCCAAATGTTTAACTAAAAAGTCTTTTAAAATTTGAACTCAATTTCTTCTGTTTAAATCCCAGTGAAGCTGGGGAAAAACTAGGCAATAACTTCTCCCGAAGCATTCTTTTATAAACTTGAAGACAGTCATTAAGTATCGTCATCCTAGGCAACACAACCTTGATTTCTCTAGACGTCTCTTAAGAAGAATTTCTTTTGCACTGCTTTTACACTATCATAACTTTTTTCCAGGATTTGTTCCAATTTTTCACATAATTTCTAAAATGCAAGGGCTGTGCCTGTTTACTGCTGCTGTTGCCGTCATTGTTTTATTCTTACAGCCTGAGCAGCTCCTTCCAGGGTCAACAGAGCTTCTCTTTCCCCGGGGTCACGGTCAGTCACGCCTCCCAAAATGTTAAACTTTTAAATAAAATAAAATGGAATCTCAGTCTTTTTCTTGAGCTTTCCTGATCCTCGCCAAGGTCCTCTAGGACAAAGGTACAAAATCAGGCATCATGTTTAAATTATCTTTAACACTTAGCATGCTATCTTGCCTGTAACAGATGCTCATAAAAATGCTTGTTTACTAATGGGTGCTGAAGAATCATCATTTAGTAACCGTCTTTCTCACTTGGTATATTTCACACATCTTCCAACATTCATATTTAACAAACAAAATGTGTGCTCTAGTATCTGGGGGATGGGCACACTTATAACTTTGACTCAAATGGTACAGAAGCAATTTATGTAACCGAAACGTTTATACCTCTGTAATATTCTGGGGAAAAAGAAAAAAAAAGAATGCCAACATAGCTAATAAAAAAATGTGCCCTGTAAACAATGCAATTTATTCCCACTGTTTATCCAGAGCTTAATCTCTTGTCACATTTTTGAGTCAGCTTTTTACGAACGAGGATTACATGTTAGAGATGATTTTCCTGCGTGAAAGCCAGTGCTCTTGGGGAGGTCAGTTCTGGGGAAATTTGAAACCGTTACCATATTTGAGCAAAGTTTTAAAAATCACATCATCAAAGGGTGGCTGTCACCCACTCGGACAAGAAGCAGATAGCTAAGTCTTCCCAAATGGGTAGCTGTGTATTCTTTTGGAGGTTCTCTAGAGATACAGAGATCACAGAAATTGCTTTGGGGATGAGATGAAAAAGATTAACAGATATGTAACAACGCTGTGGGACATGAGGGTTGTAGGGATCACGATTTTAAATTTGTAACCTCCTTACTGACTGAAGTCTTTGTCCCCTCTGGGGGAGGTGGTTCAATGGTCAGATGCACACTCTTTTACACGGACTCCACTTGTAAGGGTAGTAGTCTGCAGGTTTCCCACTATCTAACGGTGTTTTGAAACCTCAAGCCATATACTCCTCCACCCTTTAAAACTTCATTGTGGGTACTCTAAAAATAAGACATTCTCTTACATAACCGTAGCAGTTATCAAGTTCAAGAAATATTAATACCTTCATTTTATCTAGTTTACAATCCCTATTCTAATATTATCCATTGTCACCATATAATTAGCCCTCAATGCCATTGTGGGTTTTTGTGTTTGTTTTTGAGTCAGGGTCTTGCTGTGTTGTCCAGGCTGCAGTGCACTGGCATTATCATAGCTCACAGCGACCTCAAACTCCTGGTTCAAGGGATCCTTCTGCCTCAGCCTCCCGAGTGGCTGGGACCACAGGTGCACACCACCACACCTAGCTAATTGTTTCTATTTTTTTTTTTTTTGGTGGGACCCCTTTTGTACAGGGGTCTCACTCTAGCTCAGGCTGGTCTCAAACTCCTGGCCTCAAGCCATCCTCCCGCCTAGGCCTCTTCCCTGAGTGCTAGGATTACAGGCGTGAGCCACTGTGCCGGGTCTAGGGCATTGTTTCTCCTTCAGTCCAGGATCCAGCCCAGAAACCACAGATTGCGTTTAGTTGTCATTCAATCTCCTTCACTCTGGTACTGTTTCCCGGCCTCCCTTTGTCTCATCGACAAAATAACATTGACATTTCAAAAAATACAAGCCACTTATATCATAGAAAGTTCCTCAATTTGGGTTTTTCTGGTTTTTCCTCATGATTACATCCAAGGAGACTTTGAGGGCTCTTCCATGAAAAGCCAGCAGCTGCAGATGCTTCCGTGGTTTTCTCATTTCATTCAGAATGAAATCTACGCACGTTACCAAGCCCGACAAGGCCTGCAAGGTCTGTCTTTGCAGCTTCCTCACCCCCTGCCCCTGGCTCGCTCTCCTAGGCCCTTTGCACCTGCTGTCACCACTGCCTGGGACGCTTTCCTCCCAGGGCCTTTGCTTGTCTTGCTCCTTCACTTCACCCTCCCTTCCTGCCAGACTTCTGAAAGCCTGCCTTTTCCTGTCCCTTGTCCTGACGGTGTACCTGTGTATGTGCCACTGATTAATACTTTGCTCTTTGGAACTAACTTGGTGTCCCTTCAGTGCTCAATGCTATAGATGGACTTCATACGTAAAGCACTGACTATTAATTTAGATGACAGTGACATCTAGTGGATCAGTGGGGTCAGCCTTTGAGCAAGGCTCTTGATACCGCTAAAGATCCAAGGAGGGCAAAACAAAACACAAAACAACATAAAAGCACCACCCTGATTTTCTGTATAGATTCTGAGGCTTAGGTGAGATCAGGAGAATCTAGTGAAATTCCTAGATTTGACATGGCCACTGACAAGTTAAAGATATCTACAACTTCAGGCTTCTGCTGTGTGTGTGTGAGGGTGGGAGGAATAGAGGACAGGCCTAATATGAGAAAAATAAGAGGCACTTTGGTGTGTGAGACCACTGAAGTTCAAGACCAGCCTGGACAACATATCAAGACCCCATCTCTATAAAAAAAATTAAAAAAAATTTAGCCAGGTGTGGTGTGCACCTATAGTCCTAGCTACTCAGGAGGCTGAGGAGTTGGGCCTAGGAGTTTGAGGCTGCAGTGAGCTATCATCACAGCACTGCACTCCAGCTTGGCAACAGAGTGAGACCTGGTCTCTTTAAAAAATATATATATATGTATATGTTTTGTTTCATCTCTCTAGGGTGTGGTGAATGTGGCCCTTTCCAAAGGCAGGTCCGGATGGACCAGATAGCCTCTTAAAGCTTTTCAGGTCTGATACCAGGGCTTTGATAACATTTGCTACCATGGCTAGCTACCAAACAGATCACTTAGAGCTACTACAAATGACCAGCGTCTGCACAACTCATCCATTAAAGTCAACTAACTCATTGAAAGAGTTGAACCTTCTAGACTGACTACATTATGAGTTATTGTTTCTGCTGTCTACCTGCAGATCTTGGTAACTGGGTCTTCTCTAGGGCAAAGAGACCAGATTTCATACAGATGCTTCATTCTGCCTGGAAACATTTAAACTTCAAGCCCAGCTTTTATGAGTTGAATTGTGTTCCTCAAAAAGATTTGCTGAAGCCCTAACCCCCGATAGCTGTGAGCGTGACCTTATTCGGAAACAGGGTTGTGGTAGGTGTAATCAGTGTACAACGAGGTCATGAGGGTAGACTCTAAGCCAGTGTGACTGGTGTCCTGATGAGAGTAAGAGACAGAGACACACAGGGAAAAGACATCCATGTGACAACAGAGGCAGAAATAGGGGTGGTGTACTGTAACCCAAGGAACCCTGAGGACTGATAGCTGCCACCAGAGGCCAGGAAGAGGCAGAAAGGATTCTACCTAGAGTCTTAGAGGGAGCACGGCTCTGCTGCCATCTTGATTTTGGTCTTGTAGGCTCCAGTACCTTGAAAGGATTATTTCTGTTGTTTTAAGCCACCTGGTTTGTGGTCCTTTGTTACAGCAGCTCTAGGGAACTAATACCCCAGCCCAACATCACCTGCTCTTGAAGCTACCCGGCTGCTATGTTGTCTACTCTCCATTCTACACTGCCACGGTGTTCGTGCTCCTTTACGAGTATAGGAGATTGCAGGCTCTTCAGCCTCCCAAAGACCAGTGCTGGGCTCCTGCCCCCTCCCCACCCTCCAAGGCTGGACAGTCACTAGGGAAAGGCATGGAAAGTCTGGGTATGAGGACCAGGGGATGAGGCTCTGGAAAGAGCTTGGTATTCTAGGAATCATGAACACCTCTGGAGAAGGAAAAAAGCTAATTCATGTGAGCATGTTCTCCTTGACCTCAAAAACCAGCAGGGAGCTGCCTAGTGGGCTGCTGACCACCTTGAGATAGTGACCACCCTGATGACCACCTTCCCCAACCTTGAGATGGGAACTGAGCAGAAAGCACCTACGAGCAGGTGCCATAGTAGGGCTGGCGGCCTGTTCTCGCCCCAAGCCGACAGACTGAAATCCCTTCCCTTCCCCACCTGTGAGATCCCTTTGCCACGAAAGCTCCTGCAACCTTATCCAAGCCCCCTTGGGAAAAGAATGTTTACTTATAAACAGCCGGTAGAAAAGGTATATTCAATTCAATATTGTTAATTAAAGACTAAAACATAAGGGTCCTCACCCATTCACGATTCCATTTTTGTATTTGTTTTTAATTTTAGCCAGCATCAGGAATCCCAGCTCACAGATGTAGGTAGTTGGAAGGCAGGAAATTTACTTAGCCTCCTGTGTTGTTGGAATTGAATGCTGAGAATGACTCCTAATTAAAACAACGTTCTTTCGAGAAACTTTGCCTTCAGCAGGCCCGTTCAAGGATGCAGTCTAGAAGTTGTTTGGTCCAGTGGCTGCCATTCAAAATGGGAAAACACTGACAATCAAAGTAACTCACCTTTTAAACGTCTTTTCTTTACTGAAACTCCATTTACGCCCTGCCACATCCACTCCTACCAGATCTTTCCTTCGAGCATATGCTATACTATTAACTCTCCCATGTTATGAAATCCCTCCTGCTTTCTGCTGACTTCCTGCTTTCTCTTTCCCCTCCTGCTTCTGCTGACTTCTCTCCTTTTTTTTTGCATTAAGAAACTCCCTTGAAACAGTCATTCATGTGCACCGTTTTCACTTTCTCTCCTGCCCTATCTGCTCTCCTTCTTCCCTCCGCAGCCACCTCCTGCTCTTCCCCAGCCTCGCAGCCCCCAGTGACCACACCAGGGTCTCTCTGCACCACCCAAAGCCACCCAGGGCCTCTAGGCACACAAGTACTGCCTGTTGGGAAACAGCTCTTAGGAGCTCTCCATCCCTCTCCCCTCAAGGCCTCAGTGGAGTGCTCTTTGCCCAAGTCAGGCTCAGAGCAGGATGCTATTTTCTCAACTGAGCAAGAATGCCATCCTTCTCATATGAGGGCCCCCAAATATTTGCATCCCATTAGGATTAGGGAAAGACCTCCTCCAGCCAGTCTTCCCAGGGGGCCTGAGGAGCTCTGGTGGAGTGTGGCCTTTGACTGCAAGTCCATGTTGCTGCAACTGGCCTCGAGGGAAGAAACCTCAGTAGTGTGGTTCCCACTCAGCTTTGCTCGTTTGGAGCGAGACTTGTGGGGCCTCTTCTGCTTCTCCCTATCTGCCCCAATAAGGAATCCCCACCTGTATTCCCCAGCACACTGGCCTCCACTGATTATTTTCTGGTTTGACTCCTGTCCTACCAGCTGAACACTTGCTTATTCCCCAATCTACTGGATCCGTGTGAACCTCGGGACCCCCAACTGACACAGCTAAAATCACTTCAAACCAGCAGCGAGAGGATCCCCGCCCTGGTATGTCCGTGTTCACTGAAGCCCTGACTTAGCAGAAGGTTTCCCCATGGGGGACCCGGGAAGGACTCTGAAATAAGGTGCTGAGGTTCCTGGAAGCCTCTTTCCTTCCTCACCACCCCGAGTTGGACCAGCTCTTCTGTGATTAGGAAGCTTTTGTCCTGTGCACCTACGTGAAGGAGACACGTTTGGCAACTCTTTTCTTCCAGGCCTAGTGCTAAGGAAAACACCACGTTTATGTGTTCACAAGGTCTCTCAATCATGAGCAAATTGTTTGCTGCTCACCATGTGACAAAATGAACATTCTCTTTTGAGTGTTTGGAAGAATCAAAGGAAATGTGAAATTAATGGATCAAAGAGAACTTGGATAACCACGTGAATGAAGACTGTCACTTTCCAAAAGCATATTTAAACATTTTATCTAGAAAATCTTTCCAAAGTTTATAAATAGAGTCTATCTCTTGGTTCCAGCATCAACCTCGGAGAAGCACTTCCAGCTTCATAACTGTGTTTCTGTGACTGTGGCCAAATGGGTTTGGAATGGAAACTCTTTTATTCATCTGGCTTATTGTTGTTCTCTTCTGTGGCCACAGTATTTGCCTGGGCCATGGGATTACTCAATCAATCAAATATTTATTGAGTAACTAGACAACCAATGGAAAAATCAGACTTGGACCATATTGTATTCCATACTCTTGGGCTGGGCAGATCCGCCTTCAAGTATTAAGGCAATTAAAATCACTAGTGCTCATCTTTGCTTTGGAGCTTAGAAAAGAACCCACTTGGGTAGAAGAAGAGGTACATGTACATGCAGAAGCAAATACGTATTTATGATATTTTTGGCAAATATAATATTCACACACTCAGTTGCCTCATTCCAGTATCCATTTATGAACAGTTCTCTCCATTTTAGCTCTTTTCTTTTTAATATGTCAACAATTCCAATGACACCCACTTGAAAGTGGAAACCATGGGAATTAAATCTTTGTCTCTTTGATTTCCTGTAGGAATAGACACTGTAGACTCTGTAAGTCCAAGAGACTTAAGTTCAACATAAACAATGTATGTGTTAGAGAAAGAGTGTGCACACACTTATATTTTTATTAAATGGGTGTTTGGGGATCATTAGTGCTATTTACCAATATTTTCACTTCTCTTCCACCTGAGGACATGGAAAGAGTTTACTTCTTTGCCGATTCGAAGTTAGGGTTGGCCATACGACTTGTTTCAACCAATAAAATGTGAGCAGAAATGATCACTTTTGGGCAGATGGCCAATTTTCCGTGTTCCCTTCATCTTCTGTGGCAACTGATGATGTTCCAGTTGGTAGAGACTCCATCTACTTGGGTCCCTGAGCGAGGATAACATATAGAAATGTCTCCCACTGACCCAAAATGGACATGTGGCAACAAATGATAATTTGTTCTAGGCCACTGGGATGTTGGAGTTACTTCTCCTGCAACATAACCTTGCATACGCTGAATAACACAGAAATTGGTACATAGAGGCGGGCTGCTGCTACAGCAAAAGATCGAAAATAAATGATATTATCTGGCTTAAGGTCCCGGTAGTGGGTGGCAGGAAACTGTGCCTGCAGCAATTGAGGGTGTCGATTATTCTCCTGATGAACTTGTGTCTCTAGGGGAAAGATTGGGAGAAGAGATTATTGTCAGTAGTACGTGCTATTTGCTGATGGTTGTTTTTGGCAACATGTTACAAGAAAGAGGTGAGCTCAGAAAAGGAATTTGTTCATTTTCAAGCAGGAATGTAAGAAAATAGAGTTCAGGGGCTTATAAGCCTGAAAGAAGACTCAATCCTAAATAGCAAATGATAAAATTGAGAACAACTTAAGTGGCAGGGACTAATTTAAAATTCAACCTTACATCAAGGAACAAAGCAAGGATACATTCATCATGCTCATTGCCGAAACCTATGAATGAATTAAGATGTCTCTATGTAACAGTCTAATGAATGGTGTGGTGTCTAAAAAAAAATCCTTTCACTTGTATGAAATGGCTCAGGAAAAAGAGACTATGTATATGGCTTTCTCATGGAAGCGTGGTAGCTTCAGGGAATTGAAATTAAATTGATAAAGAGAGGCATGGGAACAGAAAAGCAAAAAAATATATAATCCATATGAGAATTATGTCTCAAAATGAACTGTGGCTATTGGCATATGGAGCTGACTAAAATAAAACACACTAGAAGCTATGTTTTCGACAGAGTCGCGTACACGGAAGTATCCATTGGTTTGGACAAGAAAACATGGTGATTGTTAAAACTTAAAATGACTTTGGATCCCAATCATCTAAGAGCAGTAAGGGGACTGAGAAAGCTGTTCCACTCCAGGGAGGACATCTTCTTGTCACCCACTGTCTCAGTTCCTTCAGGCTGCTGTGACAAAATACCATACACTGGGTGGCTTATAGACAACAGAAGTTTATTTCTGACAGTTCTGGAGGCTGGGAATTCCAAGATGAAGACACTGGCAGATCTGGTGTCTGGTGAGAACCCACTTTCTCATAGATGGCGCCTTTTAGCTGTGTCCTCACATGGTGGGAGGTGCTAGATAGCTCTCTGGGGTCTCTTTTATAAGGGCACTGATCCCATCCATGAGGGCTCCACCCCCATCACCTAGTCACCTCACAAAGGCTCCACCATCGCCTTGAGATTTAGGATTTCGACATACGAATTTTGAGGGGACATAAAGATTCAGACCATAGCACCCACGTCAAATGCAGCAAGAGGAGATAGTAATGAAAAAAGACTCTTGTAGAAGTTGGAACCAGACTTCAGGAGGATGATTGGCTAACAGAGCTTTTCCCAGACAGCGGGACCTGAACTTAATCAAGACACTTTCCCTAACCCCAGGAAGGAGCCCTTGAAATATATGCCCCGTGGGATTTAGAATTGCTGTGGACTAGTGTCTGCTGTGCATCTCTGATTATCCCCACTTCTGAATAGGGACACTTACTGTATTAATAGTTATCCTGTTCCTGTACCACCACTGAAGGGTCGCTGTGGGCACCCATTGAAAGATGGGGCACAAAATTCAATTTTCATTTGTAGGTTCCTGAGCCAATAGGTGCTATATCTTTTTTTTTTTTTTTTTTTTGAGACAGAGTCTCACTCTGTTGCCTGGGCTAGAGTGCCATGGCATCATCTTAGCTCACAGCAACCTCAAACTCCTGGGCTCAAGCGATCCTCCTGCCTCAGCCTCCCGAGTAGCTGGGACTACAGGCATGCGCCACCATGCCCGGCTAGTTTTTTCTATATATTTTTAGTTGTCCAATTAATTTCTTTCTATTTTTAGTAGAGACGGGGTCTCGCTCTTGCTCAGGCTGGTCTCGAACTCCTGAGCTCAAACAATCCGCCCACCTCGGCCTCCCAGAGAGCTAGGATTACAGGCGTGAGCCACCGCGCCTGGCCCAATAGGTGCTATATCTTATTGTCTTAAACATACGAAACAAGACAACTAACTAAACACATTTATTTTCATATATTTATAGGAAGATGGCTGTTTTTAAGCATCTGGTATGACTTAAATTACTGCTGTTGAGCACTAAATCTACTCCTGGCATAGGGTAATGAAGTTGTCGTTGCATGATAAAAACAAGTATACAAATCTATCTGCAGGAAAAAGTCTTTTTTAGACTCTTTAAGGATGGGCAATGTGGTGCACAGTGTCTACAGCTATGATTTTTGTGAAAGATATGAAAATATTCTTCAAATTGATGCTTTACTCCTCTCCTCTAAGGACATAGCATTAATCTTAATTCTATGACAGTTAATCTGTGGGGAGTTAAGATAATAGAATTCAGGTTTGTTGCGTTCCGATGATCTAATTTACTTCGGGGATAGGACTTACGGAATCTAGAGAAATGTAGAATTAATATATTTCCTTCGAATCCCAAATGTTTTATGCAAACTTTTGGCAAGTGCTGTGCAGTTAGTTTGTGACTGGATTCTCTGACAAGTTCCTGAAGTGTGCAGCTTCATTGTCTTCTCTTTGTTTGTTAATAATGTCCCCCCGTGTGCTCCCCCAATGAAGCCTTAACACCCAGCATGATCATATTTGGAGGTGGGCCTTTGAGAGGTAATTCGGTTTAGATGAGGTCATGAGAGTGGGCCCCCAGGATGGGATTAGTGCCCTTGTAAGAAGAGGAAGAGAGACCAAAGCTTTCTTTCTCTCTGCCGTGTGAGGACACAGGAAGAAAGAAGCCTTTTTTTTTTTTTTTTGAGATATAGTCTCACTCTGTTGCCCTGAGTAGAGCGCCATGGTGTCAGCCTAGCTCACAGCAACCTCAAATTCCTGGGCTCAAGTGATCCTCCTGCCTCAGCCTCCCAAGTAGCTGAGACTACAGGCACGTGCCACCATGCCCGGCTAATTTTTCTATTTTTAGTAGAGACGGTGTCTCGCTCTTGCTCAGGCTGGTCTCAAACTCCTGAGCTCAAGTGATCCTCCAGCCTCAGCCTCCCAGAGTGCTAGGATTAGAGGCATGAGCCACTGCACCTGGCAGAAAGAAGCCTTCTGCAAACCACAAAGAGAGCCCTTACCAGAAACCGAATCTGTGGACACCTTGATCTTACACTTACGAGCATCTAGAACTGTGAGAAATAAATATCTGTTGTTTAAGCCACCAAGTCTGTGGCATTTTGTTAAGCTGCCCAAGCTGACAATGACTCCAAACATCAAAATCCTTCTTGTCTTTCCAGGTCCAGCTAAAATGCTAATCCTTCATGGAACATTTGATGGAAGCAATGATGATAATAGATACTACTTTTTACTAGAAGTAAGGCAGTATATATTTAAGTTCCTATGTGCCAGACCCTGAGTAAATGATGTGGGTGATTATCTCATTTAATTCTTATTGTAAGCTTCTGACTCGGAACTGTTATTATCTACATTAGGCAGTCTTTGGCCCAGATTTTCACAATTATAGAAATGCTGTATTATGGCCTTTTCATCAGACAAATATGGGTTTGATTCCTAGCTCTAAAACTCACTGCACTAGCTGTGTAACCTGGAACAAATTATTCAACTTTTCTAAACATATTTGTACAAAAATTAAAAGAACTAACAGGTCATGAGCAAAGCTGTGGTCTTGGGATATTCCTTCATCAACAGCCCAGGACACCCTGTGCCTCCCTGTTGTGTCAAATCCCATGCCATCTTGGCTGTGGCTTACTCCTTTATTTTGGTGGAGCACATCCTCCAGCTGCTTTCCTACAAAGTACACAGGATCCAGAAGGCTATGTTTATGAAACCTTACATGCCTGAAATTTTATTTATTTGACTGTTTCTTTAAGAGGCGCCTGGAGCCGCCTCCTCCACAGCCCCTCTGGGGTTCATCAGTGTTAATCAGCTTGTTTCTGGGTTTTTCCCACTGCCAACTTGGATTCTGGTTTTCTCTGGCTTGCCAAGTCAGTTTCTATTTTCCCCTATGCTTTCCACCTTCTGAAATTGTGTAGCTGTCTTCTCTCCACAGTTTTTTTGTCCTCGTGGGTTTATGCTTCTTTTTAAGTCCTTCTATTGTAATAAAATGTTGTGGTTTTGGAAGGAACACAGACACTCACAAATATTTAACTCACTATTTTTAATGAGAAGCGTGGACAGTTGTTATTTTAGCGTGACAATTTAGAAGGATGAGTTGTATTCTCATCCATACAGAACGTCATTCCTCTTTTCCATAAAGGTGGGAACACAAAAGGAAGAGTTGGGTGGGGAGGTAAGGATTTCTATTTGGGGGCAAGATGATGTTGAAATTCCTTAGGAACATTCAAATAGAGACTTCCTGGAGTCCTTGGATAGAAGAGCCTAGAACTTAGAAGATAGTTCTGGGTCAGATGGGATGTATGCAAGTCATCAGTAGGGAGGAAAGAGGGGGGAGAGTGTGTGGGGAGAGCAAAGGATGGGGACAGAGTATTGCTAAGATTCAGACGGTGGAGAGTAATTCATGGAGAAGGCCAGATTATTTCCCAGGGTTTGATTTTGTTTTTCTACTCCTCAATTTCTGGGATTAAAAAACATTTAAGCAAAGCTCCAACCTCTCCTCTTTTTTATTTTTTAAATAGATGTTATTTTTTTTGGATCAATTTTAGGTTCACAGAAAATTGAGCAGAAAGTACAGAGAATTCCCATATTCTCCCTTCCCCTTCACATAGCGCCCTCTGCTGTCAACATCCCCCACCAGCGCAGTATCTCTGTTACGGTTGATGAACCTACATCAACACATTGTTGTTGTCACTCAGAGTTTACCTTAGGGTTAGCTCTCGATGCTGCATAATCCATGGGTTTGGACAAGTGTAATGACATGTATCCCCCATAATAGGAGCATACACAGTAGCTTCATTGCCCTAAAAAATCCTCTGCTGAATTATCCTTTTTTTAGGGAGTTCTGCAACTTATTCTGATCTCCAATATTGCTTTCTGAATCTTCGCCTCCATTGGAACAATGAGATAAGGGGATCACAAAGCTAAGCTAGATGGAGCGTTGCCCCCCACACTGCGGATTTTCTTAAAAAATCTAAGTGATTTGTAGCACTTCACTGAAAACTGCCTTCCTCTTTAAACACTCACAGAATGCAAACAGGCTAGAACCAGGCTCCCTGCCATAGACACGGATCATCCTAGCTTGTGATCCAATGAATGCTGACAGCAAGCCAAACACCTGGCAACGTCAGCATGACAGCCTCTGAGTTACCAGGCAAAGTCACACACGTACTGTACTTACTACATTTAAACATAGCACATGTGACATCCTTTGGGGGAGGTGGGGTGGAGTTAATCACTTTAAATGGCAAGCTTTGCCTTCAACTGTCAAACAGAGTCAGGAATCATGCCCACGGTGTGGCCTCTATGAAAGGAGTTAGAGGAACACAAGTCTCTACTGAAAATGACAGTTTCTTTGACAGGGTCTAAATTTTTCTCCAGAAAGAGCTCTGAATCTGTATAGGTATATGGGCAGGTATTTGGTTAAAAGCTTGGGGTTCTGTGTCATGAAGCAAGATAGAGACGAGTTTAATCTGAAAAGAATTAAGGGCAAGTGTTACCAATTAGTCACCCAGATGAAAAGATCACCGTGGGGCCCAACAGATGCTCTGACTCTGCGTGAAATTACTCAAAACAGAACCTACGGTTCTGCTGGGACAATGGTTTTCCATCTGGGATGCTCATTAGAATCCCAGGGAAACGTCTAAACACAGTGATTTCCCAGGTGTCATGGGTAGAGTTCAGATTTAACGGGAAGGAATGGGGCCTGGGCACTCAGTCTATCTTAGAAGCTCCTTCTGGCGCTTCTGCGCGCGTCCCGGCTGAGACCTGCTGCCCAGGTTAGCTCCACCTGAGCTCTCAATAGCTGCCCGAGTCTGCTACAGGATGGAGTTTGGAGGTGGATACAGATGTCAGCATCCACTGACAAAAGCGGCCCAGGAACAAGCCTACGGTAACATGATTTTTGTTGAATGAATATTAAGTAAATGAACCTTCTCACTTTACGGATAAGGAACCTGAGGCTGCGAGAGGCGAGGACCCTCACTCAGAGTCGTACGATTAGCTTAGAGGCAGAAGCAAGAGCTGTACAGGTCTTGAATCAAGTAGTCCACTAAAAACTAAATTTAGTTCCTCTTCGTCACATTCCAAATCCCATAAATCAGCTCACCCGGTGTGCTTCCAAGAGCCACAACATATTATGATAGCACTGTCCCGAACATGAGAGGGGCTTCTGTGTCCAGCGGGTCTTTGAGTGAGCTTTAGGGGCCTGTTCCCAGCAGAGCCAGCTGGGGGAGGGCAGGGGCTTGAGGATCAGCATGGACTGGGATTTTGGTGCCCCACCCCTGCTCCAATCAGAGCCACTCTAGTTTTATCTGCTTTATATTTTTGGTCTTCCATTGAAAAGAAACTTTTTTTTTTTTTTTTTTAATTTCAGCATGTTATGGGGGTACAGATGATTAGGTTACGTATTATGTCCTTACCCTCCCTCCCCGCCAAGTTCGAGCTTCAAGTGTGTCCATTCCCCCGGAGGTACGCATCGCACTCATTGTTTGTGCATATGCCCGTCCCCTCCTCCCCCCTCCCCCGAAAAAGAAACATTTTTTAAAGGAAACTCTTCAATGATAAGAAACAGAAAAGTAATGGTTTTGTCCAATAGATCCTCTGGTGTTATAAAAGAGAAAAACAAGGCCAAGAAGTTAAAGAAGATATATCCGAGGCCTACATACATGATGGTTCAGTGTTCAGTCAAAAGTAGCCTCTCGCTCTGTCTCTACATTTTCATGGTTATTACCACTGGCCACAGAGTGACCCAAACTTCCAGAATGACATTAAGTAACAATGATATTGAATATCCTGTATTATTCCTGAATTTATTAAAAACACTTACAGTGTTTGAGTGTTACACCCTTTGTTGAGATGGATCTTTTTTGTGAGGTTAAGGGAAAAAAATTGATTAAAGTACAGTCTATTAGAATTACTGATAGTATTTTAAGCATCTCAAAAGAATCATATGCTTTGTCTTATTTCAGCTATTGGTGTGGAATATTAATGGATTTCCAAAATCAGGAAAATGACATTGGCACAAGTGTGTGTGTGTGTGTGTGTGTGTGTGTGTGTGTGTGTGTAGTTTTTCTGTTTCTCTCTGGTTACTTTGCTGATATTTTTGCAATTTTTATGGTAAAATATACATAACATAAAATTTGTCATTTTAGCCATTTTTAACTGTGCAATTCAGTGGCATTAAGCACACTCACGGTGTCTTGTAAACATCAAGACTATCCATTTCCAGAACTTTCTCATCATTTTAAACGGAAGCTCTGCCCCCATTAAAAAATAAGCCCCCTCTTTCCTGCTCCACTTGGCCCCTGGGAAGCATTATTCCACTTTATGTCCCTGTGAATTTTCTTGTTCTAGGTCTTTGAATGTACTCTTGATTTTAATTTACAACTTTGCATGAATGTTCGTATTTGTATAGTTTTATCATTTTGATGCTTTACCAGATATTGTTAGAGAATATGTAGTTTCATAAATTGAACTTGGTAGTTTTCCATCCTTTTTGGTTTTCTGGAACAATATATATTGAATGGTAATTGGCTGTTGTTTGAAATTTTAAAAGAAACACCATGGTAATATCATCTGGTGTAAATGTTTTTAAAAAGTATTCTCTTAAAGATTTATTGAGCATGATCCATGCTTTAGTCAACTTACCCTTGGCGTTCAGGGTGAGAGCAGTTGGGCAGAAGTGCACACGGGGAGAATCAGAGGAACCTTAGCAGAATGGAGGGTCAGGGCTGGGAGAGACCTCAGCGATCTCTCAGTCTCATCTCCTTATTTACAGATAAGGACTCTGTCCCCCAGAGAGGACAAGAAATTTTTCCCTACACTGAGCCAAGACAAACATCCAGCTCCTGACTCTCCTCCAATAAAAGGATGCAGCATTTGAATTCTCAGGCTTCTTGGAGGTGAATCAATATAATCAGATGGATCTAAGAGGAAGATGGTGTTAGAAGTTTTCCAAAATGTTGTTAAGGATTTGCAGTTGTGTTTCCTTCTAAGCACTCTTCTCTAAGGACTCAAGATTGTCTGAATTCTCCTTCTCTGTGTGGGGAGGAGATTGGAGGCTGGCCAGGGTCAGAGCTGGTAGAGGGAGTGCCTTTGACTCCGAACTCAGGAGGAGGCTGAGCATCTGGTGGGAGCACTGTCAGTATGGGGGCTGCATGCCACATAGGTCACATGATCAAGGAAGGCCCAGGCAGCCATGGAAGGCCAGGGAGGTGTAAACAGAAGTAAATAAGCAGTGAGAGAGACACAGAGCAACCCAGAGAAATAGGACAGTCTGTCTGCTGGTGGCTTTTTGGTGCCAGCACATGGGAGCAATAATCCAACACCATCACCTGATCATTTTCTAGAATGAAAACTGGGACAGGGTCACACTGAGGGTCCCTCTCTTCATATGACTTTCTTCCCTTTCCTTGTCAGTACTTGACGTGGATTGGTTGAAAGCCTAGTTTGTTTTCAACAAGTATGTTGCAGTCCATGGCCTTGAGTTTGTATTTCCTTGCGCAGTAGATTCCAAGTATCTTTGGGACTGAACTCTTCATTCTCTTTAGAAAAATATTAGCGTTGCCTTGTCTGAGTGGGCAGAAGCTATGATTTTAGGTGTCAGACTATGAGCCATCACTAAGCAACAAGCTTTGGGGTCAGTGGCACCATCTGGACCTCAAATGGGGGAACTCTGTGGCTGTTAATAGTCTCTGAGGATTTAACTTTGGAGAATCATTGAATTTATCTTGGACATATGTTATTAGATGGAGTATATGTTGACTAATTTTCCCTCTTTAACCACCCAGGGCTCCGTTTCACTGCTTGTGGTAGGCTCAGAGAGACCCCAGTAAAGACATATGGGCCACTGGGCTCATCTCACCAGCGAGGCGCCTGCTCTCTGCAGCTCAAAGCAACACAAGACGTGTAGATAAATTGAAAGGAGCAGTTAAAACCCAAACTAAGCAACTGACTTTATTTCCTTCTCCCTTGGAAGATATGGATTTATTCTCTTCTTGTTCAGGTAGCTCAATTCATTTATCATTACTTCTAGATCAGGCCAAAGGGAGAAATGTCACATTCCCTTTTTGTAGGCTTGGAATCAAATATAAAACTGCTTAGCTTTACAAAGGAATCGAGACACTGTCCTTTGCACCAGCTCTGACAGTGGTTTAAAGGGGAGAATTCTATAGAAATAGAAATAACAAGTATATAACAAAGGACAGTTTACTTAACTGACTCTGCTGTCTTTATCAGGGATCATTAGTACCCCATTGTTTATTAGGTTTCATAAAATAATTTGTACTTTTCTTTATTTATTGGGTGTCCTTGAGGCAATATTCTTTCTAGCCTTTTTATGACCCTTAAGGAGGACAGAAAGTCATAACATGAGACTAGCATTTTCCAAAATGTGTTCCAATAGATGTTGTGGAAAAACAAAATCCTTAGATCAAACACATTTGGGAAACATTGGATTAAACAAACTTAAACAGGTTTCTTTGCTACAGAACTTTAATATGCCTCACGTACTACAAATTTCCAGGAGTGGCCTATACCATGCAACATTTCCAAAACTTATATTTCTGTAAAATTCCTTTTTCAAGGACCAGCTTGTGGGACAAGGAGGCTAAGTGCCAACAGAAAATACTTTAAGAAAATCAAAATTAGACTAAGAAAAAAAAGCAACAAAAGCCCATTATTTTAACTTGCTGAACAGCAGCGAGCTTGCATTGACAGACTTCAGCTGTAACTTATTTAAATCTGGTATATTAAAGAATGTGTTGATTTCAAAATATGGTGGAAGACTAGGACATACTGCCAACAGGGAAGTGTCAGTTGGTTAGTAATGACGTAAAAGAATTGCATTAGTTATACTGATGCAAACCCATTTTGAGTTTTGCTGTGAGTATAACAAAGCTGCATTGTCTTAAAAAGATTTAAGACAAGAAATTCAGTAAATTTCTTTCTAAATTTTTTTTTTAATTTCAGCATATTAGGGGGGTATAAATGTTTAGGTTACATATATTGCCTTTGCCCCACCCGAGTTGGAGCTTCAAGTGTGTCCATTCCCCAGACGGTACATACCACACCCATTAGGTGTGTATATACCCATCCCCCACATCTGCCCAACACCTGACGAATGTTATTACTATATGTGCACTTAAGTGTCTATCAGTTAATACCAATTTGATGGTGAGTACATGTGGTGTTTGTTTTACTTAGATATAAATCTAACAAAATACAAAATCTAGCAATATATAAGATTTATATGACAAAAATTACAAAACTCTGCTGAAAACAATCAAATCAGAATTAAATAAATGGAGAGGTATCTCATGTTTGTGAATAGAAAGACTCAATATTGTCAAGATGTTGGTTTTTCCCAACTTGGTCTATAGATTCAATGCAATCTCAATCAAAATTCCAGTGAGTTATTTTGTGGATAGTGACAAGCCAATTTTAAAGTTTATACGGAGAGACAAGAGACCCAAAATAGTCAACTCGATACTGAAGTAGAAGGACAAAGTTGGAGGATTGACACTACCCAATTTTTAAGACTTACTATGAAGGTATAGTAATCAAGATTGTGAGGTATTGGCAAAAGAATAGACAAGTAAATCAATGGAACAGAATAGAGAGCCCAGAAAGACACACACACAAATACAGTCAACTGATCTGTGACAAAGGAGCAAAGGCAACACAACGATGAAAAGATAGTCTTTTCAACAAATGGTGCTGAAACAACTGGACATCCATATGCCTAAAAAACACAGTGAAGAATCTAGACAGAGACCTTCCATCCTTCACAAAAATTAACTCAAAATGTATCATAAATTAACTCAAAATGTCAAATACAAAACTATAAAACTCCTAGGAGATAACGTAGGAGAAAATCTAGATAACTTTGGCTATGGCGATGACTTTTTGGACACAACACCAAAGGCACATTCCATGAAAGAATTGATAAGATGATTTCCTTAAAATTAAAATTTTATGCTCTTCAAAAGACACAGTCAAGAGAATTAGAAGACAAGCCACAGACTGGGAGAGAACATTTGCAAAAGTCGCATCTAATAAAGGACTGTTATCCAAAATATATAATGGAAAGAACTCTTAAAATTCAACAATAAGAAAACAACCCAATTAAAAAATGAGCCAAAGATCTTAGACACCTCACTAAAGATATGCAGATAGTAAAACACACGAGAAGATGTTCTACATCATATGTTATCAGGGAAATGCAAATTAACACAGCAATAAGATACCACTATACATCTATTAGAATGGCCAAAATCCAAAGTGCTGACAACATCAAATTATGGAGATGATTTGGAGCAACAATAACTCTGATTCATTGCTGGTGAGAATGCAAAATGGTAAATCCACTTTGGAAGTCAGGGTGGCAGATTTTTACAAAACTAAACATATGCTTATCATACAATCTAGCAGTTGTACTCTTTGGTATTTATCCAAATGAGTTGAAAATGTAGGTCCACACGAAAACCTGCACTTGAATGTTTACAGCAGCTTTATTGAAAATTGTTAAAACCTGGAAACAACTAAGATCTCCTTCAGTAGGTGAACAGATAAACTGTGGTACATCCAAACAATGGAATGTTATTCAGTGCTCAGATGAAATGAGTTATCAAGCCCTCAAAAGACATGGAGAAAACTGAAATGTGTATCATTAAGTGGGAGAATAGATTATATACTCTATGATTTCTAGTATATGACTTTCTAGAAAAGGCAAAATTATGAAGACAGTGAAAAGGTCCATGATTTCCAGGTGTGGGGGGGGAAGAGAGGGATCAACTGGTGGAGTGCAGGGGATTTTTTTTAGGGCAGTATCATACTATTCTGTATGATACTATAATGGAGGTACATGCCATGATGCATTTGTCCAAACCCACAGAACATACAAAGTCAAGAGTGAATCCTAATGTAAATTATGGACTTTTGGTGCTAATGATGTGTTTACCAATTGTAAAAAATGGACCATTCTTGTGGGGGATATCGATAGCTGGGGAGACTGTGCATGTGTGGAGTCAGGGGGTTTATGGGAACTCTCTATTTTCCACTCAATTTCGCTGTGAACCTAAAACTGCTCTAAAAAATAAAGTCTATAAAAAATATACATAGCATCTGTCACTGTTCCTTTTGCTAGGGGGATAAAAAAACCAATCTGTGCAATAAGAGAAACAGAGCTAAAGCTTTTAACCACCAGAAGGAAATTGCCCCAAACCTTTCCTTGATCCTCTGCCCACCTGTATTTTAGGATTTTGTTGGAGGAAAAAATGGGAGGATAAGATGAGATAAAGGGAAGGAAGGGAAGAGCCCTCAGCATTTGCTCAAAAAATGACTAGAATTAGTTTCTCTATAAAGAAAAGGGAATCACGGCTCTTATTTTTGCCCTCCAGTCCCATGGTGAGTAGTTATGGGACTCAAAGAAATGCACTGAAGAGGATGACTGTGAATATTACCTGTATATGATGGGGAAGAAAGTTGGAGAACACCTGTGTCTGAGCAACTCAGAGTTCCCTGCTGAGCACCGATGGAATGCAGACCAAGAAGGCAACCTACAGAAATCTTGGGTAGTGATGATACTTAACCCCAGTGAGAATGGCTTTTATCAAAAAGTCTCAAAACAACAAATGTTGGTGTGGATGCAGAGAGATGGGAACAGTCTTACATTGCTGGTGGGCCTGCAAACTAGTACAACCTCTGTGGAAAGCAATACGGAGATACCTTAAAGAACTCAAAGTAGAACTACCATTTGATTCAGCAATTCCACTACTGGGTACTTACCCAAAGGAAAAAAGGACATTCTATAAAAGAAAATATCTGCACTCAGATGTTTATAGCGGCACAATTCACAATTGCAAAGATGTGGAAACAACTCAAATGTCCATCAATACATGAGTGGATTAATAAAATGTGGTATATGTATACCATAGAGTTCTACTCAGCCACAAAAAATTGATGAACTAATACTCCTTGTACTATCCTGGATGGAGCTGGAACCGATTCTTCTAAGTGAAGTATCACAAGATTGGGAAAGCAAGCACCACATGTACTCACCATTAAATTAGTACTAATTGATCAACACTTATGCACATATGGAAGTAACATTCATAGGACATCGAACAGGTTGCGGGGGAAGGAGCGCATGGGTAAATTCATGCCTAATGGGTATGGTGCGCTATGTTTGGGGGATGAGCACGCTTGTGGCTCTGACTTGGGCGGTGAAAAGGCAATATATGTAACCAAAGTGTTTGTACCCCCATAATATTCTGAAATAAAAAATAAAAAAACTAAAAAAGTGATGATTCTTAGATTATCATAACTCTTGAGTTATGCGGCCTTGTCCATGTTAGTTTTCAAGCATTTTATACATATAGTAAAAAATATTAATGCACATTTTAGTACTGGAAGCATTTTTTATTTCAACAGATTTAGTCACCATTAAGTAACCTATGTGTCACCAACCTTGTCCTGCAGTCAGAGTTCGCATTTACTGCAGAAGGGTGAGTACACTCAGAATTTCTCAGCTGGGGGCCTTCTTTAAGGAAATGACATCTCATTTATATGGTGCAAGCGTTTTTTTCTTATTTAAAATTTCAGACTATCCCTTCTCAACGGCCTATTGGATAATTTCACTTGCTTGGCTTACCTAGAAAAGTATGTCAAACAGAGTTAATAGTGGTCTCCATTAAATCTTCAACAAGTTTTTATTCTAATGATTAAGAGTGTCACCTAATGTCCTGTTTGACCACTGGAATATGGAGCCAAACTGATAAATATGATTCCTGAGAGCTCCCTAGAGACAACAACTTTAAATAGATCGGGAAGGAAAGGTGCCCCAGAGACATATAAGTTCTGTTCTGCTCAGGGAATAATAACCACCAACTACAGAAATCCAAGGAAGAGCCATAGGACTGCAGGAGAGATGTGTAAAAAGAGTTGATAAATAAGGCAAGGGTTAAAGGAGCTTTCATCCACAGTTTCCAAATGAGGAAATATACGGTCAGGAAGTGGTTCAAGCTGTTCAAGGAATCCAAGTCTATGAGAAATCAGAGTGAAGAAACAGGGAATGTTCTTTTAAGATAAACTATGAAAAGGAACGAAAACCTAGTAAACATTTGTGATAACAGAATAATAGTATTTTGGAACATTAAGCTAACAGTTCAGGAATTCTAATCTCTCTCCTGTGTGATCACTTGGTTGGAATCCTCCACCGCGTGGACATAAATACTGTGTTATCTAATAGAGTGTCTGAGCAGTGGAGAGACAGATGGGAAAAGAAAACTTCTGGTGAAGCCCTTCCTGACGGTGCAGAGACACACGTTATCATCCTCTGTGTGAGAGCAGAGGGTAAAGTGAGGCTTGGGGGTATTGATTTTACATCATCCCTAACGCAGTCTGCACGTTGCCATGGGACAGCCTTGCTGGAGGTGAGAGGGGGAAGAAATGACAAGCTTTTAGCTTCCATTTTGTCTCCCATTGAAGAGTGGCCCCCAGAGGCCACCTAAGGAGGGAATCTCTAGGGGGACAGCTCTTATCGTCAGGCAGCACTCCAGCTCCCCCAGGGCTACCGAGCATCCTTTAGCTTGCTCCTGTTCTTCTCCAGAAGGAAAAAAAATGCAAGATCTCCCTGAGGTTAAGATATGGCAAATAACGTAGAGATGGGTTAAGAATAAACCAAATCCCATAGTGTTTTTCTCTGTCTCAGGACTCTTCTGCTATGAGCTAGCAAGGCAATTTTACAACGTCCTGACTACAGCCACATAATATTTGGAACTCCAAAAGGGTAGTAATGGTAAAGATGGGGCATGGAAGTCAAGAGTTCAGCCAATGCATCCAAAAGTGAGAACTATTTCCTGGCTGCCCTGAACCACTTTGAGGAGCCAGTGGCTATCAGCACCTTGTGAAGCTCTAGCAGCTTCCACATGAGAGGCCTCAGCAATAAGCTCCACAGTAAATCCAGGACCACTCAACAGTCACTTAGTGAGCACTTGTTCCAAGTCGCTGGGCTAGGCCATGTTACTACTCAGGAGCTCGTACAATACACAGCTATGAAAAATGACATCTCAAAGCTGTGTTAAGTAACAAAGGGATAACACAAAGGTCTGTGGGTTTTCAGAACAGGAGACAGCCAATGACAGACTCTCAAGTTCCTGTCCTTCAATTTGAAGCCAAGTGGGTGCTCCAGTGATCTCTGGCTTTGGCTTTGTCCCAAAGGCTTAAGGTAGAGCTGCGAGCCCAGTCTACATTGTGTAAACCAGGATTGTGTGGTCATTGCAAAACCGGTCATGCACAGCCTTCTGTCATAGGGTGCAGGCAGTGTTCTGACAATGGCGGTGATTAATTGAAGGAGAGGGGAGGCAGCCAAGCGAGTGCATTTTCTTTGCTGATTCTTAAGTAGGTCACCTACCTTTTCTTTCTATGAATTTAGGATGGTTTGGGGATCACAGAACCAGTTTGGCAATGGAAAAGACAATTGTAATTTGCTGAGCACCTAACTCTCTGCCCAAGTTCTGTGGCTGCGATGAAAGAAAAGAAAATACAAATCTTTGGGTGAGCTTTCAAGTCTAATTTGGAACTTAGGATCTAGTTTGAAACATCAAATGAACCTACAAAATGATTTGATACTAGGAGAGGGAGTGTGCGATGTGGTGTTAGAGGCTGAAGAAGTGAGATGGGTTAGGGAGCTGCTAATACGCACAGAGGAGAAGAGCTTGGGGTAGACACGTGAGGTTGGGTCATATTTGGGATCTGGCTGCCTGGCAAGGGCAAAGACAGAGCAATTGACCTAACAAGAATAAATGGTTTGGTGTTGAGGAGTAATTGGAGAAACAAATGTTAGTACTATCGTTAGGAACATGGGCTTGAAGTCAGATTTGAATCCCAGCTCTATTTCCTTATAGCTGTGTGACATTGGGCAAGTTACTCAACCTTAGAGTCCCAAGTGCCTCGTCTTGAGATGGAGCTATATGCCTCATCAGGCTGTGAGACTAAAAAGGGACAATCCATGCTAAGTACCTAGCACAGCGCCTGGACTTGTGAACTTGCAGCAAATATCACTCGTATGTATTTTTTAGTCTCTATGGGAGTAGGGCCTGTGTCTGTCTTGCCTGTCATTGTTTCCTAACACAGCACATAGTAAAATGTCAATATGTATTTTTTAAGTAAGTGAATGAATGAATGAATGAGCAGAGGACATGAATTAGCAAAGAAATCCAGGTGAGCGTACTCGCAATAATGTCATCACCAATGGTACCAAATTTCTTTAAACCAGTTGCTACATTTATTTAGACAGAATTTCCTTGGGAGTATTTCCTCCTTGGGTCATGGGAAAAGCAAACAAGCAAAACACAAAGAACCTGATATCTCATTGATGGCATTATAATGAAAAAGAGGATTATCCAAAGGAATTACGTATGGTAACATACATAATTTATCATCTTAAAATAAATCCGATTATTCATTTGTACAAGTTCAATGAGTATTCAGGTTTCTCTATAGAAAAACAACAAACACCTCTATCCATTACATAAAAGCCTAGCTCATTTCTTCAGGCGCACAATAGAAAGGGCGGTGGCACAATTTTAAGAACAGTATTTTTTTTTAACAGATAAATGACGCCCCGTACAATTACAATTAATTACAATAACTTAAAAAAAATCAATACAACATGCAATTCAGCAGGTTAGTTTTATTGTAGCATAAGTTAAGTGGACCTTGATGATGTACGTCTGACTCCGGGCATACCCCTGGAATGTTTTATTTAGTGTGTGTCAGAGAGATAAATGGATTTAGCCTGCAAGCCAAGGGAACAAGTGTTAATAATATTCTCTTCACATTCATTGAGGGCTTCCTATGTGTCAGGCATTTGTGAGAACTTTAGTTGTATTTACTAATCTAATATTTACAACTCTATACAGTAGGTAATTTTATCATCCTCATGGTACACATGGAAAAATGAAGGCACAGAACATGCCAGTAACTTGCCCAAGATCATTCAGCCAGCTCAGCAGCGGAGCGGAAATTCAAAGCCAGGTGTTTTGACTCCGAGTCCACACTCAAAGTCTCACCAGTACTGTCCCCAGCACTGTGTTCTGATACTGCCCATCACAACGTGCTCTCTTCTCTCTTTGAGAGAATTGAGGAAGAAGAGAGGAATGCAGCAATTAGCATGCACGTCCTCGCCATCTTGATACTGAGGAGGAAGAGGCTTCTTTGCAGGAAGACAGGGCTGCTGGAGAGTGATGCTTCTAAGCCAGTTTATTACCAAATGCAGTGCTCTAGATCTTGGGCCCTACATGCCACAGGGTGTAACTCAGTAGGTCTGGTGTGGGGCTCAAACCTGCATTTCTAGCTAGTTCCCCAGGCAATGAGGACACAGATTTTCCCTCTAGCCTAAGAAATTCTTCTGATTTTGCTTTAAAATTCTCTCTCTCTCTCTCTCTCTCTCTCTCTCTCACTCACACACACACACCCAGACACACACACACACACACAAATGGACAATAGATGATAAATATGTGGTTTAAAATTTTCCATGATGAAAAAATATTTCCAATAACAAAGGCCCCTGTTCTAGGTGATATATGCAGCATATAGCCAAATTTCAGGTCTTGTACTCAAACTTTACTAAGGGTCCTGTGTTCATTTTCTGTAGCTGTGAATCAAATTACCATACACTCAGTGGCTAAAGACAACAACCTTTTGTTCTCACAGTTTTTAGGTCAGAAGTCTGAGTGGTCTCAGCTGGGTTCTCTGCTTAGGTCTCAGTAAGGCCTTGGTCAGATTGGGCTCTAATCTGGAGGCTCCTGGGAGGTATCTGTTTCCAAACTCATTCAGGTTGTTGGCTTTTAGTCCTGGCACTTACAGAACTAGATCTGCGTTTGCAGGCCGAGGGTTGACTGGAGTCACTATAGGCTGCTATAGGCTGTTCCGTTCTTGCTTCCGCCTTCTGTCGAATAGCTGTGTGTCCAGCCCTTCTAGTGTTTCTGGTCTGACTTTTCCCACTGCCATCAGCTGGTGAAAACGCTCTGCTTTTAAAAAGCTCATGTGATTAGATTGGGCACTTCCAGACAATCTCTCTTTTGATTGGCTGAAAGACGACTGATTAGGAACCTTAATTACATCTGCAAAATTGTTTTTGCCAGCTAGCATAACACAAGCATGGGTATGATACCTAACCATATTCACAGTTACAGGGATCCAGGCAGGACGTGTTGGGGGACCATTTGGCATTCTGTCTACCACAAAGCCGTCATTATTATTTTTGTATCTTGTTCATCCATAGTCAGCATCTTCACAGAGAGATTGTCTTCTAAGAGTAAGTTCTCCTTGCTTGCATTGTTCAGACAATTGCTTAGTTCAAGTGTCTTCTTTATTTGGCCTGAACAGATATAGTGTAAGTCTACTTAAATCGAGAGGATCTTTAAAATATTCCCCAGACCCGGGGTTAAGAGAATTGCAATCAGTATTAAATTTCAGATTCTTGCTATTTTACCTGATCTCATTGTTAATTACAGAATTATGCAAAATGAGCCTTTGAACTACAATGATGTAAGCTCTACCTCCCAGCTAATGCTGTTTCGTGAGCCCAAAATCTTTCAATAGACACAAATTGGAATTGGAATCGGAAAAACTCTTGGCCAATTTGTAGCAGGTTTTCCAGAGAAGTATTTTTCACTGACATTGTGGAAACCTGAATAGGCTTCTCCCCCAGGACCCTCATAAGAGTCTGGAAATATCAATCAGCCCTTAAACCCAGTCCAAGATTTTATGTTTTCTGGTTTTTATAAACTGTCAGTTTTGATTTCTATTGAGCAATACAAAGTTTAGTTGTTTATTGGAACAAACAAGGCTAGTAACAACTCTTTCCAAGCGCTGGGTCTTTCCATTCATTAAGCTAAATAAAATATTCCTGGTATGCCCATAAGAGACAGGAACGTAGACCCGCAGAGCGTGCATCAGAAGGACTTGCATGCTTCCCTGGGGTCATTCCCCCATGACCAGGCCATTTGTTTTCTGTTTTCTTTTTAAATACTGGCAAACATAAATTGGACACAAATTCTAATTCCCTGTGGTAGAATTGGAAGATAGTAAAATGATGATAGTAAAAATAATGATAGTAAAATAATTAGGAGATGAAATTCCATGACAGTGTCCTCATTTTAAAGCAGACAAACCCAGCACCGTGTAGCATGAGCACAGAGCTTACAAACAGCGAACCCAGATGCGCCCCCTGTGAAGAGCTCAGGTGTGACGTGAGGTGGTGGGGACAGGCAGTGGGCACTTTCGTAGTGTGGGCTGTCAGTAGTGGATGGTGATGAGTTCCTGACATTCAGGGTGGGGCTGTGAGCACAGCCAAAGCTGTAAGTTCAGGCATTTTCCTCATTCAATCCAAGGGCTCTTTTTGGTGCCTTTTCTCAAAAGAACGGTGTTTTAAAGACTCCTTTTCAGGCTCCTTTGCTCTTAGCTGATGAACAACCACAGAGGAAGGGAATATCTTCTCTCTCTTGTCCTCTCTTGCCTCTTCTCCAAGTATGTATTAGAACCAATAAAGAATACCTCTAGGTAGAAATATATTTCTTCCACTGTCTTTCCATAGATGTTATAGAAATGACATTTTAAAACTGACCACAAATTTTTGTACCCAATAAATTCAACTGATAAGTTGATGGTTTTAGAAATCAGTCTGCTCACTTTTCATAATTCCCTGGAGTTTCTTTCTCATTTTATTTAGTACCTCAGTGACATTAATACACATGCAATTCTCCTCTATTTTATTTCAAAGGGGCCAGTCTTTTTTTTTGGCATACCTTTTTAAAAATCTGTTCAGTTTCCAGTGATAAATCTCTCTATTCCCTTGTTGCCACTTCACTGGATCTTCTGGTAGGTCTCAGGCGAGAAGGGATGGACCCACTCTCTTGGGTTTGAGCAGATTTGGTCCTTTCTGTGAAAACCTTCTTGGGCAAATTGCTTGAAGTATAAATCAAATCTTATCGCCCAATACTTTCTAACTCCTTTCTTCTGTTGACTATTGTGCTGACAAATGAACTATTACATAACTGAAAAAATGTTTTAGCTGAAGAAGCCACAGACCCTATTTAGTCCGATCTCATTCTATAGATGAGGAAACTGAATTTCAGACAATTTTAATGAATGAGCTCAACCTCAAATTGCACTGAGGGTTTGAAAATTTTATACTACAGTTGCCAATGTTAAGGTAGTTCAAGTTCATCTGAGTTCTACTAAAAAGGATATAACCATGAATACATGCTCTTTTCTGACATTTATTTTAAACACATGCCTCATAGTCAGGTTTAGCACTTAGCTGGAGCTTGCCCACATTCCTGCTGAAGCATATAAACTGTCAGGAAATTAAATTTTTGCTTCATCCTTTGTTTGATAGAAATGGAATCTTTGAGTAAGATGATACTTGAATTTCTTCACTTATACTTAAAATTTGGCTATTCCCTGTTCATTTTTTATGAAGTGTTAAGCTGGCCATGATGCTGTGTCCTAAAATATAAAGCACAGGGCATTGCCTGTTCCATTAAGCTGCTTGTTAGTGTGTAATGGGGAAGGTCTTGCCGGACTTCACAGTAGGCGCAGGTAGATTTAGAAAATATACCTGTCATGCCATAATACCCTTTTGGTTTTTTCCACATGCATCAATAACAATATATTTATTGTTATTACCATAAGCATCAGACATTCTAGAACTTTGGATTATATTTAATATCTTGCCATTTTTGCTATAGCCTGAATTATCATAAGCCTAGACTTTAAAACGTGGTCAGATGATGTCTAGGGTTGTAAAGTGGACTTAACCAAACTAAATTGAAATTTCCTTTAAAACAGTAGTTCTCAACTGAGGGTGGTCCCCCCCTCCCCTGGAAACATTTAGAAATGTCTGGAGACATTTTTGATTGTCACAAGTGGGGGTGTGGGGGAGAGGTGCGCTGCTATCATTTAGTGGGCAGAGGCGAGGGATTCTGCTAAACATCTTATAATGCCCAGGACAACCTGCAAAACAAAGAATTATCTGGCTCAAAATGCCAATAATGCCAAGGTTGAGAAACCCTGCCATGAAAAGAAAGATGATCCCGTCTGCACACCAAAGAATAGTGCAATATGAGTAATATTCTTAGAATTCTTAGGGTAAGTTGCTAAATAAACATTCAAGATTATAGGCCAAAATACCATTCTTCAATGGAAACCAGAATATGCCAAAGTAGAAAATGCATATTTAATGAGTTTAACTGAAGGCCAAAGAATACAACTAAATATAAACACAGTGATATGTGAGGACAGTCACAGCATTCACTAACTTTGCCACATACACGCTTTCATGCATACTTTGGAAACTGACGTACACAAAAACCTCCTTTATACATATATTAATAAAATATATCTTACACCCCATCCATCAGGGCTTGGGGGCGCTGGCTGTTTATATTTTTAAGCTACAACTAGGAACAGAGGACTTCTCATACAGGCTGTTGTTTATCCAGACCCATGTTGTGTCTTTGCTAATTGTACTTTATCAGTTAGTTTTTGCTACATAATAAACCACCCCAAAACTCAAAACCTTTCACCAACAGACATTAACTTCATGTTCCTGGGCTGACTGGATGGATGGTCCAGGTTGGGCTCAGCAGGTGGTTCTGCCTCAGGTTGGGGGTCTTGCTGGGCTCTTCACTCTTCACTCTTGGGCTGGACTTGGGTTGCTCCACGTGTGTTCTCTCACCCACGTCGAAGGACAGCAGTTACCCATGGGAGGTTCTTCTCATGGCAGGTGTGCAAGTCAGGGAGCAGAAACATGCCATGTATCTTAAGGCCCAGGCTCCAAACTGGCACACTGTCACCTCTGCCAACATCACTGGCTAAAGCAAGTCACATGGCCAAGCCTGACATCAATGCAGTGGGGAATATTCTCTGCAAAGTCACATGGCAAAGAGTGTATAAACAGGGGAGGAGAAGGATTAGGAACAATTATGTAATCTTCTACAGGTGTTATAGTGGTTCCTTATGACATCACCTCAAAAGGTTAATAGGTCCATATACAGCAACTCTGAAACCTTGAAAATACCCATTTTGGCTAGAAAATCCATAAACTTTTATTTATTTTATTTTAATTTTTTTTAGAGATAGAGTCTCACTGTGTCCCCCCTGCCCAGGGGTACAGTGGCCTGATCATAGCTCACTGCAGCCTTGAACTCCTAGACTCAAGCAATCCTCCTGTCTCAGCCTCAGGAGTAGTAGGACTACAGGTGCATGCCACCACCACCACCAAGGCCCACTAATTTTTTAAAATTTTTGCAGAGATGGGTTCTCACTATGTTGCCCAGGCTGGTCTTCAATTCTTGGCCTCAAGCAATCCTTCTGCCTTAGCCTCCCAAAGTGCTAGGATTACAGGTATTAGCCACCAGGCCTGGCCAACTTATCTAACTTTTTTTAAAAGTTTATTTTATTTTTTTAATGTGATATTGAAAAAAATTTTATGTTAAAATATATGGAAAGTACAAAAGACTAACTTAAAAAATTATTCACAATATTACAATCTATAGATAATTACTATTAACATTTACTTTTAGCATTAAATTATTTTGGGGTTATAGAGGAAATTTTTGCCTATGTTGAGAATTCAGAAAATAGTGAAAAGCATAAAACTTGTTTGAAATCCTCCTACACAACCAAATCTCTGTTATCATTTTTTTTCTAAGCACAGATTTTGCTTTACTTTATTGGGATTACACTATATATGAATTTTTCATCCTGATTTTTCTTACCAAAATACATATTAAGCATATCCCATGTCATTAAGTATGTTTCACAAAGTGTTAATAGCAAATATTCCAGCATATAGAGAGCTTCTATCCAATCACTTATTTAAACTATTTTTATCTTATCTGTTAATCCTCTTAAAATAGTGCTTTCTGTGATATTTATAAAGCATATCTTTGAAAAACAAAGACGACAGGAGTGTATCCCAGATAGCAATCAAATTCTGCTTTTATACAAGTTTCACTAGCAGAAATAGTGACTAAAACAACTATTTCTAGTAAGGCTAACCCTGACAAAAACCAGAATTCACCAGGACCAATAAAAGTCACAATAATTTTTTAAAAAGTTTGTACCTGGCTATTTCTTGTTCTGGAACAAATAGTAATACTTGCTTTCCAGTGATTCTTTCCAGTGATTTTCTTCTAAGGACTGACAGTATGATAAATATTCCATTTGGTGATTATATAGCTAGACAAAGAGACATGTTAAGGTTTTAAGTCGCAGAAACATGACGGTTTACAATTCCAGTCACTTTCCATTATATGTTCTTTTAGGGATGCATGTGGAGCCTCAGGGAGCCGTGTATATTCCTCTGGTTGACCACCTCCGATGTGGCAATACTTACGTGTTGATGAGGCTTAAAGTGTTAGCAGGTGCAATGGTTTAAGGATTAATCTTTAAATGTTTAACCTAACTAGACGTTCATGTACTACAAACTGAAATTGAGTAGGGTTAAAAGAAATGGCCAAACCAGGTATGGCTGGTTTCCTAGGGCTGCCCTAACACAGTACTGCAAACTGGGCAGCTTAAAACAGCAGAATTGTATTGTCTCACAGTTGTGGAGATTAGAAGTTCGACATGCTAGGGTCAGTAGGGCCACGTTCCCCCGAAACATGTAGGAGAGGATCCTTTCTTGCCTCTTCCAGCTTCTGGTGTTTTCGGGCAACCACTGGCATTCCTTGGCTTGTCGATGCATTGCTGCAATCTGCTCTGTTGTCACAGGGCCATCTCCCCTGGTGTCTTTTCTCCTCTCCATACGGACACAGTCACATTGGGTTAAGGGCCCATCCTACTCCAGTATGACTTTATCTTAACTAATTACATCCACGATGGCCCTGTTTCCAAATAAGGTCGCATTCTGAGGTACCGGGGGTGAGGATTTCAACATGTCTTTTTGAAGGACACAACTCAACCCACAATTCCAGGGAATGGAAAGTTAAAGTTCTGCGTAACTGAAACACCCCATAAGAGTGTTTGGTCTTATTTCTTCACTGGAAACAGCGAATAAATAATGGAAACATATTTCTGCAATTGTGGAATGGCTTTAATTAATAGAACAATGGAAAGTTCCCCTTTGGTCACTTAACAACACATACTCTGTTTAAATTTCAAATGTCAAGAATATCATTCTGAGATATCCTGTCAGCATTCTGAGAGCATGGCATCTCTACATATGATGGTCACAACCTTAGTAAAGTAACCTCCTGAGTTAATCACTGTTGTCTGAGCATTTTCCAACTTTCTGTGAATTTCGACATTAGTGATATGACCTAGATATAACCACACAGTGTGACAGAGAGAGATACGGCGGCCAGAAAGGACAAATTTTTCAACTCCTCATACAACCCGAGATTTGGCTAATTGAGTCCATCTCGGTTGCAAATGAGCCAAAAAAGAAGATATTTCCCAGAAAGCGGCTTGATTAGAAAAGTCTGCCCCAGTGTATTTCAGCTGCGAGCCAAACGACAATGTCCTGAATCACCAAAGAGAGCACTGCAGTTGTGGGTTTCCTCGTGCTGCTATCCTCATCATTCTTGAGAAGTAATTATTGGCCACTAGCAGCTTTCAGAAAGCAGTTATGTAAACCCCAAAGCTCATTTATTGATTGTCATGTAATAAATCAGTGACAGAGAGACATTGTCTGTAGCTGAACTGTGAGTGCTTTATTTAATCAACTGTGAGGACAGAATACCCCTGGTAGTATGAAAAATATGTAGCATGAAAAATAAGCTCACTGGTGAAATGGATTTATAAAATATTCTTAGACTCTTACAAAGGTTAGGATTCCTCTTAAAATAATTTTTCTTAACATTAGGATTGATGAAAGATATCAAAATGACATTTTATATTGATAATATGCCTCTCAGTAGACTTCGAAGCACCACTGGAATGTTATTTAATTAATTGCCCCATCCTTCAAGTAAGCACATCATTTCCAACAGGAAAATCTGAGACAGAGAGATAACGAAGTGACTTTCTTATGACCCTAAAGTATTGGATGAAATTAGGATGCTAACTTACGATTTCTATAGTCACTAAGTGCACACTCACAGAAACATGTACACAGTATGTGTACTGAGCACGTTTTTATACACCCAGTACTCTGTCCTGTAGGATTTTCATGTATTATCTAACTCACAGTAACCTTATGTAGTGGCAATTGTCAGATGAGAAAACAGGACTAGAAAGGGTAAGCAACTTATCTGTGGCCTCAAGCTAGTAAGTGGCCCAGCATGGATATGAACCCATGGGCTTATTCCAGAACTTGTGCTCTTCCTCGGTCTAGTTTATCCTCGTTTCTCTAAATAGTATCCTGAAGTTGTCTCTTCTGTCCTTTCTGAAGACATTCTGTAGCTGTGTTTGCAGCCAATGCTCATTCCAGAATTTATCACTGACTCAGGGTGAGTTTAGTTGTGTGAGCAGTAAATTTAAGGATCAAGGATGCTACAAGCAGTGCCACATTGGATCAGAATAATCCATCCCTGTCATTGCCTTTGTTATAGATTGCCCATGATGTCACCGCTGGAGGTCCGGTGTGGGCTGAAGGGGTTGGCAGCTCCGGAGCACGGACTCAGACAAGTCTGTGTGATGGGGCCATTGTTCCCGAGCCCATCCTTGGAAGGCCAAGACTATTCTAAATTGGATGCAGGTTGGAGGTGTCAGGGGTGCCAAGTACCTCCCTGGCATTCCTCCCAGCTCACATGAGCCATTCTTCTTCCTGTGGAAAGCAGCCACTGCATGTGTTCAGTATGAGAATGAGGATTATGTGAGATTATAAAAAACATCCCCCTCCCCCCCCATGAGCATATTCCAGGAAATCATTTTGGGAGCCTAGAGGAAGATGAGTAAGTAGAAGCAAGCTTGGCCAGCTGCGACTACGGCCAAAACATGCATTGTGAGGTTACGGCTCTGCGATTTAGCTCTGCAACCGTGAGCTGCCGTGAGGACCACCACTTCTCTGTGATTTGTTTCTAAAACGTATCATTTGGGCACAGAAACACTCCCCCCAGAAGCAATGCAAAACAAATAACCAAACAGCTGACTCTCATGATTGAATTATGAGGTGTTAGAAAACTGTTTGGTTGCATTCCTTGATGGGGAATGAGAGAAATGGGGAGGAATAGCTCACTAACACCAGCACCACTAAATGGTTTTCAGGGCTTTCTCCTGACGTTTCATGGGGCGCAGGGATAGCATCCAGCCTCCATGACTCACTGACCATGGAGAACGGGGGAAGGTGCTGTTCATTTCTGCTACTCATAAAAGGTTTATGGTACTTTGATCCTTAAAAATGAGGCCATAGGCCCCCCGACAAAGCACTGCTGCCTGCAAATGGGTGTATTCAGTGCCGAGCACACAGACACCTCCTTTTCCCACCCGGTCCTCCGTCCTTGGGGTCAGCTCCGGTGCTCACCATCGCCTCTGGCAGACCTCACCCTGATTACGGTAACTTCCCAGCAGGGACCAGGCTACCTCCAACAATCACAACACCTCATTAAACCATCACGTCGAGCCTCCTCTCCCACTCAGGCTTCTGGCAGGACGGTGCCAATAGGGAAAGCCTCTGATGGATTTTTAATTCTATTTCTTTACCCTCCCTCAGACTGGGAAGGTCTGGTGAGAGCTGGAATCTAGAGGGTCTAGAAACCCACAAGCTGTTAATTGCATGAATGATCAGTTATTGACTGAGCCGTGAGCGCTGACCCAGATTCACGGAGAGGGGGTGGAATCCCAATCCCTGTCTCGTCTTTAGCGCTGGCTGCAATCTGAGCCGGGGCCCCCGATCTCCAGATGTCTCCGCTCTGCCCTCTTGCCCCTGAGTGAGACGCTCTCGCAGCCCCTGCCAGGTGGGTCCAGTTTCTGCCCAGTTCACCACCTATTTCCATCTCTGCTGTTCTGCTAAGTCCTTTGTCTTAGGGCATTTACACACCTATTCCAGCTCCTGCTACTTGCGTTTTTCTTAGGGAAGCCAGCGACAGCTTCTGAGGATTTCAGAAGCCAGATCGATAGAAAAGAACCAGAGAATCAAAGCCAGAAGGCTGGGCAAGGTGCCTACCTGTGCTACGGCTTCCAGCACTGCAGAGGTGAAGGGGACGTAGCAGAGGTGAGACTCGCTAATCTCATATGCTGGACACCAGCCTGTAGTTTTCATACCCAAGGTAACTGATCTTCCTACCACAACGAGGATGATGATGATGGTGATGATGACAATGATGAATATGATGATAAGACTTTGCAAATAGCACCGTAACTGACATGAGAAATGAATGTAATCTGATCCTTTCCTTCAACCCTGGTGAAATCATTTAACAAGTAGGAGATGCACATCTGTGATGGTTAACTCTAGGTGTCAACTTCACTGGATTAAGGAATATGCAGGAACCTGTCTGTGAGGGTGTTTTGTGAAGAGAATAGTGCATGAGCCTGAGTGGCTCGGTGGGGAAGACCTGCCCTCCATGTGGACGGTGCCCATCCAGTCCGCCAGGGCTTGGAAAGAACAAAAACAGAGAGGAAAGGTCACTGTGTGTCTCTCTCTCTCCGGGAGCCAGGATACACTCTTCCTCTTCTGTCCTTGGTCACGAAAACGCCAGGCTCCCCCACCACTGGATTTCAGGACTTACACCAGTGGCCCCTGGGTTCTCAGGCCTTTGGCCTTGGGCTGAGAGCTGCACCAACAGCTTCCCTGGTTCTGAGGCCTTGGGATTTGGACTGAGCCATGCTACCTGTATCCCAGGGTCTCCAGCTTGCAGAGGGCCTCTTGTGGGATTTCTCAGCCTCCTTAATCACATGAGCCAACTCCCCTAATAAATCCCCTCCCATCTGTCCACACACTGTGTATATCCTATTGGTTCTGTCAGTCTGGAGAACCCTAATACAACATCTTGCATGAAGAATGCCATAGTGCACTAAATAAATCTCTTTTCTTCTTTATTCAGCAGTCATTTGTTGGGAACGTATTATACACAAGGCCTAAATGAAACATTCAAAGATGTATAAGGTTCGTTGCTCTTAAATCTTAAACTTGAGCTTCAGTCTCTAGACAAATCCTAAGTGGTCTTGAATTTTTTCCCGTAGATAATGTAGCAACATGTCCTCCTTTTGTTCGTAGGCACATCCCTCACCCCACGTGTGCCTGAAGTTGTTTTTCTGGTTGTGGTAATGTCACAGTCATTCATTTCCATTTACTCACCAAGATCCCTCTCGGCTCTGAGAATGTGCAAGATGGCAGCCCGGGCCCTGGAGGTCAGCAGAGCTTGTGGCTCATACAGGGACTGCTCTTAGAACCTTGGTGCTGTGAATCACCTAACTTGGCCAACTCATCGTGAATGGCAAGAAATCGCTGCAGGACCATTTTGTGGAATGAACTTCTGATTCATTTCCTCTTTCCTTACGGGAACTCTGCAACTTGGTTGCAGGCAAAGCACAGGCTGCCCAGCTGGGCGATTGAGGCCATGAAGGATCGATCTCTAAGGGTTTGATGGGGACAGAACCTGTTAGTGGAACAATGGTGAGAGAACCAAAGGTGATTTCTGTAGGGAGGGTGGTCAGACAGTGACTCTCTGTGCTCAATAGCTTTTGTAGATGAGTGGAGAGACAGAGCCAGCCAGCAAGGGGAACGGCTAAGCGTCGACTCTCCCAGGCCAGGTGGTCTGCTCAGATTCCAGCCTCTACCATGTACTGGCCATGCAGCTCTGGACAAGTGGCCGCCTTTCCACACCCCTGCTTCCTCACCTATATAATGGGGACAATAATGCTTACCTCAAAGGCTTATTATGAGGACTGGGTGACATAACATCGGTAAATCACTTAGAACAGTGCTTGGGATGCAGTGAACAGTCAACAAAGGATTGCCAGAATTGTTACTGAGGCACATGGGTACAGATGCAGCCATGACAGCAGTGCTGGGGGCCTGCGTTCTCACCAGGAGCACAGTAACTTCACGGAGCCGGGAAGAATGTGCGTATAATCCTTGGTCTCACACCAGCACCCCAGCCTGGCAATAGATAGTGGTATCACAAACAGGATAATGGTCCTTTTGGTGACATCCACACAGCCATAGGGAATAGGCCCTGCTCATGGGAAAATAAAAGGTGATAAATACTTGGGGGAAAAGGTTTTCAAATGTGTTTTAGTGTCAATCTGATCTCAGGGAAAAAAAATTCTCTTCTTTTACACTGAGTTTTTTATACCAAAGGTCCCCTTACAGGAATGACAGCATTTCGAAGGCTTATGCTAAATCTTGCTGTTTTCCTTAAATCCCCTAAACTGCTACTCTAAGTTTTCTTAACCTTGACCTTATGTTTCAGGGAATTCAAGCCAGAAGAAAAATAAAGCCAGCCTCTAAATAGTCACTGTAGGCTGCAAATTTCATAATGTCGTGATGGCATCCTATCAACAAGCTACAGCAATTTTCGCACTTTCCACAAATGTCTGAATTTCCAGCGGGGTGGTCTAATGCCACCTGACAGACGGAGTTTCCTAAAGCGACGACACAGCTCGGCCCACTCTGGTTTATTAATTGCTCACAGTGTTGAGAACAACAGTTTGACCTTAAGAGAAAGAAAATAGTTTTCGAAGGGACTGTTTAGTTTAGGTAGATTAAACCCCTTGCCTTCTGACCTTTTTCTTTGAGACTTGATTGAATGTTGATAGTGTTTTTGCAAGAAGCGAGAAATAAATAAATACAGAGCCGTGGAGCTGTCACAAGTGGTACAGCAGCTCCTCAGAATCATGGGGGTTTTGTGCTTTGGGGACAGATGCAGGAATCTCTAATTACAGTGGTCTTTTTCACAATGCTGGTCTTTAGTGCTGGCATTAGGGGAGGGAAAGTAACATGGTACGCTTGAATTCTGCTGGTGATTCAGCAGAACCTAAGCTACATTTGTTTCCAAAACGATCGCTTCACTTCGCAGTTCATTCATCTGCAAAAGAGGGATCTTAGATTCAAGGACCAGCTGAAATGAAACTGATGAGGGTAACCTCAGACTCTTTGGTCCTTGCTGTGCTGTACCCTGTCCATGGAAGGGCAGTCCACCATTCATTTGTTCATTCATTCATTCATTCAACAGAGATTGCCTGCAAATATTAATCAACAAGCTCTACCCTAAAGGCTTTAAGGGAAATGAATAAGCTTCCTGGTTTGTTCCTTTCTTCACCCTCCCAAAACCTGCTCCCAGATCCTTGTGCCTTACTAAGCTGACGATGACAGATAATGGCTTAAAAAGAAACTCCTCACAGGACCACTTGTTTTGATTGGAAATGACACTTGACAGTGGATTTCCAGAAAAAACACACCAAGTAGGAGGAATCCTGAAGGCCCTATGTCCTGTCTATAGATTCTTCACCACCGAAGAAGTTCTCCCTATCAAGTCTTCTCCCCAATGCCATCTGGAGTCAGTGACAGCTGCTCACACCACCGTCACCTCTGATGAGGAAATAACAAACTGGAAAAGCCTTTTACAAATTTGAATCATTGTGTGCCCACCCATTCACTCTTTCCCCGTGTAATATGGAAAATAACTTTTTCATATCTCTTAAAAACACCTAGAAATATTGGAAGTTTAATAAGGCAAAGCTGCTCCCCTACTTAAGCACCTCTGTGGTTTGGATATTTGTCCTCTCCAAACCTCGTGTTGAAATTTGATCCCCAATTTTATAGGTGGGGCCTAATGAGAGATGTTTGGGTCATGGGGGTGGAATCCTCATAAATAGATTAATGCCCTCCCTTGCGGGTGAGCGAAGTCTCACTTTATTAGTACCCGAGAGAGCTGCTTGTTAAAAAGAGTCTGGCACCTTCCTTCTCTCTCTCTTGCTTCCTTCCTCACCATGTGATCTGCATACACGGGCTCCCCTTCACCTTCCGCCATGAGTGGAACAGCCTGAGGCCCTCACCAGGTGCAGATGCCCAGTCTTAAACTTTCCAGCCACCAGAATTGTGAGCCAAATAAACCTCTTTTCTTTATAAATTAACCGGCCTCAGATATTCCTTTGTAGCAACAGAAATGGACTAAGATGGCATCACAGTCCCAATAATAACAAAAATAACAAACAATTGAGTATTCATTATGTGCCAGGTGGTATGCTAAGTGTTTTAAATGCAGCGAGTCATTTGATTCTCACACAAACATTGAAGGTAGATATGGTTATTATTAATTTTAATAACTTTTATTTAACCCAATATATCCAAATTATCAATACAAAATTATCAATATAAAAGTTATCAACATAAAATTTTAATTTAGGGGGTAAAAGTGTTTTTGTTACATGGATGAATTGTATCATGCTGAAGTCAGGGCTTTCAGTGTAACTGATAGATATTAACAGATTTTTATTCCTCACCCTCTTCCTACCCTCTCTCCCTTCTTTTCAAATGTCCATTACACCTCTTTATGACCTCATATATCCTCATTTAGTTCCCACTTGTAAGTGAGAATATGTGGTATTTGTTTTTCCATTCCTGAGATACTTCACTTAGGATAATGGTCTTCAGTTCCATCCAAGTTGCTGCAAAAGATATTATTTCATTCCTTTTTATGGCTCAATAGTACTCCATTGTGTGTGTGTGTGTGTGTGTGTGTGTGTGTATGTGTGTATATCTGTATCTATCTGTATCTATATATAGATATAAGGATACATATACACATTTTCTTTAGCTACTCATAAGTTGATGGGCATTATGTTGGTTCCATATCTTTGCAGTTGTGAATTATGCTGCAAAAAACATTGGGTGCAGATGTCTTTTTGATATAATGACTTCTTTTCCTTTGGGTAGATACCCAGTATTGGGATTCCTTTTAGTTTTTTGAGGAATCATACTGCTTTCCATAGCAGTTACACTAGTGTACATTCCCACCAACAGTGTATAAACGTTCCCTTTTCACTGCATTCATGCCAACATCTATAGTTTTTTGACTTTTTAATAATGGCAATTCTGACAGGGGTAAGGTGGTATCTCATAGTGGTTTTAATTTGCATTTCCCTGATAATTAGTGATGTTGAACATTTTTTTCATATGTTTCCTGGCCATTTGTCTATCTTCTTTTGAGAAAAATGTGTTCATGTCTTTTGCCTACTTTTTGACAGGGTTGTTTTATTCTTGCTGATTTGAGTTCTTTGTAGATTTTGTATATTAGCCCTTTGTTGGATGTATAGTTTGCAAATATTTTCTCCTATTCTGTAGGTTGTCTATTTACTTTGGTGATTATTTCCTTTGCTGTGCAGAAATTTTTTAGTTTAATGAAGTCACATTTATTTATTTTTGTTGTTGTTGTATTTGCTTTTGGTGTCTTAGTCATAAATTCTTTGCCTAGGCCAATGTCTAGGAGAGTTTTTCCTATGTTTTCTTCTAGAATTTTAATTGTTTCAGGTCCTACATTTAAGTGTCTAATCCATCTTGAGTTAATTTTTGTATATGGTGAAATATAGGGATCTGGTTTCATTCTTCTATATATTTTCATAGTAAGTTTTAAAAATCTTGTTGTGTATATACATGCTGCATATTTCAAATTTGGACTAGCCACACTTCATATGCTCAGTTACCACAGCTTTCTTGTTATTGGCCACCGACCGGACAGTACAGCTGTAAATGCAAACTCATTACTTGAGAATCTTTCCAAAATCCCCATTGGCCCCCACTGTCTACAAGATAAGCTTTGAATTTCACCTCTGCCTTCCTTTCCAACATCAGATTTGACCCTTCCTCACAACAACAGATAAGCACTGCATTCCTGCCTTGCCAAACTTCTGGCGGTCCCCAGTCTGTGCCAGACCTGTTATTGCCCCAGAGCCTTCACACGCCCTATTCTCTAGCCTTGATTTGGGCATGCGTCCTCACTGAAGCTGTTCCCCACCCCAAGCAGCAAGAGGTGTGCGGTGGGCTGAGTGACAGCTGCGAGAGATGTTTACATCATAACCCCCAGAGCCTGTGACTACATTACCTCTTGTGGCAAAGGACTTCTGCGTATATGATTAAGTCAAGGATCTTGAGATGGGGACGAATGTCCTAGATTATCCAGGTGGGCTCAATGGGGGAATCACAAGAGGCCTTACAAGAAGGAGGAAGGAGGGTCAGAGTCAGAGAAGGAGATACGATGAAGGAAGCAGGGGAAGAGAGACTGGAAGATGCTGCACCACTGGCTTTGAAGATGGAGCGTGGAGTCAGGGGCCAAGGAATGCAGGTGGCCTCCAGACACCAGAAGAGTCAAGGAAACCATTGTCCTCTAGAGCTTGCAGAAGGAACACAGCCTTGACTGAGTTTGGGCTCCTGACCTCTAGAACTGTAAGATAATAAACTTGGGTTGTTTTAAGCCATTAAGCTCATGGTAATTTGTTACGGCAGCTAGAAAACTAATACAAGGTGCTTTTTCCTTTTAGCTCCTACAGCCCCTTACCTCTTGGCATGATTGGTTTGATTTTTGTATGTTAGTTTTTCTGCTTGTCTCGCCACTAGACCTCGAATGTCTTGGAGACAGTTTCCCTCTCATTTACTTCAGTTACTCCCACACCCAGCATTGCCTAGCATAAACACTATTTTTTTTAAAAGAAAGAATGGAGGTGGGGGAAGGTATTTCTTCGCTCTCTTACAGTGGGAGAAGAGCTGCTATGACCATGCCATGCCCGTGCCACACCCGTGCCAGCAGCACGCAAGCATCAAAGTCACAAAGAAGCCAGGAGCCACCTCTATGGCCAGCAGCAGGTGAGCCGAAGGAGACATGAAGGGGACGCTGCAGGAAGGAGTAAGAAGGGTGAGAGTGGAGGGCTGGCGTGGCTGCACCTGTTAGGCACATGTGATGGGCTCGAGAGAGACTCTGAAACCAGAAGCACGGAATTTAAGGACTGCATTAGATTTCTGGGAAATTGGAAAACAAACAGAATTTCTAAGAACAATATTGTCACAGATCCTCGGGTTACTCCAGGATAGCTGAGAGATAAGCTAGCTGCCCATCTCAGTCTCAGAGACGAGATCAGACCAAGTGTAAAGGTGTAAGGACCATTCTGTTCAGAAGGAGGACGCCATGGCGGGGAAGAGCGGTAATGAGTAGACAGGAGATGAGCTAAAGGGCAGGCTTGGGGAGGAAAGGATTGAGCAACTGCGATTTGGAAACAGGAGATAGAAAAATCCAGTGGAGAGGTGGATGGATGTTGGTGTAGAGTGGGATTTCTCAACCTCAGCTCTATTTCCGTCCCGAGCGAGGCAATGCCTTGTTGTGTGATGGTGGGAGGGGCAACCCCTGTGCATCTAGAATGTTTAACGGCATCCTGGCCCGACCCACTAGCTGCCAGAGGGTAAAGGCACTACCTCTCCCTCCCCAGCTGTGACCACGAAAAATGTCTCCAGACATTGCCAAATTTCTGCAGGGTGACAAAATTGCCCCCCAATTGAGAACCAATGGTTTAGAGCTGCAGTCCCCAACCCTTGGGCCCACAGACCAGTAATGGTCCCTGACCTGTTGGGAACCTGGCTGCACAGCAGGAGGTGAGAACTCAGGGAGCAAGCAAAGCTTCATTACCATCACTGGCGTCACCTCCTAAGCTCTGCCTCCTGTCAGATCAGAGGCAGCATTAGATTCTCATAGGAGTGTGAGCTCTACTGTAAACTGTGCATGAGAGGGATCTAGGTTGTGTGCTCCTTATGAGAATCTAATGCCTGATGATCTGAGGTGGAGCTGAGGCGGTGGTGCTAGCACTGGGGAGCGGCTGCAAATACAGATTATCATTAGCAGAGAGATTTGACTGCACAATAAATGTGATGCGCTTGAATCATCCCCGAACCATGCCCCCGCCCCATCTGTGGAAAAATTGTCTTCCATCAAATAAGTCCCTAGTGCCAAAAAGGTTGGGGACCACTGGTTTAGAGGAAGAATTAGGATTGGAGAAGGAGTAGGGATATACTTTAAGGAAGAACAGAGTAGCAGAAAGAAAACAGCAGAGAAGAGATAGTAAAGCCCGAGGAAAGTGAAAGCTGGTAGGTTAAAGAGTCTGACCACAGGAGGAATGACAGCAAAAATGATGGATGAAGGAGGGAACAGACAGGAAGACACGAAAAGCAGAAAGGAGGAAAGACCCCAGAGGAAATTGGAGATGACTGTCCAAGCAGTGACGCTATCCTGAGAGTGAATTGACTTCAAAGAGGGTCACTCGGAGGGTTTAATGACAGGTTACTGACACACAGGGTCAGGGCCCATTAGTCTTCTATCAGGACATGAAGATGCGAGTGAGAGCCAACTGCCTGTCAAACTGCATACACGTGACTTTCAGGCTCGTTATTATACTACAGACGAATGAAATGAAAGCAGCTTTGAAAGGTCTCAACTCACTTTCTGATTAATGATCATGACGCTCTTCAGAGGTTTCCAATCAAACAAACATCCCTAAAAGATATATTCAGGTCTAAACCTCACTGATCAAGCAGAAAGAAAGTAAGCAATTAATTGCCCTGATCCACCACAAACAAAAAGGGATGCATGCCGATTAAGGGAAATTAAACCAAGTCAGCTTTTTTTTATCTGGCATTCTTTTGGGATTCTGCATTGTTGGTAAAGATCAGGACTAAAGAATGCATAAAGCATGTTGATCTTAAACCATCCACTGCAGACCAGCCAACAATCTCTGAGAGCTGTGTTTGTGTGTTGCAGGGATGCAGGGGGTGAGGGGACTATGCTGCACTCCGAAATTTTCAGAACATTTTGTCTACGTATTTCTTTGTGGTGATTGCAAAAATGCTCTGAGTGTTTTCATAATCTCAGAGAGTTCTAGGTCTGATAAAGACCTGTTTCAGGTCCAGGGAGGGAACGGGAAGGACGGTTTGCAAAAGTGCCAGAACTCTAAGAGTTGTGAAACCTAATCTCGTTCTTCTCGTGCCAGCATTCCCACATAAATCAGCAGACTGTTTGTCTCCACAAGGACAGGTCCAATGGCTACAGCTCGGCTTTGCTGCAGAGAGAGTTCAGCTAATATACAAAGGTGAGAACACGCGGGCCAGCTGGTTGACACAGAGCTGCAGAAAGAGGATTGTGCCTGAGTATGAGCCATGGCAGAGTCTCGGGGTTGGGCCTTTCCTGGTTTTCGTTACACCCCTGGGCAAACATACTGTATGTAGTCTGTCTGTCAGGAGGAAACTGCCCAGATGCACACTTCTCCAAAGGGCAGTTTAGTATAGTGAAGATACATTAAACATGGGCTTTGGGGCCAAAAATTTCCTCGTAATTGTACCTTAGGTATTTAGTTAAAATCACTGCCTCATTTTTCTCATCTAGGAATATAGCTTTTTCATTATAGGAATATAGCTTTCTTGGGATTATATTATGAACAGGCCCCCATTTGGGTTAAGAAATATACCTGATGTTCTATTAGAATCTAAAAACCTTTATCCTGAACTCTAAGATTTTTGTACATAACATGGACTGCTGTGTTTTCTTTAAACATAACTGTTCTGCAGGAAGGTTGTGGGCTCCTTGGGCTGGAGCCCCGGACACTTGCAAACTTTCCAGGTGTCACCCAATTAGAAAAGCTTAATAGAAAATAACATAATCTCACTAATGGATAGATTCAAAGAGAGTGTTTTCACCACTCCAGAATTAATCACAGCTGGGTTTTAACTAGCCAGCCCCTCAAACACATTGAAACCATGATTTGATTTAAAATATGTGAAAGCTGGACAGACATGGTAATCAGAAGCACAGCTATTCTCTGAAGGGAAGTATGTGCATTCTATTTTCTAGAAGCTGTTATAGAATTGGACTCTGAGCCTTAGTTACTCCCTAACATCGATTAAAACACAATGTTAATGACATCAGTTGCAATTCTACTTACTTTAGGCTATCCTGTGACAAGATGTCTCTATCCTTAGCCATCTATTTCAAAAGTATCCCTTATGAAGAGCAAATTAGGAGATTAAACAAGGTGGATGGTCCAGCGTAATTGCATCCAAACTACTGAATAAAAAAATTAAAATATTAGGTATCATTTATTATCACTGATGTGACAGGCTTGTTATATATCTCATTTACTCTTTACAACAATCATGTGAGACAGATATGGTTATTCTTATTTTATTTATGGATAAACTGAGTCCCAGGAAGATCAATTTTATCAGGGTTACAGAGGTATTAGTTGGTAGAACTGAATTTCGAACCTATGTAAATCTTATTTTTAAGTCCAGTTTCTTCCCATTTCCCAATGCTATTTCTCTGATTCCATTTTTTAAAGAAGGGAAATAAGGTCAACCTTATATCCAGAGGAAAAACTATTTTTAATTAGCATGCTCTGATGGGATGGGTAGGAGAGTTATATTTATTCCACCACAAAACATATCTTGGTTCAGATCGGAAAACTTTTAATGTTTTTTTTGGAGATGGAGTCTTGCTCTGTTGCCCAGGCTAGAGTGTCATGGCGTCAGCCTAGCTCATAGCAACCTTAAACTCCTGGGCTCAAGCAATCCCACTGCCTCAGCCTCCCGAGTAGCTGGGACTACAGGCATGGGCCACCATGCCCGGCTAATTATTTCTATACATTTTTAGTTGTCCAGCTAATTTCTTTCTATTTTTAGTAGAGACGGGAGTCTTGCGTATTGCTCAGGCTGGTCTCGAACTCCTGACCTCAAGCGATCCTGCCACCTTGGCCTCCCAGAGTGCTAGGATTACAGGTGTGAGCCACTGCGCCTGGCCCAGATCAGAAAATGTTTAAAGGCAGCATTCTCATTACCTGTCAAATTGGCTTG
>NW_012149396.1:8509161-8517852 GCF_000956105.1 Propithecus coquereli | reverse complement strand
AAGCAAATAATAGTGAAATGAATTGTCCAGACTGGTAGTGCTCTGTTCTTTATAGTAACTCGTTTTTCATATTGCTCTGTTCTTTCTAATACTATGCTGATTTTCTCCAAATAAGATATTGGAATCCCTTAAACCTGAGTAGAAGAGACTATGGATTGGTCTTATTTAGAAGGGGACTTTGCCTGTGGCCTAGTTTTTACTTGTTTTTTTCCCTTTCACTTTACTTTTGTATGCTGTTCTCTCTCCCTTTTCCAGCCAGTCACCCCGTGCAACCCGCCGACTGCCCCCAGGCGACACTCAGCAGTTCTACTTAGCAATACCTGGTCCACAGGGAATCTAACCTACAGCACAGCCTGCACTAGGAAGCCCCAGGTACAGCCCCATGTCCCTGGGACATGGTCAATTGTATAACTATCCACTCTGGTTTGTTTCAGGGAAGTTGACATGTCTATATGGAAAACATTGCAGAGAGTGGTTTGCTGAAAAGATATAATCACAGTGAGCCTCTCCCAAGGAGCACTTAGGTCCATATCATTAATCTTTGTAACACTCCTATGGAAGAGGCAGGGGCAAGTTCTCTCATGCTAGGGTTTTGTAGATGAGGGGATGAGGCAGGCCTGGAGTTACGCATGGTCTGAGAGGGAGTAAGGTATTAGGGAAAACCCAATAGCCTTGCGGTCCCTACCTGCAACCTCCATACTGACAGCTCCCATGCAGGCTGCAGCCTGAGCAAATGCAGGTTTTGTCTTTTATAGGACTGTTTAACTTTTCAGGGACTGTCTTCTTAGATGGCCATCTCCTTCCAGAGCTCAACACTGAAGGTTGTGTGGTCAGTAGCTGCCAACGGGTCGAAATTCCAAGCATTCAGGCAAAGGTTTATTTCATGAAGTTTGAGCTCTCACTCACCTCTTGCAGAAATGCTCTGAGCACCCCCTGGGGTTTCCTCCCCAGGCAAATCTAGGCTCTTTGTTAGGTCTGCACAACTTCTCTAACCCTTCGTTCTCTAAGGCACTCAGCAGAGGGGGCCGAAAATAAGGTGGCAAAATTGGCTCTGACGGCCATCTTCTGCCACATAACTGCGTATAATAGACATGGTTTTGTGTTTATCATTTTGCAGCTGTTTGTCAAAACAAAAGAGCTGTTTACATGTGTGGCTTAGTAACCATTTAATGAAGCTGATAACTACACCATGCTCGATTATTTGTAGAACTACCATCCACAATGCAACAGTGGAAAAAATGAGTAAAGATGAGGAAAAAGGATAGCAAATTATCAAAATAGAGTAATCAGTAAGAAACTAAAAATAGAACCTCCTGCAGAATGTCCCTTTCCTTCCAAGATGGACCTTAAACACTTTTGTGGCACAATCTAAAGTGATACAATTTTCATAAGATCTAGGATGGGTTTATTTTTCATGTACTTAGTTATGTCTCTCCTTAGGAATGCTAACAATTGTGAAATAAACTCTTATTTATCTAGAAAGTGAGCAGCTAGAAAGCTAAAACAAAGATCTGTGCAATACAATTTATGTTACAAGTAATCATAATGATTACTGAGCACTCAATATATGCCTGGCATTGTGCAAAGTGTTTTATATGCATTATTTAATACTCATAAAAATTTGAGGGATATTCCCCCATTTTACAGATGAGAAAACAGTGTTAGAAATGTTAAGTAACTTGCCTAAGGTTGCTCGCCTAGGAAACCACACTGCTTGAGTTTGAATCTAGGTTTTTTTCCTGACATCATGTTAGTCAATCTCCAGTTTTGCAAGATTCCGAAATGTCCTCTGAATCATCACATACAAATTAACTTTTGTGTTAACTAGCAGCGTCATATTTTAATATCAAGTGTGTGGTTTTCCATTTCTGTAAGTTTCGTAGGAAAAACTGACCTCACCAAACTAAGAAATCAGACACTTAGGTTGAAGAGATATTGTGAAAATCAAATAAAATCATGAAAGTGGAAAAATCTTTGAAAAATGCATTGCATTCTACAGAGAAATGAAGATGTCATGACTGTTAAAAATGTCAATGTGAATGTGATAAGTGTAATACTTCTCAGGTGATTAGAATATTTTTGTAAATCAAAGCACCTGCTTATCTAAACCAATTTGCACCCTGGTAAGTGTGAACAAGCTACCGTTTCTCCTGTTAGAGTTTAGGCATTAAGATCCCTTGCTTTCCAACTTATTTCTGGGCCACATCACTTGCTTGGCTCTGTAGTTCACGGCTATGTCACGAGCTCCTCTTTTATAAGCTCAGAAAACTGAAGTGCAACAAAGTGTTAAGATGCTGACTTATACGAATTACTATTAGGGTCGCCACCAAGTGAGCTGATTTACCGTCTCTTCCCCTCACCCACCCCCGTTTTCACGTTGCCCATAAACACGGCTTCATAAACTAGCAGGTAGCACGGCCGGGGACTCCAGTAGTCTCACCTGATCGGGGAGGCGTTCCCAGCTCTGAAGTTGTGCGTGGTGTGGAAACTATTAATGCACTCGGGGCAAGGAACTTTAAGACTCCCAGAAAGACCCAACCGGAGTTCCTTACTTGCTCAGAGCTTGAGTTGTGAAGGAAATAGCGGCATAGTTTACGAATAAGTGAAACGACCAGAGGACTTTCTCATAAGGGTTTCTTAATGAGGACTGCACCTTGTAAACAGTGCTATTTCAGCTCTGAAATACGGCAATTTGGGAGACCCGTTGTAGCCTTTCAACTCCTGCTTCCACCCGTATTCTGCTAAGAGGAAAGAAGACAGTTGGAAACAGCAGTAGATCCTTAAGGGGGAAAGGCAAACACTGGCCTGACCCTGGGCTTAAGAAATCAACTGACAACAGGAAGAAAGCTTATTAACCCCTCTCCTCCTCCTCCCTTTTCCCGGGTGAGAATCGGCTCCTCCTCCTCCTGGTCTTGCGACCCTGGAGCAAAATGCAAACAACTGCCTGCTTTCCCCACCCTGCACTTCTCTCCCAGAGGAGGAAGAGGGAAGAGAGGGCACAGCCCCAAGCCCAGCCGAGCAAGTCTGTCAATCGGGCGTGAACGTCCCGACGAGACGACCAGAGCCCTCGCGCAGGCCCGACATCGCAAGCACCCAGTTTACCTGGCCGAGTTGGCATTCGGCACCCCAACTCCTGGCCTGACCCCCAGCCCCACGACATCCCGGGCCCCTGCGCCTCGTGCAGGTGGTGCAAACGCCCCTGCTCTCCGGCGCCCCCTGCCGGGAAGAGGGAAGGCGGCGGCCGCGGAGGAGCAGGGCGCGGGGCCGGGACAGAGCTCGGGAGCCGGGCAGGAGCCGGGAGCTTCCCTGATGGTGCCGCCGCCTCCTCCGAGCCGGGGAGGAGCAGCCAGGGGGCAGCTGGGCAGGAGCCTGGGTCCGCTGCTGCTGCTCTTGGCGCTGGGACACACGTGGACCTACCGAGAGGAGCCCGAGGACGGCGACAGGTAAGCGCGACCAGCCCTCCGGAGGGCGAGCTCCGGCTTGGTGCGGGCGGTCCCACCGCCACCCACTCCCGCAGCGATCCGCACGGCCTCGCTCCTCCGGCCACGGGCAGGGTGCCCAGCTGTCCTGGGCGACACTTAACTCTGCAGCCGGGTACCAGCCTCCGCGCCCTCAGCCTGAGCTCCCGCCATCCGTGGGTCGGGGCTCCGGAATACCCTCCGCCCCGCGTTCCTGCCTCCCTCCCGGGCCACACCGGCGGGCGTGGCTCGTGAGCCCCGCTTGCTTAGCTTCTCCTTTCTCCTGGGACTGGGCTCGCTCCCTTGTGACCTCGTCCAGATTCCCGGAGTCAGCTCCGCGGACGCGCTCGGGGACCAGTGCCTGCCCGGCGCTCCCGGCGCGCTAGAGGTCCCCCAGCGCGCACGCCGCCCTCCGCTCCCCGGCTGACAGTCACACGTTTCCTCTGCTGCTTTTTCGTAGAGAAATCTGTTCAGAAAACAAGATCGCGACGACTAAATACCCGTGTCTGAAGGCTTCAGGCGAGCTCACCACGTGCTACAGGTAAGTCTAGGGGACTCTGCGGACTGGCAGCCACTGCGCTCCCCGGCTGCATGGGGAAGCGCCGCCGCCAACGAGGGGTGTGGAGTCGCGCTCCGTGACCAGGGGCCGCGGGTAGCTGGGACGCGCTGGATGTGCGCTCCTTGGTGAGGACCGTTGTGCTGGTTGGTTATGGGCCAGAGCAACACCGGGCGACTGCGCTTGCATCTAGGGTGTGTGCCTCGGATGCTGAGACTGTGTACCGCTCCCTGAGATACTTGCGTGGTGGAAGTTAGAAGGGAAGAGATTGCAAGATTTTGAAGGAGTGGATTGGATTTTGGGGGTAAACAGCGGGGCATAGCAAAGACGAATGGCTGCTTTTACATTTGCGTTTTGTTTTGAAAATACAAAGTCAACAATAAGGAAATACTTGGCACTTGGCTGTCTTTTTGACCTTCTGTTGGGACAGAATGGATGACTGTCACGGCCTCTGGACAGAAAGGGGGGGAGATTGCGGGTAGTTGTGGTTGTGTTGAGTGAAAACATCAAGATCGTTGGGACACAGGAAAAGGAACAGTTTCTCTGAAAATGTGGGCCACAGATCCACCTGGGTGTGTGTTAGTCACTAGGGCGCTTGTTGAAACTAAGCGTGGACAGGGCTAGGGAAGCTGTAGTTCCAAAAATGCTCCCCAGGTGGTTCTTATCCCCAACAGGAGATAAGAGCAGGTGGGTCTTATCCCCAACAGGATAGAACTGCTGTTCCCTGCTTGCAGCCTTGTGGAGGTGACGGGTGACTTAGTTTTCTCACTATGAATTCTTGGCTTCTCTTCCCATGCTCTCACTGGTTGGAGGAGGCATACACCCACAAACATTTTTTGGATGTCTGTTTTTTAAAGGTACTGTGGTCACATGCCCACACCAGACTCTGTCTCTGAGGCTCCTGTGCTCTGCTTGGGGTGCCAGGAGGTAACATAGCAATCCCCACAAATGAACTTAAAAGCAAGTTCTACTCTTCATAATGTTGTAGCCTGTGAATTGGTCACAATGTTGCAAGAAACTTTATTTCACATATGCAAAGATTCAGACACAAGTGGTTGCAGGGCTGTCAAAGGCACCATCGGTTACGTTGTGTACTCATACTTTTAAATCTGTCATGGGTTTTGGAATGACAACGATCACTTAAGTGAATCAACAGTCACTCCTCAGGCTTGGGAAGGGCTGCCTTCTCTAGGGGGATGAACGCCGAACAAAATGTGAGAGTTAGAGGAGAAAACAGTGTGTTCAATTGGCAGGTAAAGATTTTAAGAGGTTAACCGGGTGAGCAAGCAAGGTCACCCGGCTGGTAAAATGACTTGGTCGTGCTGGCAGCAGGACTGCCTGCCTGGTTCCAGCCCTGTGTTTCATCCACGTGACACAGTATTTCTTAGGGCACGTTGTTTTTCTGTCACTGCAGTATAAAGCTTCTAATTTAACATGGAAAGTGCCCCTGAGATGATTTGCTCATATGTTCAGTCCCTGAAGGTCAGACTTTACATAAATCAGTGACAGTTAAAGAATGCGTGTCAGATTTTCAGAAGCCATCAGTGCCTGATTGTTCTGTTATGGTTGTTACTATCATCTTTTTCAGACTTTTTAAAGCAGCGTGGTGTTTCTTTTACACTCAACAAAAGACACTAGCAGTGTCTTGGCATTTGTTTTCACTAACAGCAACCCAAAGAAACAGCTATGAGATCTAGCAAAAAAGAAATTTTAAGGAAAAGAGTAAAGAACTTTGTTTTAAGGAATGGGACAAGATGTCTTCAGCTCAAAAGTGGTGTTGATGATTTCTGTGTATATGAACAGGTGTTTTTCATATTTATGAAAGTCAAGAGTTTTATGTGTATTCTAGTGGTCTTATCCTATTTCTGTAATTTAATCTCTTAAAGACAAAGTGAGTTGGTAGTTTCTGCCCCTTTTTTGCTTTTTCTTTTTTTTGAGACAGAGTCTCACTTTGTTGCCCTGGCTAGAGTGAGTGCCATGGCGTCAGCCTAGCTCACAGCAACCTCAGACTCCTGGGCTCAAGCAAGCCTACTGCCTTAGCCTCCCAAGTAGCTGGGACTACAGGCATGCACCACCATGCCCGGCTAATTTTTTCTATATATTTTTAGCTGTCCAATTAATTTCTTTCTACTTTTGGTAAAGACGGGGTCTCGCTCTTGCTCAGGCTGGTCTCGAACTCCTGAGCTCAAACAATCCTCCCGCCTCGGCCTCCCAGAGAGCTAGGATTATAGGCGTGAGCCACTGCGCCCGGCCCCTTTTTTGCTTTTGAACCCCAAGAATGGAGGAATGCCATGTGTTCCTTAGTTTGTGAGTTGATTGTCCTAACCTTATAGACCCTAGTGCTTCAGGTGTGGTCTGGAAACCTGCTGCACAGCGTCATCTGGGCGCTTGTTGGAATCTCGGGCCTCTCCCCAGACCTCCTGAATCAGAATCTGCATCTTAATGAGATGTGCATTAAATCTTAAAGCACTGCTGTAGAAACCAGTGTTCTCACACACCCGTGAGCCCTTTTAGACAGATCCTCAAGATGAGTAGTTAGCTCCTCTACCACATTAACCTAAAATGAGACAACCAGCCTTCTGGGAAACCAGATTCTTCAAGGGTTACTTTTAGTTAGGCTGTTAGTAAGTCATGTAACATTACTGCTGGGGAACGTTCTGAGCAGACGCCCACTCTTTACTCAGGGGTCTTTTGGTAAATGGTTTTCAGCACAAGTGAAAGAACTTTGGAAGCCATTTCTGAACTTGAAGTGTTTAAGTGATTTTTTTTTTTAAAGCCATTAATACGGAGGATAGGTTTAATAAAAAAATAAACATGGTAGACATAATAAATCTGATCTGCCATTATACCCAATGGTATGTGGAGACCTAAGTGATTTGGAGAAGAAAAGATGGATTCAGAATATCCCTTGTCCTGGAACTACCTCCTCACCTCAATTCTGTCTTGCTGAGGACTTACTGTGTGTTCAGCACTGTCCTACGTACTTTACATGCATCATTTCTAATCTGTCAGTCGACTCAGTAGCATTTGTGTTATCACAGCTTTACAGAGGAGAGAGCCAAAGCTCAGAGGGATTAAATAACATGCTCAAGGTCACAAAGCTAATGCGTGACAGTCAAGATTCAAATTCAGGTTTGTCTGACTTCAAAGCCTCGGTCCTTTCTTCCAGAGGTGCACACACATGGGGCTGAATGTTCTAGATCCTGGGATGTGAGGAAGAAGACTATAAATCCAGATGGCTATATATTTCAAAGGCAGTTTCATAGAAACACCAACATCCATGGCCATAGTGGTCTTTTGAATTGCCATTGGCCTTAAGGTCTTAGACAAGGGACTTTATATGTATATAAGGTCTTAGACAATTGACTTCATACATGTATAGCTTTCTTCCTTGCAGGATTTCATCTTCGTCATTGTCTTCATAGATTCTCTATCCCCAATGTGTATTGTGCCACGTACTCAAAGTTTAATAAATACTTTTTGAATGAATGCTAGTGACAGCTTAATAAGTTTAAAGAGCATGTATTTGCTTAGCGTTATGATCCAACATAGGGCATATTCTTATCAGTAGTTATCAGAGTTGGGGTATGATTTGTCTGAACTGAATTTATTACAGCCAAACTAAGCATATAAAACCAAGTGCATAAAGTTATTGCGACCTTACCCTCTTGTGGCTATCAAAGTTTTTCCCACAAGTTTTTTTTTCCTCCCCATCTTTCTCAAACCATGTAGTTCAAACAAAACGTTTGTCTTTACCTTTCCTTTATTGGGTTGTATCAGTAAAATGACATGTTAAAGGCTTTCATTAAATAAGAAATGAGGAACATGCTTATATATAGGAAACACCAATAAAATCTAGTTTGAGGCTATTGAATAAACATCCTAATTAACCTTTTTGATTCCTTAATTGAGGATTTATCAAACATCTATTAGGAGCTTAGACTAGTTCTAGAAAATGTTTAAGTATAACATAATAAGATATAGTCCCTGGTCTTACAGACTTGATCTTAGACAAGGCTTTTGACCCTGTGACCAGTACACAATGGTGTATGATTGAGTTCAAAGTCATGTAGTTCATAGGTTATCGGGGATAGGGAGGAGATAAACAGCTAGAAATGGCTTTTGGGGTAAAAGAAGACTTTGTTCTTCAAGGTGGCTCTTTAACATAGAGTATGTTGAGTGTTTTCCTAAACTGTATTAGCTATGACTTTTGGCTTTGAGATCATGGACCTCCAAGTGGAGGCTGAGTGGTATCAGAGCCCCCGGCGCCCTCAGTCTTGCCCATACTCCCACATCCGTCCAGTTGGTGGTATCTCAGTAGGTGGTGTTCTTGCTTAGGGTGGCTCATGTTCCCATGGGAGATAGTGACATGGGGGATGTAAAAACTCCCCCTCTTCTTTGAGATAATGCAACAGTGTTGCTAAGTCCTCTGAGAATGTGGAAATTAATGTGATTTCTGCAAGTGTGTTTACTTGAAGTTTGTAGAGCAAGGTCCTCTTAATTGGTGTAACACAGTAAGATTGATAACACTGGGCTCTAGCTAAGGATACGTTGAGGAAAGGCTGTAGAATGCACTGCTCTGTTGAGTTGCCGAGTTCCCACAGAGGGCTCTGATGTCAAAACACATACAATAAAACTCTGTGCTCTGGTTTGAATCCCAGCTCTGCTGCTTAGTAG
>NW_012149396.1:8504814-8507616 GCF_000956105.1 Propithecus coquereli | reverse complement strand
TCGCTCTCAGAGAAACAATACAGAGCGATTGGAAACAACTAACAATGAACTCACTGGCCTCAAAAGGCTGCACTTCCACTGTTGTGTCCTTTGAGATCTGATCCAGTTGCTACTCAGTTGTTGATGCTTCCTGACTTCCTATGGTTAACTTCATCTTTTGTAAGTGAAGCTGGGGTGGGTGTACCCGGGAAAAGCAAGCGCTCTGTTTCTTTATTCTAGGTATTCTGTCTTCTCAGGAGAAGGTTTGCATTTCAATCAGCAGTTTCCATGTCAGTGCTGTTCAGCTTCCCAAAACCTGCTACCCTCCTGCTCAGCAGGAACCCAAGCTGCTTTTGTGAGTTTAGGGGGGTTTGCTTGCATTCAGAGCATTGCCGAGTATCTGGAGAACAAAGATCTCATTCTGTTTTAGATTATTGCTTTTATTTGGGTGATGAAAAAGTAAATAGCTATAACATCTGCAATTCAGTTTCTGCCAAGCTAGGCCCTTTTTCCATGAAGCTGTTTACTAACTTTAAAGTCTTAATAACAACTCTCATTCATTCATTCAATCGAATACTGGAGTGCTTCTCTGCCCAGCGCAGTTCTAGGCACTAAAAATGTATCTGAATAAAACAGACAAACCTTCCCACGGCCCTCCCTCCCCCCGACCCCCCCCAAAAAAACCCCTCTGTCCTCATGGAATTTGTGGATTTTAATTGAATTTGTCTTTCAGTGAAGGAACTTTGAACTAAGGATGTCTTTTGGGACATTTTTAAGATAGTTATGTTTGGTGTAAATCTGATTAGTGTCACATCTTTGGGAGCTACGATCTTAATTTCCCGTAGCCCAGCTGTATCCTTTCAGCAAAAGAAACCCCACAGCTCCAAGCAGGAACACACAAACGCAGGGATGGTGGTAACTGAAGGTTTTTCTGCAGAGGCGCTAGCAAGAACTTAGCTCCTGCCACAGGTTTCCTCTGAGATGTATTGGGATGTGAAAGCATTATAGAGAGGAGGTAAGTTCCCTTGCTGTGTGACTGTGAGGTGGGTGGCAGCATCAGAATTGCCCCGCTAGGGACAAAGGCCCCTGGCCCAGTTCACCTCAGCCTAGGCCAGCCTCACGTTTTCTGACAGTGACTTTGAGTAGAGTGTTTTAAGAAGGTGCACCCCTCTGACATTCCTCGACTCTCCTCTTGACACATCATAGATCTGTTGTATACGTTCATACATGTATCCGAACCTTTTTGGACCATTTTTATGTCCATCCTGAAACACCTGTAGAAGGTAAGGTGGTGGTTATGGCTACACATTTAATCCCCATTGAGCCAAGAGTGGCTACCTCTTTCTAACTTCAGTGTCTGAGCCATGCATGTCAAGAGCAGGCGTGAGCTTGGGTGAATGTGTACATTGCTGCCTTATTCACTGTGGTAGAACACGCACTAGATTCTTTGTGATTTCGGAAACTTGGACCACATCCGTTTTCAGCCCTCTCCTCTTACCCACTCTCTGTGGGAGATTCTGTGCTTCATCTGGAGTGAAGGTTGCTGTCCTTAGTCCTCTGGGAGTGGCAGGGGCAGATGTCAGCCATGGGGGGCTGTGTCTGCAGAGAGCCTGTAGGATACAGGAGGGCCTGTGCTGGGCTGACCTGGCTCTGGGAGGTTGGCGTAGAGCAGATACAGGCAAACTAGGACCTGCAGCTTGTTTTGGTACTACTGGTAGCCTAAGAACAGTTTTTACATCTTTAAAAGGTTGTATGAAAGAGAAAAACCGCACAATGGAGTCCTTATTTGGCCCCCAAAGCCTCAGATATTTACTCTCTGGCCCCTTAGAGAAAAAACTTCACTCCTATAGATCCATCTTAATACGAAGACCAGGAGTGGGGTTTTCCATCCACATAGATGCTTCCTCCACATGTCTCAGTCCTCAAGGAGGTGACTTTGGGCACAGTCATTTACTCAGCTTCATCTTTGGGTCATTTACCTGTGTGTTGCCTCATTTATTTTATTGTATTTGAATTTCTTGGCCAAGCACCTTCAGTTGTGACTTGGTTTCCTGATCTCCAGGAATCATAATTTTTGCTGAGCAGGGACTTCTTTCAAGTCATTATCCCTAAATGATATAAATGAGTGTAACTTGTCAGCATCTAAGAAGCTGACTTAATTGCAAGTAGTTGAGCACTGACTTCTGCCTTTGTGCGTGTTTCCAAGACAAACCTTCCTCTGCCGGTTCAGTAATCCTTGAATTGCTTTGGCTGGCTTTCTGCTTCCTTCGTTATTGACTGATGTATTAATTTTCATCAGCTTTGACTGAAAGCTACCTCTCCATACGCTTTGACACGTTTTGAATTTGTGTAGCAGAAAACTTTCAAAGTCAAATGATAGTGTTTCTAGAGAATACCTATGTAGAAAAACAGCCATTTTCAATGAAGAGTGCTCCAAATCGGATTTGTAACTTTATATTTTTGTCCTATAGCTAAAAAAGTATTATACCACTGTCTAGTTACACTATGCAAAATAATGGTAACTAAACTTTTGAACTTTTAATAATGCCAACTGTTTTGTTCCATAAAGCTCACGGAGACCCCTAGATAATAACTTGGAACAGTGAGTGTGGAGGAGAGAGTAGCAGAGACTAAAGAACTCTTTGAAAGATATTCTGAGGGGAGAAGCAAAGTCCGATGATGGTATTTTGGCAGAGAAGGGAAAAGTAGGAAATTGTTGGAGTCCATCACGTGGTGTAATGGGAAGGTGAAGGAACGCTGTAGAATGGGGGGGAAATATGAGCATGGAGCTTGCTTGGGAATAGAAAGGATCCTGTGCAGAAG
>NW_012149396.1:8499414-8500224 GCF_000956105.1 Propithecus coquereli | reverse complement strand
TTTTTTTTTTTTTTTTTTTGGAGACTTTATTTACCCTTTTTGTGATGATGGCGATATTTACTCCTTGCATGTTGTACATCATAGCAATTAATGACTTAGAACGAAGGGTCTTTCCTAATCTCAGCCCTTCAGTATAACAGCTATCTGAGGGGTTGGAGTATATTCCCTGACCTTTTCTGTGCATATATAAGGACATACTTAGAGTTATCACTTATAGAAATTGCTTTATTCTGCAATTGCTTTTTTTCACTTAACACTCATCACCACCTAGGGTGCTAATCCATTTTTACAGCATGATATTTGTCTTACAGCATGATATTTCACTGAATGGATGCATCATGATTCATTGCTCATTTGAGAGCTCTTTATAAGGAAATTAACAGATGCTAGGGGTTCCTCTGTTTTGGTGCACTCAGGTTTTATACCTAAGATGCTATTAATAATTTCAAGTATATCAAGTTTTACCAAAACGAATCAGATCATGATGATCTAGTTTAACCGGATACAGCATACTGGTCTGGAACTTGTGAGACACGTCCTTTTAATGTACCACCCTCTTGCTACCTTCACTGCTGGGTCCTCCAGAAGCCTCTGGCTCCCGCTGAACCTCAGTGGAGGGGGAGGATGGGGCTTTGAGCAAGGTCCTTCGAGGTCTGACAGTCTGGCTGTGATCACTCCCTGCTTCACAAAGAGCAGAGCAAACGGAAGCAGGCTTAGTTTACAGCCCAGGGGATTTGCTTGACAGAAGGGCCAACATCTTGACTGGGGAATACCGTGGAGACCCTGGGGTACTTATCTCTAATAAGCCTT
>NW_012149396.1:8496449-8499364 GCF_000956105.1 Propithecus coquereli | reverse complement strand
CAAATTAAAGAGGCATTTAGAAGAAGAAAGGAGGCCTGTTGGAAACAGGGGCATCGATTCTCCTGGTAAAAACAAAAGTTGGACAAGTCATCGGAAGCAATCATGGGAACTGCCCGTTCCCTGCAAAAGAACCAGCACTCGCTGGCACTATTCAGAGAAAGATGTGTTATCGTGCACGTTTCACTGTCCCACATGGTTACCCCGAGTTATCCTGTGTGATTAAATTAGCTTCAGCAATGTCACTGAAGAAAAAGGATTAAAGTTTTTCTAAAACAGCATAAACCGTAATGTTAACTTGTAAGTTTCGCTTCTGTGGAACCTCTCTCCAGGACGGTGCCAGATATTGGAGATGATTCTAATAATTTCCGGCAAGACATCGCTGTTACAAAGGAGATGCTTGGGCCTCATCCCAGACCTACTGAATCAGAATCTGCATTTTGACAAGGTCCCTAGGTGTTTCCTCTGCACACTAAATTTTGAGACATACTGTCCTAATGATGACTGCCTCATTCCAGAGCACGCGCTCACTTGATTCTGCATTTCCTCCTTGCAAGGCGGTGGGTCATGATTCTCAGCCTTGACTGCACATTAGAATCATTTGAGGAGCTTTTTTAAAAATCCCAGCATTCACACTGCCCCACAGACCAGTCACATCAGAAACTCCTGAGGTGGGTGCCAGGCACCAGGAATTTGTAAAGCTGCTCACGTGATTCCAGTATGTGGCAAAGGTTGAAAACCACTGCCGGAGACTTGAAGAGAAAGCAGCCTAGTCCTTTGTCAGAAGCTGGGTAAATGGTCTCTGTTTTTTACATGGCCACTAACCCTAGGTCCTTTTCATGTCTTTGGCAATTGCTGCAGGTCCAGATCCCTCAATGGGAGTTCGTGGCTAAAGCCAGTGTTGGTGAACCATCAACACGTCTGGTGTCTCCCATCCCTCATCTGTTAGATCCTGCTCTCTCCTAGCAGCTCCTTTCTGCTCCATGTGGGTTGGTTTGAGGGTAGCTGGGGAGCAAGGCAGTAGACCAAGGTGGATTAAGAAGGCTAGGACATTCCTCATGAGTTATGATCAGTTCCACATCCCATGGTGCAGATTCCATCACTTTTCATTTTCTATTGCAGGCTCTCAGCTTGGTGTCTGGAGCTACTGAGCAACCTTTGCATTTTTTTTTCAATATTTTGCTTTGTTGCCGCACTGCATGAACCTTCTCCCAAGACATAAACATGGCTCAGCATATTATAAATGAAAGCTTTTCAGTGTCAAGCTGTGTTTTTCTTTCCTTGCGAGCATCAAACACAAACACACTGCTTTTTCACATAGTATGGTAGGAAATCTCCATGCTGGCTGGGATTCTCCTCCCACGCATCTGTATGCCTCTTTGCTTTCCAGTCTTCCCTTCTGATAACTGAAAGAACTTCTCAAACCACCCCCCACACCCCTCCCCAGCAAACACAAGGCTTTTTATGGGCTTGAGTTAACTTTATGTAACACAAAATAATGCTTTCTGTGGTTTGACTGGATAGTTATAACTCAAGCCCTGCATATACCCTATGGCCCTAAACCAGGCAGTCCCCAAATGTCTATATATAATGCATAGTTCTGTACATATAATTGTATCTATCGTGAGTGCTAAACAGCAGTTATGCTTATTAAACCACAGAAATGGAAAATGATTATAAATCAAGAAATAGAAGAAATGCAATTGCATTTTGTGTATAGAGGTGCCCCTGAGGTTCTTAATGAGGGATTTCTTTGAATTTGAGGCTGGTAAGATATGAAGTGGTTCATAAGTGACCTCTGAGTTAATACAACCTCAGTTTGACAGTCCTAGTGAGCATGACACCCTAGGACAGAGAATCTCATAGGAATGGGTATTTAAATTGAAGGCATGAGAGAATCCAGGTGGGCTCCTGATGACCTACTTGGCATCTCTGCTGTCCCCATTACATTCTGTAATTTCCCAGAGACTCCCAGTGGTTGGGAAGCATGTGTTCTGGTCATGGAACATATATGAACTATAATTGGTGCAGAGCACATTAAGGGCAATGAAAAAGGCTGCCCAAGCCTGGAGATGCCTGGCCCTGGGGGCTCTGGTGGTCCTAGGGCAGGAGAGGTCTGAGGTCTTGGAACACTTGGGGCCATTTCTGGGTGGTCGCTGCTGTGTGGGGTGAGAAGGGAGTTTGTGTGCCCTGACTAAGATACTCCAGCATGGACTACCCTACCTTGCAGCTCTTAACCATTCAAGTTATTCAAGCTTTGCTTCCAAGGCCTGCCTCTTCAGTGAATCCTTCCTTAAATGTGTTGGGTGGGTATGTATGTCTTTCTCTCTTTCTTTCTCTCTCCCCCTTTCTTTCTCTTTTCTCTTCCTCATCTGGTCTCCTCTCCCTGGTCCATTCTGGTCTGGTCTCATCTCCTCTTCCTTGTCCAGTCCAGTCTTGTCTCCTCTTCCTTGTCTGGTCCAGTCTCATCTCCTCCTTTTCCTTTCTCCCTCTCTCCGCTTCCTTAGGGTCTTGCTCTGTTGCCCAGGCTAGAAGTGCGGTGGTGTCACCATAGCTCCGTAGCTCACTGCAGTTTATGCTCCTGGGCTCAAGTGACCCTCCTGCCTCAGCTTCCTGAGTCGCTGGGACTACAGGCCTGTGCCATGATGCCTGGCTGATTACTTTTTGTAGGGATGGGGTCTCGCTCTTGCTGAGGCTGGCCTAGAACTCCTGACATCAAGCAATCCTCCTGCCTCAGCTTCCCCAAGTGCTAGGATTACAGGCATGAGCCACCCTTGCCTGGCTGAATTTCCTTTTTAAATAAAGGAAAGTTTCCCCCTTTGAGCCTTTAAAACATGTATGCTCTTAGGATGTGACATGCGTCTGCCCCTTACAGCTTGACTCACTATTGAATGTCCTAGTATATTTGATACGTGTGT
>NW_012149396.1:8493853-8496399 GCF_000956105.1 Propithecus coquereli | reverse complement strand
CTCTGGTTTGAATCCCAGCTCTGCTGCTTAGTAGTTTTGTGACCTTGAAAAGTTTCCTAATCTCTGTGCTTCAGTTTTCTCCTTTGCAAAATGAGCCTCATATTAGTGTTGAAATTACAGGGATGCTGTAAGGATTAAGTGAATTAATGTATGTAAAGTGCTTTGAAAAGCTTGAGACACAGGACGTCCTGGATGAGTGCTCATTGTCATCATGGCAACTCGCTGAATCTGCCATGTTGAATGTATGTAGTAAGGTGCTTGATGGATATTTGACTCTTGTGGATTTATTGACCTTTGTAATATTTTTAAAAGTGCAAATTCAGACCACAGCGAGATATGTCACTTGTTCCTAGATGCTTTTCCAAATGTAAGATAGCCCAGACATCTAGTAGGATAGTATCAAATGTAGGATAGGCTGGAAATTTTCTTTGGGAAAATTACAAAGTATCTCTGCTTCCTGACTACACAAGGTACACTACTCATGACCATATGAGCAGGTGGAAGGTGTGACCTGTTAGAACATGAAGTTACCTCATTTTACAGAGGATCAAAGAGGTTCGCTCCTTGCCCAGGGCCATGAAGGAAGGCTCTTATTGGCAGAAACCAGACTGGATCCTCAGCCCAGTTCTGGTTTCTCTCTCCTCCGCTGCCTCCCTGTCCCAGGGCCAGTGTAACTGAGGATAGGCACTAAGGGCATCTCTGGATAATTGTTGGCTCATTCAGGGCATGTGGTTCCCCTTTCAGAAAACACTGTTGTCTTTGCAACAACCATCCATATCCCATCACTAAGGAAGAAAGAATACGAAAGCTGTAAAGAACAGGGCAAGGGTGGGTGGAGGTGGTTTTTTGCAGAACTGCCTAAATCACACATGCTGGGAAGGCAGGCTTCTCCCTTAAGTGAGGCCATCTCTAACATGGGTTTCCGATGCTCTAAGGGCATGGACCATCTGTCCTCTTATTCATGACTGTATCCTTCTAGGCTAGCTCCGTGTCTGGACAGAGTGGTGGTTCCATACACATTTGAGTAAGTGAATATGTTAATGTTAACAGTAAATAATGATGAGATTTGACTTAAATCTTTTAGGCCTTCTGGAACTTTTGTTGCTATCGAAATGAGCTTCCTTTAAAAGCTGGGATGGAAAGGCTGTCTTAGAAATCAGAGATTAACTGTACCTCTCACATGCTGCCGTTATTGGCATTCGTTCCCAGCTAGACCTGCTTGACTTTAATGGTTAATGTGTTACAGGTGCTGGGTTCCGGCAGCTATAGCTAACTCTGTGAACTTGCCATTTTAAATAACACTTAAAGGGGACGTGTGGGTTCCTGCCCATGTGTTAATTGTGCCAAAGACACTGGCTTTGAAGTGGAGGATCAGTTTTAAAGGGGATTCCCCCTCCCTCCCAGGAGAACAGGTGTTAGGGGAAGGAGGGAAGGTGGAGAGCGTTGTTAGCTGGGGCAAGGTTCTGTATCACTTCTCACTCGCTCTCAGAGAAACAATACAGAGCGATTGGAAACAACTAACAATGAACTCACTGGCCTCAAAAGGCTGCACTTCCACTGTTGTGTCCTTTGAGATCTGATCCAGTTGCTACTCAGTTGTTGATGCTTCCTGACTTCCTATGGTTAACTTCATCTTTTGTAAGTGAAGCTGGGGTGGGTGTACCCGGGAAAAGCAAGCGCTCTGTTTCTTTATTCTAGGTATTCTGTCTTCTCAGGAGAAGGTTTGCATTTCAATCAGCAGTTTCCATGTCAGTGCTGTTCAGCTTCCCAAAACCTGCTACCCTCCTGCTCAGCAGGAACCCAAGCTGCTTTTGTGAGTTTAGGGGGGTTTGCTTGCATTCAGAGCATTGCCGAGTATCTGGAGAACAAAGATCTCATTCTGTTTTAGATTATTGCTTTTATTTGGGTGATGAAAAAGTAAATAGCTATAACATCTGCAATTCAGTTTCTGCCAAGCTAGGCCCTTTTTCCATGAAGCTGTTTACTAACTTTAAAGTCTTAATAACAACTCTCATTCATTCATTCAATCGAATACTGGAGTGCTTCTCTGCCCAGCGCAGTTCTAGGCACTAAAAATGTATCTGAATAAAACAGACAAACCTTCCCACGGCCCTCCCTCCCCCCGACCCCCCCCAAAAAAACCCCTCTGTCCTCATGGAATTTGTGGATTTTAATTGAATTTGTCTTTCAGTGAAGGAACTTTGAACTAAGGATGTCTTTTGGGACATTTTTAAGATAGTTATGTTTGGTGTAAATCTGATTAGTGTCACATCTTTGGGAGCTACGATCTTAATTTTCCGTAGCCCAGCTGTATCCTTTCAGCAAAAGAAACCCCACAGCTCCAAGCAGGAACACACAAACGCAGGGATGGTGGTAACTGAAGGTTTTTCTGCAGAGGCGCTAGCAAGAACTTAGCTCCTGCCACAGGTTTCCTCTGAGATGTATTGGGATGTGAAAGCATTATAGAGAGGAGGTAAGTTCCCTTGCTGTGTGACTGTGAGGTGGGTGGCAGCATCAGAATTGCCCCGCTAGGGACAAAGGCCCCT
>NW_012149396.1:8481396-8481763 GCF_000956105.1 Propithecus coquereli | reverse complement strand
GCCTTTAAAACATGTATGCTCTTAGGATGTGACATGCGTCTGCCCCTTACAGCTTGACTCACTATTGAATGTCCTAGTATATTTGATACGTGTGTGCTCCTGTGTGTACCTTTTGTGGTGATGTCTGCCTTCATTTTGTGAAGCTCAGGGCATTAGGATCACATCTAACTCCCTATGCCTCGAGCAGGTGAGGGTTTCATTCACACTTCTTAGGACTTTATAATTGAGGGACTTGGATCCCAGAAGAAATTGCCTTAGGGACGAGGGGAAGGCACCTTTATTCTCCTAGGAAAGTACACAAAGGGGATCATCACTCTTTCTACCATCCCAGATGACCTTCCCAATTATGAGGATGGAGATTCTCAGG
>NW_012149396.1:8477212-8477840 GCF_000956105.1 Propithecus coquereli | reverse complement strand
TACTTTTATGCTTGGAGCCCTTTTAAACTCAAATAAACAGGCTTTTATTCTCATTTTTTGTAGGAAAATTGGATTCATTCAATTTACTCAGTGCATTAGCTTCTCTAACATAAACAAAAAGCAGCTTAAATATTCTGAAGTGAAAGGTCTCCATTTCTAAGTCTCTATTTCTAATATTCTGATGTCATCATCTATTGTATTTTTCAACATTTTATCATATTTATAGTCAAGTCAATGATTGACTCTGTATTTTTAATGTCTTATGCTTCAGTTTTTTAAAAAATTATTACAGGAGTATAAGTGTTACGTGGATAGCTTTTATAATGCTTAAGTCAGGGCTATTTCGCTTAGTTTTATATATTTAAATTAGAGGTTAGAATCCAATAACTCCACAGCTGGTGAGACACTGTGCTCTCAACACCCCCAGCCTGTCCTATCCTCGCCGTGGCAACTGCTTGCTTACTTTTTAGCTTATTCTTTTGGCTTTTACCTCCATAGCTCTAAGAAACTTGTATTACTTCGAACTTCAGCTTTGTCTTCTGACTTCCTTCTGTTGGAGAGAATTCAGCTGTCATCAGCCACTGTACGCACGCTCACTTCCAGTCTTTGCGTGTCCCCGGTGTAGCTG
>NW_012149396.1:8452442-8477162 GCF_000956105.1 Propithecus coquereli | reverse complement strand
TACTTTTATGCCTGGAGCCCTTTTAAACCCAAATAAACAGGCTTTTATTCTCACTTTTTGTAGGAAAATTGGATTCATTCAATTCACTCAGTGCATTAGCTTCTCTAACAAAACAAAAAGCAGCTTAAATATTCTAAAGTGAAAGGTCTCCATTTCTAAGTCTCTATTTCTAATATTCTGATGTCATCTATTTCTGTATTTTTCAACATTTTATAATTATAGTCAAGTGAATGATTGACTCTGTATTTTTAATGTCTTACGCTTCAGTTTTTTAAAAAATTATTACAGGAGTATAAGTGTTATGTGGATAGCTTTTATAATGCTTAAGTCAGGGCTATTTTGCTTAGTTTTATATATTTAAATTAGAGGTTAGAATCCAGTAACTCCACAGCTGGTGAGACACTGTGCTCTCAACACCCCCAGCCTGTCCTATCCTCACCGTGGCAACTGCTTGCTTACTTTTTAGCTTATTCTTTTGGCTTTTACCTCCATAGCTCTAAGAAACTTGTATTACTTCGAACTTCAGCTCTGTCTTCTGACTTCCTTCTGTTGGAGAGAATTCAGCTGTCATCAGCCACTGTACGCACGCTCACTTCCAGTCTTTGCGTGTCCCCGGTGTAGCTGTTACAATTTGGGACAGATCAGTTCAGTGTCGACGTTAGGACTGTGGCGATGCTGTTGAATCCAAGCCCCGCTGTACACTATGGCCGCGCTTCCTTTTCTCTGCTGTATCTTACCTTTCCTGTAGTTAAGAATTTAATATTTTCCTGCTTTTTCGTATACACCTAATCACAAACCAACCCCCAATTCACCCTTCCTGGTATAAAGTTCCTTTTACTATAGCCAAACTCACTAGGTGTTCTGTCATTTTAGCCGCCTTAAATTCGGCCCAGAGACTTGAGCCCTGCACTCATCTGGTTGGTTTCTTGCTAATCTGGCTGTGGCCTCAGGATCTCCCTTCACTGTCATCCTGGGAAATCTTTCTGGTTTTTTTTCTCATTTGTAAGACAAGGTCTTGTTATGTTGCCCAGGCTGGCCTTGAACTCCTGGGCTCAAGCGATCCTCTTGTCCCAGCCTCCTGAGTGTCCCCAGTAGTCTGTCCCCTGGTGTTGGGGTCTGCATTTCCTGGATCCCATGGTTTTTCCCCTTTCCTGATTTATTCCTTTATTTTGGTGGGTTGTATAGACTTTTGGTGGAGTGTATAGACTAGTACTTTCCTGAGAAAGGATTTCAGAAGCTGTATTTCCTGAGCTTCGGCAACTCACAGATCCAGTTGGCTGCTTGATCTTTCCTTGGGTGTCTTCAAGGCATTCGGAAGATGACAGGTCCAGATAGGGATTGTGATTTCTCCTTCCTCCACCCCCACCCCCATAAATCCAGACGCAGGTTTAGATCATTCCATTTCACACACCCCTGCGTCTTACATCTTGTCAAACGTATCCGATCTGGGGCTGTCTCCTCCCCTGCACCGTTCTGGTCCAAGCTGCCATCCTCTTTGGCCTGGAATATTGCAACTTTTCTTTTTCCTGTCCGTCTTGCAATCTATTCCCATGTAGCAGAGAGGGAGATCTTGAACCTTGAAATAGTATGTCTGACCCAGGCTTAAAATCCTTCAGTGGCTTCTCATTGCCTTGGAAACAAAACCCATCCTCCTTACCCTGGCCTGCAAGACCTGAGTGGTCTGGCCCCTGCCTGTCACTTATGCTGTCCTGCCTCAGTGTAGCTCAATCTTTTCTTTGAATGATAGGCTGTCCCCTGTCATTTATCCAAGCTATTACCCCTTGTTCCTGGATAAAAGATCTTTCCCCGCTTAAAAAAATCCTAATCCCAGTTCCTATGTTTTCAGAATTTAATGACAGTGTCACCTCCTCAATGAGAGATCTCCCAAACTCCTGGCCACTAGTGTGTGTCCCTCTATCCCTTCTCCACTTTAGCTTTTTATTTCATTATAGTACTATAAATAACTTGTAACTTATTTTACATGTCTTTTCCTGACTAAATGTCAGGGCAGAGGCCATGTCTGTCTCATTTTTGTATCTCCTGTGCCTGACGCAGTGCCTGATTGTGCAGAATACATATTTGTGAAAGAATGAATACATGTGGTTGCTGTGTGATGAGGTTGTCCTCTGAAATGGAGCCATGTTTATTATTTGTAGATTTAAATTTACATTTGGATTTACTCCCTATTTAAGGCAGTTTATAATACATAAAACGTAAAAAGAGAGCATAAATTAAAAGAGGGGAGGAGAAAGATAACTAAGACAGGAAATTTAAGAAACAGAGCCAGGATGGGAGGCTATGAACGTGTACAGTAAAGAGCTGTAGACTTGCTGTGCATGGGCCATTTGGCTCTGAACTCTGTAGCAGCCAATGAGGAAAGATCAGTTACACAAGTCCGTATGGTAAAGACAGAACAGTGCCCAGGAGAACTACAACTGGTCTTTATAGTGAGACCAAAGATAAACTTTATCCAAGGGTCACTGTAAAAAAAAAATAAATAAATAAATAAAATAAATAAAATAAAAAAAAATATTTTAATATATCGTGATGATCATCCCTATAATAGATATGGCAAATTTCACAGGAATTGTGATATTTGTAATCTTCAAGTATAGACTGCTGCTGTCCTGCCAAGTACAATTTGGTTAAGGCTGATTTATGGGGCATCCAGGCTATCTGAGCTGTATGATAGTAGGATAGTTGCTGTTTACACCACTGCCTGCTTTAAGAGATTACCTACATGGGTGGGGATGGGGAGGGTACACTTCTTGGTGCTTTTTCTTTTTTTTTTTTTTAAAGGCTCCAAACCTTATTTTGTAGCTTCCTCTGTTTGTCCTAAGCAAATACTGCTGACTTTTTAAGATTGCATTGTTTATCTTTATTTGCTTCTGTAGAACATCTTAGAGACCCTGCTGTTTTCTTTCCAGACTTGGCTGTTAATTCCTTCTATCCCAATCTGAGTCTGGTGTATACTTCGTCTAGCAGCATTTGTCTTCGAGTATAAAAGGTGTTAGACTCCGGGACAGTATTTTGAGAATGCCTGAACCTTCCTTAGTTTCTTAATTGATAACTGTTTCTGAACTCTGGATGGACCAACTTTCCCTGCTCTTTTATACGTGGTTTTCTTGTCTCCTGAATGTTGTGAGGCTTTCCTTTAACTCAGTGATGCTTCTACGTTCAATCACCCGTGATTCTCAAGAGAATGGAGTTAAGAGATGGAAGTTTTTTCCATAGCTTTGTAGAAGAGTCTTTTAATGTGGGAGCTGTCCACTTAGAGGCAGCGTGCTCAGAGAAGCAGAAACCTTCATGTCCTTCGTGTTTGGTGGTCGTGGGGGGTGGGGTGGGGGGAGTAAGCTGCTGTAGATTTTAGTTGCTTGGTTTTCCCCACGTAGCACTGGAAGTGCGACCAGTCATTGACCACACCAATCATTGTGATAGAAGATATGCAGGACTCACAGGACTTATTTCACGCCATGGTTAGGACACAACACAGGAATTCCTCCTGCAGAATCAGCTTTCGTGCCACAAATTGAATATAATGCAGATTAGAGAGCGCTGTTTGCATCACAGCTCACTGATGGTAATGAAGCTTCTATCACGGGGACATTAGAACTGCTCGTAGGAACAAAAGTTGCTGGTGATGCTTTATTTGGGCAGCTAACTGATTGGCTTTGGGTTCTTTGAACATTCTTATCCAAGCTACAAGTTATTAAATTTTGAGTGTTCTGTTAACTATCCTATTTCCATTTTGTGCTTTATGAGAAGCCCTGGGTGATAAAGATAAGAGTGTGTACAGCAAAGTGCAAACAACAGCCTTGGTGGAGGCAGAAGAAATGCCTTTTGAGCAAAACCTGGATATGATTAAATACTGGATTTGCCCAGGGATTGTTTAGGTCTTACAGCTAAAAGCTATTTATTAAATTCCTGCAGAAAATTTGTATTGTAAATCTGAAACTTTATAGACGCTAAACTCCTTTTCCCTATGAGAGCAGTTATTTTTATAACAGTTGGTGATTACACAAGATTTCTTAGAAGTGCAAATATTGTATCATAGCAGAAGAGATTGTGCTCGTTAAACTTTTTTTGGACAATGCCAAATAAGTACTTAATAACTTATATTAATTTTGGTTTTACTCACATACTCTTATTGACCTTGTTTTTAAATAATTGTAAATAGTCTGTCCTGAGCACTGTGTTAAGCAATGTATATTATTTTCTCTAACCTTCCTGACTATCTCAACAAATGATGTTTAATCCCCTTTTTACAGAGAGATTTGAGGCCTACATTTATCAAGCAACTTGCTCAAAGTCACGTTGCATACAAGTAACGCAGCCACGTTTCCGATTTGACAGTTCATTCTTTACTCATTCCTTAGTCATTTTCAGTACAGTTTTATTCTATCAGTCATCTTGTAGTGCAACAAACCACCCTAAAGCTTAGTGGCAACAACTCTCTTGCTCACAATTCTGTGGGTTTGCGGTGTGGGCGGAGCTCAGTGGGGATGGTCTGGCTCTGTTCCACTTGGTGCTGGCTCAGCTGGCACTGGAGGAGCTAAAGTGACCTCATTCATGTGTCTGAGGCCTTGGTCATGGCTGCCAGATGAAGTTCCTTAGTTTCCCTCCAATGGATCCCTCTCCACCTCATCATTCAGTAGTCTAGGCTGGGCTTCCTTTCATGGTGGTGCAGTCCCCAATGCAGAGAAGGAAGCAGTCAGAGATAGAAGCTCTCAAGGCCTAAATACTGAAGACTGGAACTAGCATAGGCTACTTGCATTGCAAACCATTGATAACAGCAAGTGACCGGTCCAGTCCAGATGTGGGAGAGGGGCAGCCTGTGCTCGGGAATGGGAGGATTGTTGGCAGCTTATTGGATACAGGTTTCCACTGTTGCCTTCACTGTTGGTCTCTGAACACCACCTCTTGGACCATGAACTTTCATGTGTCATCTTTTTTTTCTCTTGACTTGTAGTCTCATGGGGCTACTCTGATTTTCCCAAGCAGCCACTCTAACCACATTTTTTACTGCATCTTTTATTCGTCTTTAAAAATATCTGTGCATAAGAGTTTAGAGCCCTTGGCTCCAAGTTCCAGTCTGATTGTACCTACGTTAATCCACTTAGAATTCTGTGTGAATAAAGACAGTCTCCACGTGCATGGCTAAAGTCCTCGCTACTTTCTTCTGTCTTTTTGAATGTCGTACAAGTTTTGTCCTCGCAGAATTCATTACCTCTTATCTCCAAATTAGCATCCTGCCAACCTTCTCATTATTGCTAACAAGGCCAGCATTCTCCTAGCTCATTAAACATGCTCTCTTGGAGGGAATACTGGTTCCTTTCTTACCTTCCCACCATGCTTTCCTTTATCTAATCCAACACATACTAATAGCCTTTGAACATGCATTTTCCTCTTCCCGTCACTACTCATGTTCAGGCTTGTCTCACCTCATCCCTCACTTAACACAGTTGTTCACGGTGACCACCCTGCCTGCCTTATCTCCTCCTGCTCAGCTCTGTTCTTCCTGCAGCTGCTGGTCTTCAGGAAATACTGTTAATGAGACCTAGGTTCTATCACTTCCCTCTCCAGGAGCATCCCTGCCCACCGGTCACTTCTTATTGTAGGGCACTCGAACGGCTTTCCTAGCCTTCAGGAACTGTTGGCAGCTGCTGCCTGCTTCTCCCAAACTCAGTGGTGTTTAAACGAATCTCCCCAAATATAGTCGTTAAAGTGTATTCAACTGCCTTCTGCAGAGCTCTGCTTGGGCCCACATTGTCTTATAGCTTTGAATGTCTTTGGGTTTAGCTTTTGAGTTTCTAAAATACCTTGTGCAATGGAGTGATGGGATTGCAAATTATTTAGGAAGATTGTGGGGGTGGTGGAGTGCTTGGTAGGAGTTACTTGCTCGGGAAGACAGAGGTCTACTCTGCAAAAGCGTTCCTATGGAGGTGGTTGCACAGTTGGAGTTGTGTAAGATACGAGCCACCCTGTTACTGGGCACACGTGTGCATGACTCTGAGACAGGTCCTAATCGTGAAGGAAGCTGATAACCTCCCCAGCCTCACGCACCTTCCCTTAGAATCATCCTTTTTGTCCTAACCCCATGCCGCCTCTGCCATTAGCTAACCTGCTTCATTGCTTCCCCCCTTTGAAGAGGAATCGGTGTATATATTTTTTCAAATCATTCTTACGTGAAAGTGTTTATTTCTTTAGTTGTGGGATTAAACAAAAAATAAGTTATAATACTGTAATTGTAATACTTCTGGGTCTTGACCTCTTAAAAAATAAAATCATACGCTATGCTCTTCCCTTTCCTGCTGTCTGAAACACAGATGTGTGGGGCGAGAATAGAGGCACGTGTTGAAGATGGGAGAGCAAGAAGCAGCCGTCTGTCATGTCAGCCCCGTGCTGTCTACGCGCATGGTGCCAGCAAGAGAAATAAACGTCAGTCTTAAGTCAATGTTATTTGACTTTGTAGCAGCCAAATAAATATTTAAATGAATATGGCATCAGTAATAATAACTATTATGGCTGCCACTCAAGTGCCTCCTCAGTGCTGCATATACTGCTGGCTGCATTCACACAACCCCACGATGTCAGTGATCTTTTCCCGCATCTTTCGTCTAAGGAGACCGGAACTGGATGTAGCTAATTCACTCACCTCAAGTCTCACAACTGGGAGGTGGGCCTGACCCCGGGTTTGGGTGCTTTTCATTGTCCCACCCTGACTCCCAAGCCCCTCCAGAAGTTTGTGGGGAGACTTGAGGGAACCCAAAGCGGTGCCCAGGCTGCTCTTACCGGCACTTCCTGACATCTGGGGGCTGCAGTCACAGGGGCACTGAAGGTCTTCCTCCGGCCTGAGCCTCTGGGAACACACGTTTCCCACCTCCTCCCTCCCCTAGCTTTCCTGCAGCTGCAGGGACCCACTCGGAGCTGGGTGGTGCACACAGGTCCTGAGCACCGATGCCCTTCTCTTCCCAAATCACCCCACCCTGGACACTGACTCCTCTCTCAGCCGAGAGATGCTCCGTGTTCTCACTGTCCGGTGCTGTGGTCACAGCCAGGATATCCTGTCGGTTCCAGGTCTGGGACCGTCGGGGAGCATGCTCTCAGGGGAAGGACAATGAGATGGCTGGTGGAGGAGACGGGAGGATGTGGGGCACAGGCAGCATCAGCCTGGAGGGCAGGGGCCGCATGGCCGGGATATTCGAGAGTATCCTCCGAGTCTCCTAATGTTTATAAACATTATCTGGGAGGGAATGTGGGAGGGGGAGGGGCTTGGCAATAATATATTAGAAAATGTGCAACTAAAAAGGTAGTATTAATGTTTACAAGTGACTTTAGTTGTACGTATGTTTTGTTTTCCTTCAGGCCAGTGGGGGTAACAGCTTCCTGCTGTTGCGGGGCCCTGGGTGCTTCCTGTCCTGGGTTGGCTTCCCTAACCCTGCACGTGGTTCTATAAGCAGATCCATCCCAGGACTTTCCTCCTGGGCCCTGGAGTGGGAACATATCTAGTCTCTAACTTTTCTGCAATGAGCCTACATTACTTAGGAAATACATGTGCCTTGTAAATCTAAAAGTGGGCCTTGCAGCTTTGTTGGAACCTTCGCGACAGCAGCAAACCCTGTCTGTGTGTATGACGCGGCAGTTTGCACAGGCCCTGCGTGACACCTTTCTTCCTGAGCGATCGCGGTTGCTGGCTCATGTTGCCTGGCTGTACCCTTACATAGAATGTCATTTGTTCCTGGCTTTCACCCAACGAGGAAACTTTGATCAGCAAGCCATTGAAATATTAGTGCTCTTGCTGTCTCCAAAGAGACTGGCATCCCCCTGAGGGTAGGCTGGGTCATTCACCCCCTGTTCCTTCGGTGTCACCCTCAGTCTGTCGACGAGAGCGGTTTGCTCATGATGTATCCTACACATGTTGGTGAACTGGTGGGTTCACTCAGCCTCCACAGAGCTCCTGCTGGGTTATAGGCAAGTTCCTCGGCTGGGGGTAATAGCCTCAGAGCAAACAGACGCTCTCAGCCCGCTCTCTGTGCCTCCTGGTGAGCAGTGTGCTTTTCAGTGGGAAACGCTTAACCAGGAAGCGCCTGGCCTGGGGTGTATGTATCCACTCAGATCTACAAACGTTGCTGCTCTTCAGTTTAATGCTTCCTGACGTTAGAGGTTAGCTTTTATTTTGCCTTCAGAATAGCCTATTTTCCTGTCCACACACGATGAAGTGATACCCGACTATCTCCACGGGCGTTGAGGTGTCACAGTTGGATCTATAAAGTATGAACATAGCCACATAAATTGGTGGTTAAAATGTGGTATGCTCCTACTCTCCGAAGAATTTCCACATCAAATTGCTTCATCTAGTAAGCTCAACAATGATTATCCAACACTTATTTTAAATGGCATAAAAGAATTCCTGTGGATTCCTTCCTTTCCCTGCAATCCCTAGCCATCTCATCTGGCTGTTGAAATTGGGGGCTTTACTACGAATAAACAGTGCAGAAGTCAACATACTTGCTGTACCAAAATCAGGTTAAAATGCTGAGACAGGGAGCACTCTCTGTCACCTGAAGCTGCGGTTATTAGCTTGGAAACAGACTTTTGCCTGTGTCCTTCTGTGTGAGCTGTCTGGGGGTTGAGGTGGGGGTCGAGAAGCGGGGTACAGGCTGGGCCTCTGCAGAGCAGGCCTGGGCTTTGCAGGTGGCACATAGGCACTACGAAGAATGCCAGCTCACATGTGGAACCGCTTTGGCCTTTCTGTGCGGCCACTCTCATGCAAATGAGGAGAAAATTGCAATGGCATCGTATTAGATGTCAAGGCTGCCTTTTGCTACTGGGCTTGGAGGAGGAAATGCATTTCCTGAGGAAGCCAGTGGAAGGGCATTGAAGAAGGTGGACTCTCCTCCACCTGTTACGTCTTTAATTTTACTTCTGCCTCAGCTCACCCCTTAACTGTTGGTGTTTCTCAGATTAGTAGGAGGTCAGCAGCTCTGAAATAGGATGAGGTACTTAATCGTGGCAGCCTGGTTCAAAGGGCTGGGAGTTGGTTGAAGCTGTGTGCACGTCGCGGCCCCTTCTTTTCTTTGAGGGCTGAGTGTATGTTGGGCCTGTCTTGGAGGGGGTGGCTTAGTGCTCAGGTTCTTGCAGTGGGTCTCTTCTGTCTATGCCGCCCCCACCCCCTGTGTGACCTCCTCTGTTCCCGTTTACTGTCCTCTGCTGCCATATGCATATGGACCGGCCTTTCTCTGAAGCTCCAGTCACCTGCTGCACTTCTCTTTGGAGGCTCTTGCTATGGTCTGAATGTTTGCCCCCCAAATTCGTATGTTGAAATCTGATCCCTGAGGTGATGATAGTAGGAGGTGGGGGCTTTGGGAGGTGATCAGGTCATGGGACAGAGCCCCCATGAGTGGGATCAGTGCCCTCGTAAGAGATCTCCAGAGAGCTGTCTTGTCCCTCCTCCCAAGTGAGGACACGATAACTCAGCATTCTGCAACCTGGAAGAGGTTCCCAGGGGAACCTACCACGCTGGGACCCTGATCTTGAGCTTCCCAGCTTCGGGAGCTGTGAGAAGTTTGTTTACGAGCTGCCCGAAGAGACTGAGCAGCCCTGCAGACTCCACAGACAGTCTATCCAAAGTGGAACTAACTTTTCCTACTGCTGTTCCTGCTCCATTCTTGTGTTCTAGATCTTGGTCAGTGGCTTCACCAACTTCCCAGTCTCCCAGACTGGAATCTCGGGAGTTGTCTGTTTCTTCCCTACTTTCACACTGCTCCGTGGTCATGAAGTAGATCACCAAAGCCTGTCACTCTGCCTCCTGAGTCTCACGAATTAGGTCTTTGCTGTCCATCCCCATCACTGTTCAGCTTATCTCTTGCCCTAAATAAATGCCCTGTGGTCACAGCCTCTGAATTGTCTTCCTCCTGACACTCCCACATGGCTGACAGTCACCTTCCTAAGACTGGCAGCCTGAGCAGGTCCAGCTCTGCGTGGCTGCGCATTGCGCAGAGGAATCCTCTTAGCTTGGCCCACCCTCTGCCACCAACCTTAACTCCAGCTCTCATCCTTCCCTCTCCCAGCCTCCCAGAACTCTGCAGCATCAGAGAGGAATTTGTGATCCAAATCGGGATGCTTTTAAGAATGAGAAGGGCATTACTAACAGTCACACTGGTACAATGGACAGACACGGCACTGTCCCAGGGAAATAAGAACATATGTTCTCTTAGTGTTTCCTCTTCCCTTAGAATGTCCTTCCGTGATTCCAGGTCATTCCCAGCCTCATCCTTAACTCAGCTGAGACATTACCTGCTTTTTTCGTTATGCTTCTCATAACCATTCCGAAGAAAGCTACTAGTTTCCTGCTCCGTGTCTGATGTCGTTCTTGTCGTGCTTTTATAAAAGCTCGTGCACGATCTCCCTCCGACTAAGGATCTTTTCGCCTGTAATTACTCCATGACAGTAAGAACAGTATCTTATTTTTTGTATTGCTAGCACCAAGCCTGGTGCCTAGCAGATGAGAGACATTCAGTACTTTTTTTTTTTTAAGTTCAAAAATTAAGCACATTGAACTTGGAGCCATTCTCTAGGTTTTGTGTTGCTATTGTGCACCATCATGCTAGGACCTTATATTTGTAGGGTGCTTTTTTGTTGTTTGGAGTTTTCATTTGTATTTTGGAGGCAGGGTCTCACTCTGTTGCCCAGGCTGGAGCGCGCTGGCATGATCATAGCTCACTGCAACCTCAAACTCCTGTTTAAGAGATCTTCTTGCCTCAGCATCCTGAATAGCTGGAACTATAGGCATGTGCCACCATGCTTGGCTCATTTTTGCATTTTTTGTAGGATGGGGGTGTCTGGATATGTTGCTTAGGCTGGTCTCAAAATCCTGGCCTCAAATTATCTTCCCATCTCGGTATTCCAAAGTTCTGAGATTATAGGTGTGAGCCACCATGCCCGGCCTTTAGGACTTCATGTTAATACAGAATTTTAGAATGTATGAAGCATTTTATACGGTACCTGAGTGGCGGCCAGCACTCCCTCTCCTTCTGCCTGACCCCTACCTGTGCTTTGCGACTGGGCTTAACTGTCATGGTCTTCCGGAACCTCCCGTTAGATTATGACCCCTTCTGTACATTGCTGTGGCTTCTACATCATGTGGTTACCACATTTTGTAACCGTAGACTTGGATGACTATTAGTGTAACTTTTCCCTGCCACAGTGAGGAAGGAACCTGTCTGATCTGGTCACTTTCCTACCACAGTGGCTGGCACTGAGAGGCAATAAATATGGAGGGAATGAATAAAGTACAGCTGATCTTCATTACTAGTAGACTACAAACAATTTAATTCACATTGTAAACTTGCAGATCTACCTACTTGCTAAAATCTATGTGTAACCCCAAAATGAAACTCATAGCACTTTCGTGGTCATTCAAGGATACATGAAGAGCTGTGAAAAACTTGAGCGTTCCAGTGTGCATGCGTGCATGCGTGCATGCGTGTGTGTGTGTGTGTGTGTGTGTGTGTGTGGTGGTGGTGATTTCACTGACCCCAAGCACAGTGCTGAGCTGCTGTCTGAAGTTCCTGAGTGCAGGAAGGCTGGGATAGGCCTTACAGAAAAAGTACTAGTGCTGGATAAGCTTTGTTGAAGCATGAGTGACAGTGCTGTTGGCTGTGACTTCAATGTTAACGAATCAACAAAATCAAATAAGGTGTCTTTAAACAGAAAAACACATACAACAAGGTTATGCGTTGATTGGTCGAAAATGTGACCAGAGACACTTCAGCCTGTATTTCCCCGGGGGCAGTGGCTCCCATCTGCTAATCTAGTGTCTGCAGCAACCTTGTAGAACGTAACTCCCTGAGAGTTGACATGAGAATTGAGTTAGCCCCACCTGTTCAACCGTGGAGATGGAAGCTCCGAGAATTTAAATGTCTTGTATCAGAACAGTGGACGAATGAGTACCAGACTTGAAACTTTTGTTCCATAAATATTTATTGAGCCTCTACTTTGAGTCTGGCACTGTGTACATTTGACCCTCTGGATCCTTAACCTCTAAACCAAATGCATGTGAACAGTGTCCTCACTTCTTCAGTAAATTATTATAAACAAGCTCAGTTGCACAAATCGCCAAGCTCTTTTTGTACGAGACCAAAAATATTTACTGTGTGTTTTTTTGGTCTCCAATCTGTAGGTCCATAGAGATGCCTGCTAGATGGCTGAGATGTTTTCTTAAGTTGCAAAATTTTCCAGATGAATTCCACAATGGGAGTATGTTAGCAGGATATTGTTGGAACATCTCCAGGGAAAATAGCTTTGGCCAAGGAGGGAAAATGCATGTCAAAAAGAAAAAGAAAAAAACAATCCATGATCAAGTAGTTAGGAGAGGGTATAGTTTACAAGAATGTGTTTATTTATGTTTCCCCTTAGTCCCAAAGTCCACCAGGTGGTAGTGGTATGTCTGGACCAAAAAAGGACATTTGTAAATCTGTGGTTGACCTTCTGCCTATGGAATTATAGTTATTCCGATGAAAGAATAGCTCTAGCTGATTACTACCTTGAATCATTTTCTAAGCACATCAGAAGGTATTTTTTCTTACTTCATATCATCTTTGAAAAAGATTGCGTTGAGATTTTGTGAGAGGCAGAGAACGGGACAGAATCTTTGACTTTGGTGGGCATTACTGTATATAAATTCCCCTATGAAGGAAGTGGTAAAAAGAACACCCCACAGTGTCAAAGTTGGGACTTGGGCAGTATTTAGATTTCGTAGTTTAAATAATTTATATTTACACCAAATGCTTAAGCAGAGGCTCAAAAAGGCTTTTCCGTCTACACAAACGTACCCAGAATAGCGCAAGAACAATATTCTGAAAAGAGCAACTAAAATTAGTGTTTGGAAACTGGAATAGTCTACTGAGAATGAAATATTAAACTCCTATATTCCCTGGGACACAAGACTATCATCAGTGTAAAATGGGAAGATTTGGACTCTCTAAGAAGTCAGAATTTCTATTTACAGGGCATTTAAATTATTTTACTCATGTGTTGGACTGAATTATTATTTATTTACTTAGATAGTTTTACACTGCTTGTGTTTGTGAAAAGGTTCCAGTTTCCAAAGGGGGCTGCAGCTGCTCTGTATGATGCTTTTGTTTGAATTGGGAAAACACATCCCTTCCTCTAGGCTGATTTGGGGGGTAGTAGGGATGCAGGCTGGATTTCAGCCCCTTTTGGCTCCCTCAGCTGGGTGCCCACGAGTAGGGCAAAACTATACCACTGTATACAGAAGTCCTGCACTCTGGAGACGCCACTGAAGTGGAAGGCTGGACACCTATGCGTGGGTTCTGATAAACTCACGCATTGCCTATGACCTGGCTTTAAGGACACAACTAGAAAGGAGGAAAGTGTTACGCAGGGAGGTGCTAGGGATAAAGGGACTCAGTGACACAGACACTTAGAACTGGGGGTACCTCTGAGCTCTGCTTTGTCTGCTCTCATTTTACAGATCAAACAGTGGTCCGGGAAACTTCCATCCCCATGTGCTTGATCACGCAGCTCGTTGCTGGCAGTGGGGAGAAAGTTTCTGCTTCAGCCCGCTCAGAATGGACTTTATGATTTCCTCTACATATATATGACACCGCCACGTGTCAGTGGCCTTGTGGCCAGGTTCCGCTGTGATTCCCTGAGACTCGGCTCTCCAGAAATCCTGATGTTGTGATCAGACATCTCCCTGGCATGGTCTTTTCTGGCTACACATCAGATAGACTTGATGGATTTTGTTTCTTTCCTTTGGTTTGGCATGCAATGAGTAAGCTAAAATTGCAACCAGATCACTTCTTGTAAACTCTTAGAAATGCTTGGAGTGGATTTCTGCCTGTTTACCGCTCCACCTTCTAATGCCCGAGAGAAGGCATAAATCAGCACTTCTAAGAAATAGTTGATTGTTTGAAAACAATGTAAGACGCATGTATTGTTGGATGTAATGGTGACTATACTGGCTTCTAAAATCTAAAATTCGTTCTTATAAAGATATATATAATATAAATTCTTTTAATCTAAGATATTAAGAGCATTTATAGAATGTGGCCCAACTTCAGCGTGAGAGGCTTCATTTCTATGTAAAATTTCTCCAGTAACATAATCCTCAGTATTTACATGGGACCTATCTCCAAGGAGGTCAGGGCACTTTTGTCATTATTTCATGACACCTGACAACTCGTACTATGTGGAGGCCGTGCAAAGGAACGTGTGGCATGCTTGGGCTGCCTTTCTTTCCCATTTTTAAAGGTGATGATTTGTGGGGATTTGGTGCTGATGGAAATACGAATTGGTTGAGCCTTTCTGATGATACAGACCTGAGCATCACATCTCATCTCATGGAACATAACGACTTAGAATAAAGATAATAGTATCTGGTAACATCGAGTGCTTATGTGCAAGGTACCATCGAATGATCTGTCTTAACTCAATCCTCGCAGTAGCCGTATGAGGTAAGTAACGCTGCTGTCCACCACTCCCACATGAGAAAGCTTCCACAGAAGGTAGGTACTCTGCCCAAGGTCACGCTGCTCAGTAGTGTCAAAATTGGGCCATCTGCCTTCACAGCCACGCTCAGCCTGCTGCTCTGATTGCTGCCTCCAGTAGCCTCACCCTCCTTACAGCTGAGTTGTAAAGAGCCTTTCATGTATCTACTTTTTACTTCATAGACTTTTTTTTAAAGTAGATTATGTTGTTAAGCCTAAAGATTGGTGTCATCAACAGTCTTAACAGAAGAATCGATGAAAGCAACCCTTGTCAAAAAGCACCCCGGGATTCTGAGAGTTGGTTGTACCTTGTGTGTGAAGGAAACTCCTGTGTAGAGCCCTGACCTGGTCAGGAAGGACAGAAATGGAGGCGAGTTAGTCTCTAGGGTCTCTGTTCTCCTTTCCCCATCAGTGTTTCTTAGCCCAGGCACCTTCTTGGTGTTGCCTGGCTGGTCAGCATTTCACACCACAGAGCTTCCTCTCTGTCCTGGGTGTGCCTGAAAGCTTTGACTTCCTCCCCTCTACTCACACCTGTCTTAGGTCTTACTCCCTGGATGCTTTTCCAGGTAGCTTGCCTACATCTGACCCCACCTGTGTTATAGCATATGCATGTGATTGGTGGCTTTCAGGGGTAATTTAACTATTACCAAGGACTTCTAGAGATGATGGGGCCAAGGAGATGGAAAGCTCAAGGCAGAATTGTAGGCTGTGAAAAACAAGGGGTGGAGACATGTTGGGGTCTTGGCCTTGTCCATTCCATTGCTCCGAAGGCACAATCTATGGAGCCAGTAAACTGTATCTGAGACCCTATAATCATCTAATTAGTTGTAGTTTTTTCTGCCTTTTGGGGTCTCTGGGCTTAGCTAATGGCAGATTACAATGGTGGTCTCTGGGTGCTGAAGCACCCCAAGATAGATGTTTTTGGCCCTCTCTATACTCTAACCAAAATTTATGGTCACATTAGTATAAACTTAATAGTGAATAGTTTCTGTAGTAGAGGAAGCCTACAAAACTAGCATTTGCTGTTTAGACAAAATAAGTCTTGTGTTTACAACTCCATCACTAAAAAATGCTGACCTCTTAAAATATATTAATTAGCTAAGAATTTCCCACTAGGTGCATATGCAGGTAATTAGGCCCAGATGGTGTTACTGGCCATCAGGAACTAAAACTAATGACCAAGAATTCATGTCCTCAGAGCAGTGTCCTTAAATTCTTCCTTTAAGACCAATTTAAAGCAGTGGCTCTCTGGAAGGTAAATCAACATCCTCTCATTTAAAATATATTGCAAACTAGCAATTACCAAATACTCAAGAAAATAATTCAGTGTTCAAGTAGTTAGTTTCTCTCTAAGATATAATATAACTCAACATACTTCAAATGTTCTGCAGTGAAATAAGCCACAATGCTTTGTAGGGTTCTCAGAAATTCTGCTCTACTACTTATAAGTAGTACAAAGTATGTGACTTTCTTTTTGCTTTAAATATTGGAAATTTCAGTCAAGTGTAGTACCCCTCAGAAATCCTGCCCCATCCCATTTAAATGAATGCTCTTCTCTGATTCACTTGAAGTGGACCTGCTTTTTTGAAAATCTAATTGTAAAATTATAGCATGCAAGTTCACCTTCTTGGGAATAGTCATGAGTCATTTTGAAAGATTCAAAAGCAGAAATTAAATTGAAGTTACCTCATTCATCTTCCCTGCTTTTTCCTCCTACCACCCCCTCGTGTTTTGGTAAACTTAGTCACCACATTCCCAGTAGAGTCAACACTTGGAAGAAACCACCAGATCAGGTTATTTACAGGTTTGTGAAAACATCACAGACTTGCTATCAGACTTCATAAAAAGAGAACATGATGTTCTCTCTGCTTTCCAAATGGTGGTTTGTTTATTTCTGGCATGTTCGGATGGGGCTTCAACGTCTGACGGGCGAGTGGCAGTGCTCAGGAGCATGTGTACGGCAACCTTGTGTGCAGAGGGCCTTGGCCAACAGCTGTTGTCAGTGGGCTCTCCGCAGCCCTGCCTGCTTTGGGTGGTTTGTTCTTATCTAAAAGGATCCGTCCTCTATCTCAGGGGTCAGCAAAACCAGTTCATCAGCTGCATCTGGCTGACTCTTTTTTGTAAATAAAGTTTTATTGGGACATGGTCACGCCCATCTCTGTACATGTTGTCTGTGGCTGCATTCCTGCTGCAATGTCACTGTTGGACAGTTGCAACAGAGGCCTTAGGGCTCGTAAAGCCCAAAAGACTTACTCTCTGCAACTTGGTGAGAGAAGCTGTGTTCAAATTGCTTTAGAACACGTCCTGGAAACCTTCTCTTGTCTCCTCATGACCCTGCCTTCTTTTCGCTCAGTCTTTATCTCCTTGACTTCCCCTCACGTTGTCCCCAGTGGTGAGCGGTCTTGCAGAGCTGTGTTGGGGGCTGCCTCCTACTCATCCGTGGTCTGACTTTGTCCTTGGACCTCCATGTTGAAAGGAGCACATCAATGCTATAGTCACAAGCTAACATTACCTGAAAGTGTGAAACAATTTTAGAGCCAGAAAAGAACTAGGCGTTCATGGTCGAGCTCTCTCATCGAGGTGAGGATGCTGAGGGACTCCCCGTGGTCACATGGCCGGATAATAGATATCAAGGTCTCCTCTGCCTCTTGACCTTCTTTCCAGTTCTTTCTACAACACCATGTCACTGCCACACATCCGCACGTGCCCAAACAGCACACGTTCTGGGCAAGCTTTTTTTTCATGGTGAAAGTTTTCTTCCTTTTTTATTTCTGCCATGCATGACTTTATACCAGGTTGGCCACAGAGAAATGATTTGTGCTCAGAAGACAAAGCAAAAGTCCTGGATATACACAGTGGTGTTTTCCTTCTTTACTGTTTGTCTAATCAGTACTCAGACATCAAACAGTAAAATGTCTTGTTCTTCCTGTCAGTAATTATAATGCTAACCTTTTTATCAACCTAGTTTTTAAACACCGAACTATGTTTGTCTCTATTGTGATATTTCAGCAGTGTGTAAAGCCTTTTAGCTATCTATACAACCTCTAGAATCAACAGTTTGTGTTAATGTTCCTGATTAAGCTGACATATTTGCTTATGACATGCCCATCATAAGCATTTAAATCTAAATAACATGCTTTCGTCAAATAATCCATTTCCGATTTCCTATTCTCATCAGAGACATCCATATTAAATTGAATTTTAACTACTATTTAAGCTTATATTTGGGTTTGAATTATAATAGCCCAGTAAAAAGCAGTACTGTGCCTCATTCTGGATTAACCCCTGGGTGTCAGCATGGGATCTTTTTACTCTATTGGGAGGCACAGAACAACATTGTTGGAGTGGATTTTGGGATCTACTGGATCACCTTGGGGAATATTTTTCTCTGAGCTTTAATTTCCTCATCTGTGAAGTAGAAATAGTGGGTACTAATCTCATAGGGTTGTCATGAGAAGAAAATTGGCAGGGTACGTGAAAAGCACAGAGTACTACTTGGCACAGGGTGAGCACTCCAAGTAGCAGCCTTTAAGCTATGAGCTTTGTTTATGGTTTTTATCTAGATAAGTGAAAAGCCCTCAAAATATATGGTTTTGTGGATTAAAAAAGACCAGATTAAGTTTACTCTTAATTGGGCGTGAAGAATTTTGGTGTCTCTCCTTTCATGAAGGAAAGATCATCAGCTGAGTTCCGGAGTCATTGAAAGTCCTGGTTTGGTTCTCAACAGGCCCCTGGGGAGGGAGGAGGGATGTTTGCCAGCTCTGTGGCATAGGAGGCAAGACAGTCTCGTCCTTGGAGAGAGCTGGAAGGAAGGGGAAGATACCATGGGGATATTTTGTCCTGGTTTATGCCACAAATATACATGATGATTTTTTTGGAACAGAGAGAGGAGCTGAGAAGTGAAATGGTTAGAACAGTCCAGTGCCTTTTCACAGAATTTTCTATAACAGTAAGTTTTTTTTTGTTGTTGTTCTTTTTTTTAACGTGGGGCTGCCATCGAACTCTACTGGAACTGAAATTCCTTTCTGCAACAGGAGAAATGTCTTTCTCACTTGCCTCTGAGTTAGAGTGGGACTCTGAATGCTTTCTTACTGCCGCAGCAGCTTCTCCTTTCTTCTTTATTGTTATAAAATGTTATTTTTATAGACCCAAGTCATCTTAAAGATCATAGCATTTTATTCTGGGATATAGGTTGCATATAAAAGTCAACAGAGAATCAGTTGTGTTACCTTTACTGATCCTAGAAGCAAAGGATGCAGATGAAGCCTGAGGAATTCACCCCAGTATCCTTTGGGCTCAGGCTAGGTCCCTGCCTCAGTGGCAGGAAAAGACCCATCGCTGCTACGGATTGGCAGCACTTGTCGACAGAGACGCAGCTGGGATCTTCAACGTGTTAAAACCCATCAGTGATGGAAATTGGCTGAATTTTGCTTGACTCTGATTCCAAGGCTGAGACTTTTGGGAAAGGGTATATTATGTAAGTGATAGCACTGGCTTTTCACTTTGTTTCTCCAGGACTGAAGTTTAGATGAATTGCAAGGTGGGGCCCTGTGCATTTCTCTTGAGTTTGATGACACACTATTGTGTCACTAGCTCTACTTTAGTAGTAAATTGAGTGCTTCCCTTTCTCTTAGAGTCTTGCCTAGAAAAATCTCATGTTTAGAGCTGCAGAAGATTAAGTCTGTCCCTGTCAATCACTCTCCATCTCCAAGAGGATCGTTGCTAAGGTATGCTAAGCCAGAGCTAACACATTCTTTGATTCTCAGAAGATTAGCAGTGCAGAAAAATCTTGATTTAGTTCTGTGAATGACTGCCAGCCTAATCTAATCTCTTGCAGAGAAGGACCCTAAACTTGGTCTAAAGCAATGAACCAGCATTTGGCATGCACTCGTGGTTAAAAATCTGTCCTGAGAAGGTCGTACTAGTTTTCCATGCAGAATTGCCTGGTTTTGTTGCCTAGCCTAGGTGGTATGTGCACTCATTTTTGAACACCTGCAGGAAACCCCAGAGCCTGCAACTCCCATCCCTCCATTTGCCTCATTGTCCAAAGGAGTGTTTCCAAAGCGGCTGGAACGTTTCTTCTGGAACATGTAATTGGTGGGATGTGAGGTTCATTTTTTTTTTTTTTCTATAGCCTGGACTGGCTGTTTATATCTTTAGTGGAAGGGAATAGGGTTAAAAAGTCATCACAATTTTGGGTGACGTTAAGAAATCCCACCCTACATCCAGAATCATTTGCTGGCCACAACCTGGAAACAGTTTGTTCTTAATAAACTCTCCAGAAAATTCACCTTGACCCTTATGTGTTAGTTTCTCAGGCTAACACCACAGCCTTTTTCTTTCTCGAGGTCCTGCGGAGGTTGTTCCCCCGCACTATTCCTGGCACATATGCACCGGAAAGGACTCTCTGTTTCCTTATAACTCATCCATTCCTGCTGCTTTTTGACCACTGAGGACTAACCCTAGGCCCAGCTTTGAGCCGCTTTTCCAGGCACAGGTTAGGTGGGGCAGGTGGGGATGTTTCCAGCTGTGAGACCTGCAAGGCAGCGAGAGTGGACAACTCATAACAAATGCAGATGCGCAGGAGCCAGAAGAGGCGACTGTAACCTGCAAGCAGAGCGTGTCAGAGGGAGAAGGGTGGTTCTGGAATGTCTGGGGAGCTTTCCCAGGGCATCAGAAATGCTTGGCAATTCAAATTCCAGCCGGGATAATAACTTCAGAGGAAATTGCCCTTTAGCGTAAGCTGGTGCTGAAGTCTTCTCTGAAATGATTATCCCTTACACTAAAAGGATTAGGCATCTTTAACATGTTGGGGACTTTCTGAACCCAATCATGTTGGGAGGTTTCCCATGGAACGATGAACAGCTGACGAGAACGAGAGGGTAAATGTCGCTCTCATGTAGGAACCTGGGGAGGAATGGGACACTCTAGAGCTTTGGAAGCCTTCGGTTTGCTTTGAATGGGAAGCTCGGTCTCTGCTCTGTGTGCAGCTGGGCTCGGTCCCTCCCATCCCCTTCAACGCGGAATCTGGGCAGAGGTGGAGACTGGTAACTAGCCTCAACTGCTGTGTATGGTTTTTTATTTAAAAAAAAAAAAACAAAAAACAAGTCCTTATAATTCTAAGAATTATTATGGTTCTGTGGGCCAAAGCCTTTCTCTGAGAACTGGCTCTGTTTGTGGGTTCTACTGTACCTCAGGTCACCCCTATGGCCCTGAAGCTGAAACCCACACAGAGGAGGGCAGGAGATCTGTGGAGGGTGCTTCCCAGCAGGTAGAGACACTCACATCACCCCTCCAGACTGTCACCAACGCCTGTCTGCGATGCCTCCCTTCTTTCCCACATGCCCCTTAGTGTTACCCTCTCATGGTCATGTCCAGCCACCGGGACCACGAGGCTCTGTGCTCTGGGGTGGAGCCTTGGCCTGGTCACTCCTGGAGTGGCAGCGCCTAGACTGGGCTGGCCTCTGCCTGCCGCAGGTCCTCTGAGTGCTAAAGCACGTGAGCCACTTGCACCTGTCCACCCCCGGTTTTTTTCCTCTTGTGAGAAAGGAATGGAAGGAGGTGTGTTACCATTAAAATCCAACGGCAGCCCGAGCTGGAGGGATGCTACAATTGAAAGAGCACAGGCTTTAGATTTAGAAAGAATGAGGGTGGGCATCCAGGTTCTGCCCCTTGCTGGTTGTAGGCAGTGGGGCCCTTTTCTTAACCTCTCTGCAGCTCAGTTTGCCTATCTGCAAGATGTCTGCTATGAGGATAAAACAGGCCAATGTGTGTGAATGCCTGTCATGTTTCATTACGGTGCTCTATCAACAATAGCCGCTATTACACATAAAGCCTTAACTTAGAAAGGACTTTGATTTTGGTAAATTTCAAGAGTGGGACCGAGTGTGGGTTTTCATCTTGCATTTCAGTCTGCATCAGCTGTTGGCTGCTCGGATGTTCAATGTGTGGGACATGCTTGCTGGGTTCACAGAGCTGCCTGAGGAAGCCCTTGTAGGGACAGCTGAGGGTGCTGAGCCCAGAGGCACGACCACCAGGCTCAAAGGGACAGTGTGTGGATCTCCTGACAATCACTGTTCTCTAGAAGATACGGGGAGGGATGGAAATTTCCTGTGTCTTAATAATGAAACAGTAATCGTGTGCTAGATTCTTATGGGATGCTTCTGTCCACTCTTAGGAAATATATATTGAGCTTTGTCAAAAGTCTTCAACGGACCACCTTGAATTGTCCACTCCTCAGGCACACTCTGCCTTGCCTTGTGTTAAAATTCCTGCGCTGAATTTGAAATATGTGTCATTAGGGATCAGATGTAGATTTAAGCAGTTATCAGCAAATGACAGCAATTATTTAGGTCATTAAATATGAGATGTCTGATTTCGAACCAAAAGTTAGTTTATAATATCTCAAACAAGAAGCAGTATAATCAAAGTATGCACCTAAACTACCAACACAGTTTTACCATCTTAATGGTAGCTTGTTTATGCCAGCAGTAAAGAAGCCTGGAGAGCGAGTGGCGATGAAATCGAGAAAGGCGTTTTCCACAGCTTATTGAGAATTGAATATTTTTCCTTGCAAGAAGTGGTCCAAAGTCTGGAAGAAGTGGTAGTCAGTTGGTGCAAGGACTGATGAATATGGTGGATGACAGAGTTTCCAAGTCCAGCTGCTGTAGTTTGAGCAGCGTTGTTTGTGCAACATGTGGTCTAGTGTTGTCTTGCAAGAGGATTGGCCTGTCTGTATTGACCGATCTCGGCTGCTTAATCACAAGCATCCTCATGATTCCATCCAATTGGTTGCAGTAGACATTGCTGTAATCAATAGACTAGGATTCATGAAGCTGTAGTGGATAATATCAGCGCTGGACCATCAAACAGACACCAGTGGCTTTTTTTTTTTTTGATGAATATTCGGTTTTGGATTGTGTTTCGCCTTCATCTTTATCCAACTATTGTGTGGAACATTTAGGATTGTCAAAAAGAATCCATTTTTCATTACACATAACAATGCAATGTAGTAATGGTTCACCTTTATGTCATGACAGTGAAGGCAAGCTTTGACACGATTTCTCTTCTGACACTCATTTAATTCATGCGGTACCCATCTATCCAGCTTCTTTACCTTGCTGATTTGTTTCAAATGGTCCAATATTGTTGGAATAGTAAAGTCAAACCTTGCTGCTAATTCACGCATAGGTTGAGATGGATTCGCTTCCACCAGAGCTTTCAGCTCATCATCATCCACCTTGGTCTCAGGTCACCCATGTGGCTCATTTCCAAGATCAAAATCACCAGAACAGAACTTCTCAAACCATCGATGTGTAGTGTGTGTTCATTAGCCACATCTTTCCCAACCACTTTGTTGATATTTCGAGCTGTCTGTGCTGCATTGGTTCCCCGTCAGAACTTATGTTTGAAAATAACATGAATTTTTGACTTATCCATGGTTTCACAAAAATTGCTCTAAAAAAATGTGACAGATAATCACAAGCCAAAATGTGCGTTTGAAAGACTGAGGATGTACCTCCACAATAAACATAAAACAAGAAGTGTCAAAGTGAAATGTCAGAGATGTCAACTGTCAAACTTAGTACTTATGGAAATTGGACATTTCATACTTAATAACCTGTTAGTATTAGGTTCTCACTGCTCTAAACTGGGCATCTCTGAGAGGAGCTAAACTTGGTTAAGGAAGTACAAGGAGAGGAAAGAGGAAAGGATGCTAGACGGGGTTTGACTAGCTGCATCTTGTTCAGAGCCAAGGTCTGGGCTGTGGTGGGGGTTGCCTTATCACTAGCTGAGTTGGTTCATCATGGGAACCAAAAGTTGTCCTTTTCCAGCTGCTGATACCTGGGTTTACAAAACCATCAGCCAAGGAGTTCCAGAAAGATCTAAGCTTGGGTAATCTCTCACAGGGTAAAGCCCAGCCACCTGGTTCCTCAGGCGTTCATATATCCAGCTCTTTAAGCCAATTCAGTTCCTCTCTTTTCTCTACCATCAAACTGAGGGGAAGAGGGTGTGTGTGTGTGTGTGTGTGTGTGTGGTGACAGGAATGTTCTAGCTGCCTCACGCTTACTGAGTGGCCTTCTGACTTGTGGCTCTGCGTGGCAAGCTGTTTTATTCAGGGCCACGGCTCCCTGTGTGTGTGGGGAGACCTGGATTTTTTTTCACTGTATTCACGTTCTGATTTTGACCTTCATTCACTTATGTTCTGCCACATAGTTTGATGTAGGGATTTCTTCATTGTCTGGACAATGGTATCTTCAAAATCCACAGTATTTTGTAGTTTGGGGGGGTAACCCAATAGAGTCCCTACTGTGTCTCCATGCACAATCACAGTGTGTGAATGCCGCTCAAAGTAACTTTTTACTCAAAACTCCAGGGTTGAAAGCCTTGTTCTCTTATTCAGAACTGAATTTTTATTCCACCGAAAGTATTGATATGTGTACCAAATAACTGACGAAAATTCTGGCCTTTCTTCCTCATAAGTACCTAGTTGAAAATCGCATATTTTAATAAATTGGAGGTAATAATTTACAGGTGGAGGGATAGGTCTCTAGGACGATGAGTACATTTTCTTTTATGATTCTGGGCTCAATTATATGAACTGGACAGAATGTTTTTAGAGAGATGAACAGTTTTCTGCCAACCCAGTTGTTAGGAACAAGCCTTTGCAGAGTAAGCTGGGTAATTACAAAGTCTGATGACAAAAGTAGCAAAAAAAAAAAAAAAAAAAAAGTAAGGAATTGCTGTAATCTGCCAAAAGCAGTTTCCTGATACCCTGACCTCTACCTGAAAGTGGACTGTAGTAAACTGAAAAAATATTCTATAAATTCTAAAGCAACCATAAAAATAAAGCACACATGCAGACAAACAAAAAACAGATATACCTAATAAGCCAACACAGGAGATTAAATGGAGTCATAAAAACACCTAATTAATGTAAAAAAAGAAACAAAAAGAATAAAGTAGAAACAAAGAACAGATGGACCAAGTAGAAAACAAATAGCAAGATTATAGATTTAAAGTTGAGCAATCACATTAATCATAAATTATCTAAAAGCTTCAGTCAAAAGTCAGAGATTGCAATATTGGATTAAAAAGCAAGACCCAACTATATGCTTTTTACAAAACAATAAACAAACAAAAATTCTAAATACAGAGACACAAGTAAATTAAAAGTAAATGAATGAAATTAATCAACTAACACTAA
>NW_012149396.1:8448951-8450701 GCF_000956105.1 Propithecus coquereli | reverse complement strand
AGCTGAGGCACACAGGAACAGCAGAACTTACACATTCAACCAACAGGGACACATTAGAGAGACGATCCAGGCCAGCAGGCCTCATTGTGTTCCATAGACCACCAATCCTGTGAGATGCTCCGCAGGGGGGGAGAGGAAGGGTCTGTGCGGCCAGATACCTTTGGGAAGCACTGCTTCTGTCCCTGGCTTGGGCTTTCACAGTAGACATTTGCATATTAAAGGTTCTGGGAAGACTTACCATTCAGAAACTTGTTTCACTGAATTAAAGAAGTGTTTCCTTAAATTACTTGAACAAGGGACACCGTCCACCCCAAGTATTAGGACTTGTGCATTTGGGAGATTCTAAACTCCTTCCAAAACAGCTGCCTCTCAAAAATGCTTTTCAAACTCCAGCGAAATTGCGCTCAAACCAACAGAGCATTTGCTCAAATAGCCTCTGTGGGGACTTATTTTCTTTACCATGAGTGTCAGTTTGGAAATTAGAGAGTCAGATGTTTATAGGTCTGATTTTAAAAATAGGATGAATAATACTAGGTTGGGATAATAACACGTACATTTGAGGAGTGTATTTGTGTCTAATAGCTAATAAAGGACCTCTGGGAGGAGACAGCAAGGAAAGCAATTGGTGGGAAGTTACCACAGTCCGCACTAGAACCATCCACCCAACCATCTATTCACGAATTCGTTTTTAAAATCATACCCATTTTCCTATATTTTATCTTCAGTACCCTGCTCCCCCTTTGATATGCTTTTTTTTTTCCTCCAACATTGCTTTTAAGAATCATTCTTTCGATGTAGTTGGCTGATTTTCACTGCAGCGTGGTATTCCACTGCGTGCAAACAGTTTATTCCACTGTGGTAGACACTGGGAATGTTCCCAGGTTTCTGCTTTTACAACACGGCTGCTACGAACTTCCTTACAGGTGTTTCCTGGTGTGTATGTGTAAGTCTTACTAGAGGATGTCCCCAAGGAAGGAAGATATTCTCCTTGGCTATAGAGAATATCTGTTTTCTTCAGCGTTGGTGTCAGTTTTCACTCCTACCGGAGGTGGATAAAGGCTTCTATTATTTCACACCTTCTAGACAATTGGCAGTCTGACAAGTTTTTGTCACTTGGGTGTAAGACTGCGTCTTTGTGGTTTTAATTTGCATTTCTCTGGTTCTTAATGAGGTTGAACATCTGAGTTATTGGACCATTGTGTTCTTCCACAGTGAAATGCCTTTTCTCCATTTCTCCGTCAGATTGTTTTTCTTACTGATGGATTCATTATGAATTTTAATACTATGTCAGTTTATGTGCTGCAGAAACTTCTTTAAGGTAGTTGTGATAAGACATTTATAATTTTAATGAAATTGAGTTTCAATCTTTTCTCTTAATGGTTTATACTTTTTTCTTAATATCTATCTGGATTGTCTCCTAAAGCTTTATAGTCTTGCCTTCTCGAATGCACATAGAATTGATTTTTTTTAAATGTATGGTGTGATACCAGAATCCAACTGCATTTTTTCCTCTTACAAAAAACTGAAGTCCAAGCGTTACAGATTTAATACTTCATCTGTCCTTCCCTGCCGTCACTCATGTGTGCGTGTTACTGTTTTTGGACTTTTGATTTTGTTCCATTCACCCATTTTTCTATCTCTGCACCGATATTAAACTGCTTTGATTACTATGTGTTTTTGTATCTCGACATCTGGTAGAAAGTGACCCTCACCTTGATTTTCAGGAGTATTTTGGCTACTCTTGGCCATT
>NW_012149396.1:8447433-8448901 GCF_000956105.1 Propithecus coquereli | reverse complement strand
AAAAAAAAAAAAAAAAAAAAAATCTGGAAAACAGAAAACTACAAAGCATAAAAATAATCCAACCATAGCTGCATCATGGTATTATTGATGTTTTGGTCTATATCCTTCCATTCCATTTGTGTGTGTAGCTTTCTTATTGAGATCATGTGGCTACATATTCACATAACGTGGACATTTCCCATGTCACTAATTACACAGCCCTTAAATATGGAACAATTATATTTGGAGGCTACTTTCGGTAAACTCTATTTTATTGCTGAGTATCTAAAGGCTGACTTTGTTATTGAATGTACCGTGGGTATTTTTAGGCAGAAACGAAACCAAATGTAAATAGGGATTAAAGAAAAAAGTCTGGGAAACTCTTACCAAGGTTTTCTTTGCAGTCTAGCATCCGCTTTTTGCTTGAGTCACTATTTCTATTATTAGATGAAATCAACTCAGCGAATTCCTTCTGGAACTTAATGCTCCCATCCTTGGGCCCACAGAACGATCAGAGCCTGTTGCATGGTTTTGCGAAGGCCGGTGGTCCCCAGTGTTCGGTCAGGGGTCAACACGGACTTTAAACGATTTTCTGGGAGGAAATACTGCAGGGACCTGTTTGTCATCTGAGATTCCTTGTTCATGTGACACTGGTGGTCCCGTTCACAGGTTGGCTGACAGCTAAAGCAGATGGGTCAGCACCTCATCAGCAGCGGCCGGGCTGCACGCCAGGCCCTCATCAGGAAGTGCAGTTTTGAAATCGTTGCTACATGAGACCTGTCAAATCTCTGCTGAGATTTTATGGGGGGATAGTTGTTCCTTTAGGGCAGCTGTTCTTAATCACATTAGGTCACAGAGCCATTTGAGAATCTGAACAGCTGGTCACATACGCGTGACAGTCTGCATTGATTTTGCAGGTTTGTGGTCCCCTTAAAGCCCAAGCTTATTGCCAAGTTGAAGACTTGCTTTAGGTGCTCTAAACCGTATCCCAGCCCAAGACCCCCATCCCTCTCACCAGCACTCCCTGAGCACTGGCCATGTAGAGTCCCCTCTTAGCAGCTAGTTCTTGGCCTACCCTACTTCTCCTCCTGGGTAGGGTCCCTCTCAGGACAGTCCAGGCCAGCTCCCATGCCTAGGTCTGTATCTGGCCCACAGGAAAACTCACTTACTTGGCTCCAACAAATTCTGACAGTGACTGTCATCCTGGTAGCCTTTTAGGTTTGTGCCTGGGGTTCCAGCACTGGTTTGCTGTGCCCTGCAAACTCCAGTGGACGCTGCAACTTCAGGTTGATCCCCGGAAGCCCTCTGACTTGATTTGAGGCAAAGGTGGGGGAGGGAGGACCCCATTAATCTCCACCAAATAAATTCTCTGAACCTCTTTTAACTGCTGTCTTGGGGATAGCCTGGCTGAATTGGTTTCAAAACCACTGGTATATTTAGTATAAGTACCCCGTGGCTTCTTTGGAGTATGGGGGGCGGGGGATCCTTG
>NW_012149396.1:8432228-8444360 GCF_000956105.1 Propithecus coquereli | reverse complement strand
TCTAGGAACACACTTCAAGAACCATTGCTCTAGTACACTATGCAGTGGAACCGGTGAAAGTAGATATTAATATTTTTATCTTGCACTGATCTTAAAAGAAATGCTTTAGACATTTCACCATAAAGTTTATTTGCAAGTATTGTTTACTTGTATGTGTGTGTGAAGGTTCTCTCTGTTAAGGAATAGAACTATAATTTTTTTTATTTGCTGAGAGTGTGTTATTTTGAAATTGTTAAATTTTATTGGTAACCCTTTCTTCATTTTTTTGAGATAACTTGATTTTTCTGCCTTTAAGTTGCAAACTTTCTAATTTTAAACAAAACTTACATCCCTGAGACAAACCCTTCTTGTTCATGATGTCTTACCTTTATTAACACATTGCGAGATTCAGTTTCTAATGATTTTGCATCTATGCTCATGGATAAGATTTTCCTGTAATTCTCTTTCCTCATGATCTCCTTGTTTGGTTTTGCTATCAAGGTCATGCCAACCTCAAAATCAGAAATTGCTCCCTCTGTGTCTATATTTTGGAAGATCTTGTATAAATTGGAATTATGTGTTCCTTGCATGTTTGATAGAATATGCCTAGAAGTGATCCAGGCCTGGGTTTGGTTTTGTTTAATTGAACTCAGTTTTTTGAATAGTTAAGAAATATTCAGGTATTCCATTTCATCTCGAATCACTTAAGTTGTATTTTGCTAGGAATTTATGTTTTCAAGGCTTTTTAAATTGGTTTGAACATTTATAGGCATGAAATTCATATTTTAAGTCCTGCATCTAAAGTTATGCCCTGGTTTTCATTCATAATATACTATGTATTTTCTATTTTCTTGTTTTTTTTTTTTCATTAATCTCGCCAGAGGTTTGCCTGTTTTTATCTTTCCAAAGAACAAACTTCGTGGAACTTAAAAATTTTCTTCCATTTCTTTGTACTCCTTAATTTTTCTTCATTCTACTTCTTTGGTTTATATATATAGGTTGGTTTTTTTTTTTTGGTTTTGTTTTTCTTCCCCTCCTGTTTTTCTTTGAACACACCTCTCGGTAATTGATAAATCAATTAACAAGTTTTATCACGTCTAGTTCTGTTTTATTTTTATGGAAGCTCTAATTTTAATTTCATTGGATCCAAAAATTATAACACCATTACACATTGAAATGTGAGAGACTTATGTGAAAAAAGAGATGGCACCAAAGGTAGAAATACTAAAGATCATGAAAAATTAAGACTAGTTTATGTTCTTATAAAACAAAGTGAACCTGATAACTGTGTGTGTAAATTCTAAATACGCTGCTGGGATTTAACCTTTTGAGTTATGTGCGCAGATTACTTAGGCTGTTTTTGATCATTTCTTACCTATAAAAGTACATAAAGGCAACACTACACGTAATTATTTAGTTCTAGCATTCATTGACAGTTCTGTTTCAGAAGACTTTGAATTGTAGAATTTTACCCTGAGGAATTTGCTCAGAAACATCATTAGTTTATTATAAAGTCACACCAAAGGTTGATGATGATTATTTGCATTTAAAGACACTATAAAGACAATCAATTTCTTTATTCTCAAATAATTTAAAGATATCTACTTCCCGGTGTAAATGATATTCTTTATCCAGTGTTTTAATTATCTGACTCTTTCCCCCCAAGTTAGATAATTACAACATTTGTTTAGCTGTATCCGCATGTAAATAGATTTTTTGCTCATTGGTTCATCTTCTTTCTCATCCCTTTTATAAGGGATAACGTTCTTTCTGTCCAAGGTATGACTTCTAAACATGCATTTAATGTGAGTGAGGATTCGTTGATGGTAAACATTGTTCTGTATCTCCAAAAATGTTCATATTTTATTGTATTTTTGAAAGAGGCCTCACGTCTTGAAATATTAAACGTGTGACAAATCTTACTCTGGGTTCCTTTTGTGTTCTGTGACTTTGGACTGTGAGTTCTCATCCCCTTTATCTTTAGAAATTCTTAAGGCCTCAGATAAAGTTGTTTCCTTCAGAGAGAATTTCTGATTTCACCTCCAGATGCCTAGAGCTGGGACCACTTTAAAATTTATTGCTGTTGTGTGTTTCATACAAACCTATTTGAGGACAAGGCTGTGCTTAAAATTCACAAAGTGTTTTTTTCTCTTCCCTGTGTAGTGCTGAGATGTAAATGACTCTTTATCCTACATGCTTTTTACCTTTAATGTCTATTTTGTCTGGTTTTAATATAGCTTTTCCTTCTTCCACCCCCCCATGACTATTCTGTATTTTAAATGTCTTTTGTAAGACGTGCATAGCTAGAGTTTAGTTTTTAAGTTTAATCTGACTCTCTTCTAAAACTGTTATTCCTGATAAATTATTTCCATGTTATTTTGTGCTTTCTTTTTTTTTTTTTCCTTTTTTTTTTTTTTTTTTCCTTTTCTAGGCTGTTGTCTTTCTTTTTATTTTACTTTCCTATGTTCCTTTGGACTTTTTATTTTAAAAAATTCTACTTTTTTTGGAAGTTAGACATTCCATTTCCAGTCATTAGTGGGTTACTCTTAAAATTTCAACACGCCCACCCACCTTTGAGTCTATTGTTAATAAATACCTTTTTCTTCTCTTGAGTAATACATATTAGAATATTTTAACTCTGATCAAACTTTGCTATTATATCTAAGTCAATATTTTAGATATCTTTGTTTCAATTCCCTAAACTTAGATACTTTTTTTTTTTCAGTTGATCTTTTGGATTTCTCTATGTCTGTTAGTTTCTTTGCTGGTTTTTCCTTATTTCATCTGAGATCTTCCTTTGAGATAGTTGTCCTTTTGAAGAAATTAGCAATTCCTTTGAATTTGGTCCTGTTCTTACCTAACTTTCTCTTTGTGTTTGCTAAAATTAACATTCAGCCTTATTTAAGAAATAAGTAGTGCCGGTTTAGCAGTGTCCACAGTTCTAGATTGATAGTTACTTCCTAGCGGCACTTGGAAGTTATTATTTCATTGTCATCTGGCCTCCATTTGTAGCTGTTAAAGTCTAATATCAGATTGTCATTGCTTTGAAGTAATCTGTGTCTTCCCTCTGCCTTCAATCCAGGTCCCTTCCTTCCTTCCCTAATTAGAATTTGTTGTGCTCTCAGAATCTGAGGGTTTTTGTCTTTCGTCAATTCTGTGGAATGCTCAGCTCTTACCTTTTCCAGTGCTGCCCGTTTCTTTACTGTCTTTTGAATTTCTAATTAGACATATGTTAAAACTTCTCGTTCTGTTCCCTATCTCTTAATTTCTCTTCCTTTTTTTCTCTCTCTGCTGTGTACGGGGATGTTTCCCCAAACGATGCATTCATTCTTCAACTGTGTCTAACTTATTTGATCCATTTTTGAGTTTTTGATATTAGTGATTATATATTTTGCCTATCTGGAAGTTCTTTTTCAAATGTCTCTAGTCACTTAACTTTCTTGTTCCTTGCTCGTGTCTTTGTTTCAACCATTATTTATTTTAATAAATGATGTTTCTAATTTGGTTTGATACTATACATTTGAAGATTTCAATCTGATGTCCCTCGGTATTCTGACTGCCTATTTTGCTGTTTCTTGTTTTTGCCAACTCTAGCTCCAGGAGTTTTTTTTTTTTTTTTTTTCATTTTTTATTCCAGGGTATTGTGAGGGTACAAACATTATAGTTACACTTTATGTCTTTGCCTCACCTAAGTGCAGGTTAAAGCATGCCCTTCCCTCCCTTTAGTGCTCCCTGTGTCCTTTAGTTGTAGATTTGTCCCCCCATCCCCCTAATCCCTAGAGAATATTTCTGCCATGTGATCAACCTAGTGTTGATCAGTTAGTACCAATTCGATGGCGAGTACAAGTGGAGCCCATTCTTCTGCTCTTGTGGTGCCTCACTTTGGATAATGGGCTTAAGTTTAATCCAGGAAAGTTTAAGAGGTTCTAGATCATTGTCATTTCTTATGATTGAGTAATATTCCATTGTAAACATATACCAAATTTTAATAATCCACTCATGGATTGATGAGCACTTGGGTTGTTTCCACATCCTTGCTATAGTGAATTGTGCTGCCATAAACATTTGGGTGCAGATGTCTTTATCGTAGAATGTTTTGTGTTCTTTTGGGTAGATGCCTAATAGTGCTATTGCTGGATCGAATGGTATTTATATTTTTAGCTCCCTGAGGTATCTCCAAATTCTTTTCCACAGAGGTTGCACTAATTTGCAGTCCCACCAGCAGTGTAAGAGTGTTCCTGACTCCCCACATCCTCACCAGCATTTGTTGTTTTGGGATTTTTTGATAGAGGCCAATCTCACTGGGGTTAGGTGATACTTCATTGTGGTTTTGATTTGCATTTCTCTAATGATTAGAGATGTTGAATATTTTTTTATATGTTTGCTGGCCATTATTCTGTCTTCTTTTGAAAAGTTTCTGTTCATTTCGCTTGCCCATTTGTTGATGGGGTTGTTTGACTTTTTTCTTGTTGATTTTTTTGAGTTCTAGATAGATTCTGGTTATCAGCCCTTTATCAGATGTGTAGAGAGCAAAGCTCCAGGAGTTTTGTTTCCTCAGTATTTGCACTTTGTGTTGGGAGCTCATATTTAGCCATCATACGCTGGGGGGAATGCCAGGGGGCTTGGCTCGAGGGTGTGCTCCACTGAGACTTGTTTACTTCTGCCAGATACCCTGAAGTGCCTTCAAATTGGGACAGCTTTTGGTTAATTTTGTAGCTTGGAAAATCCCAGGTTACGCATTTAGGATAAGTACAAACCCTGAAGCTGTGTGGACACGGGTTGTGATTGTCGATTCACAGTGGGGAGACCTTTTGTCTCTATCTGTAGCCAAGGCCCAAACAGATAAGTTTCCCTGTTGCTTCCACTTGCTGTCCAGCAGGTTTTTGGGGTTTCTCCCCATCGTTTCATTAAGAGCGTAGCTCTTTGAGGGCCTTGTTTCTGTTTTGAAAAATGACTATATTTGACTTCAGTTTGAAGTTCAGCATGTTATATTTGTTCCATATTTTTCTTCCCAGTTGGATTCGGTCTCTAGCATGTTTAGGCTATTGCCGAGAAGTTCTTCATTTTTTTCTCCTACATTTAATGCAATTCCTACAACTTTGTAGTCACATCTACCTGGCCTGTCTTATTTCTTGTATTGGCCATATCTCCCTTGGGGTCGCAAACATCCATAATTTGATAAAACATTTTCCCATATTAAGTCAAGATATAACCCTTTGTTTTGGTGTTTGGCGATTATAAAATCTATCATTTATGTGTGGGTCCCATGTCAAGTGGAATGTTGATACCATAAGAGAAATATTTCACCATAAAATTTCATGCATAGATTTCTTTTTTAAAAACATTTGTGGAAGAGTGTGTATATGTGTTTAACACAGGAAGAAGCTGCCTGTCTGTGGATGGGTTGTCTGCCTTCATTCTGGGTACTTAACCTCTCAACAATTCAGACCGTGCTCTAGTGTTGTGCCTCCGGGGTTACTGCTGGGTGGGTGTCCTTCAGTAACTGCATCGGGGATCCACAGTCGCCCGGAAACGCAGCTTGATGAACTGTGCAGACGGTGCTGAGGGAGGGCCATGTTCTGTTCTCAGGGCGGCCGAGCGCGACAGCAAGAGGAGAAATGAATGCTATCGGCAATAAGTGACGAACAAATATGCCTGAACTCGGACTAGAGAAAACTCAAGTGCCTTTGGAAAAAAGATCTGCAGCGGTTCTCAGAACGGTGATTCTGGAGGGAGAACTAGACCAGAGAGGAAATGTGAGGAAGGGGATGGACAACTGCACCATGGTTTATTCTCAGCGGATGGGTCATAAGCTTAGCAGCAGGAAGTAGGGAAATTTTAGCCTCTTATTAAAAAGTATCGTCATCCTTGTACGACAGCATAAATACTTGTACGAGTGCTTTATTGCTTCGAAACTGCCTTTTTATATCCATCACCACAGGTTATTTCTGTGACGTGCTGGGTTTTACAAGACACTATCCCTCTGAGCTCCTGCAGTGTGGATGACCGAGAGGTGCCTAGGGAAGCAGGGGCTGTTTGGATTGTCCCCCTCTTGCTAATGAAGCCACAGGAGCACAGAGTGCTTCAAGGTAATTTCAAAAAAGAGACAATCTCAGGAGTGAATGTCTGACTTGGCCCTTGGGGTCCTCCCCTTTGTTCACCCCGTGTGCTCCTAGTTTGTAGGATCGTTCCCAGTCAGGTCACAGCCCAGAACCTCTGCCTCCGATGGTCCCTTCCACTGAGGCTACTGTCACTTGCAAGTGACAGGAAACCCGAGTTGGACTTGTTTAAAGCCAGCAAAGCGAGTTTATTGGCCTGTGCAGCTGGAACTCCTAGGGGTAGGCTGCCCAGCTCTCAATTCTCGTGTTTTCCCGAGGTCATTGTGCAACTTTTTAGGGCCTTGGTTTCCTCATCAGTGAAATGAATGTCCTGGAATGACCTTAACAGTGAGTCCGTGGGGGATCCCTGCAGGCCTTTTTGCCTATGGCACAAAATTCAGAGCTTAGTTATTCCTTCTCTTGTATTGGGCCTTAAAGCAATCACAGGTTGATCTTGGGTTCTTAATGAGATTTTAAAATTTTCATGGATATCCATGTCAGATTTTGTTTGAATCCGTAGGACAAAACAGTCCGGTGCTACATACAGAGTAGGTACTAAATAAATGGTGGCTGTCCCAGGTGTTTGGTGTCTTTCATTTCCTGTTATCATCTCACTCTAAGATCCCATCCAAACCACCAGCGCTTAGCGTTTCAGGGTCTTAATTTTGGTCAGTTTGCTTGTTAACCCCCAGATTTCTGCCTCCCTGGTGCAGGGGTGCCACCTAGTGGGAAAAGGTGGCAACTACAAGTTTTAAGTGCCCATGTTCTGTAACCCCATGTTCTTTGGTTTAATTCGAGGCCGAGAAGTAGGCGTTTTGGAGTGAGTTGCAGCAAAATGACTTGAGCCATGGTGCTCTCACACATAGTAGAGTAGGCTGCAAACTGCGTGTTGTGACATGAAGGCTGCCAGTCTGGGCTCTACTGTGCAGAGGTCCTTGTCCCAATGGCCTTTCGTGTCTAGTGTTAGAGGTTCACTCCCTGAGTGCCTTTGTATCTTTTGCAGCGTATCCATTTGCAGTGTTGTGTTGTCCACTGGACGTAAGTCAGGACTCTCAGGAGCAAGTGAAAGAAACCCAGCTTGGACTTGTTTAAAGCCAGCAAAGGGAGTTTACTGGCTTACCCAACTGGAATTCCTAGGGTTAGGCTGGCCCTGGGCATGTTGCAAACCATATCAGGATTCAGCCTCTTTCACTCTTTCTCCTGGTTCTGCTCCTGGATTTACTTCTTGGTGCTCCCTTTTCACTCAGTTCTTGTCTCCCCAACGCCTCATACTTACGTTGTACCTTCTCCAAATCGCAGAAGAGTCCTGAGACTTAGTCTTGTTGGGCTGCGTGTCAATCCTTGATCCAGTTGCCATGGCAGAGTAGGAGACCCAGTTGCCTGGGTCTAGGCCACATGCCCACCTCAATCATGTGAAATGAAAGAGGGAAAGAGATCAGTACCTCCCAAAATGGACGTACCCTTTTCAAAACAGGGAGGCTTGGATGCTAGGCAAGCAAAAAGAACAGATGTTGATGACCTTGGCCATTATATGTGTCAACCCACTGCAGGCAGCATGCCATTTCCTTTGACATCTGCCAGTGTGTGCACACTACTAGATATCTAAATGGGCTTAATAATTAATGACCAAGAGACTGAGGAGTTGGTGGGAAAGGAGGCCAGTGAGCGCCTCAAGGCCACTGGGTACCTGAGGGAGGGTAGAAAATCAGGCACATTGTGTGGGTGAACCTAGTAACAGCTGTGTGGTGGTTTTAAAACATAGGTTCAAGTACTTCAAAGCTCTTCCCATTGAGAGGTGGCATCTGTGTTCCCTCCCTTTTAATCTGGGTGGGCTTATGACTGCTTCAACCAGTGGAATATGACAGAAGTGACACCAAGCAATTTCTGAGGACAGGTCATAAAAGACCATGCAATCTTGTTCGTTGAGACCCTTGATCTTGGTGCCTAGATCCACAATGCAGGAAGCTCAACATAAGCCCAGCATGCTGGAGAGGCCACTGTAGGTGCTCTGGTGGATAGCCCCAGCTGAGCCAGGCCTTCCACCTGTCATTACAAAGGTGCCAGACGTGAGAATGAAGCTGGCTTAGATTCACCAACCCAGCCCACCCACTAGCTGAGTGACACCATGGGACCTTTGTCAGGCACACCAAACAGAAGAACCACCCAGCTGAGCCCTGCCTGAATTCCTGACCCACAAAAGCATCAGATGTGGTTAAAATGGTGGTAGTTCTAAGCCACTGAACTTCGGGGTAGTCTGTTATCCAGTACTAGATAACTGGAGCAAACTTCCGTCTCCTCAACACCTTAATGAGAAAGTAGAGACCAAATATGTTTCAAATTACTTTGGCTGTGATCTCAACACAAATGTGCTATAAAAAGAGCTGTTTATGAAGAAAGATTAAATGGCTTTTTTTCCCAAAAGGCTTTTAAATAATAAATTTGTCTTCTTCCTGCCAGCAGCTTGTTGGCGAGCTGCCCCCTTTTATCTTGGGGAGCCTGGTGCAGCACGAGCAAGAGGCAGAGGCCAAAGCCTTACTTGCTTGTCGCAGCTTTGCTGCACGTGGCAGCTGGCTGACAGGTCCCTGGGGACTGGAGAACTTCTGCTTCCTCATGAATCTTGGCATGCCATGAGAATGTGTTTTGTCAATGGTATTGCAAAAGAGAAAGTAGGCTCCCTTTCTGGAAATTGTTTAGTTTTTTTCTCTGATTTTAGCCTTGTTAAGAACTGGGCAGGGAGAGAGCCAGGGTGACGTTTGTGATGGGCCTGAAGACTCAGCCTGCGCACATCCTCCCCAGGCCCTAATTTGTCTGCCTTCTCGCCTCCACCCGAAGGCACCATTCCCCGTGCCCCTCACAATCTGTTCAGAACAGCCAGGCCCATGTGCACATACACATGTTTAAGAACGCACAATCTCCTCCTCAGGAAGCAATGTCGAAGCTGGAGCTCCCTGTGACCACTCTGAGAATATTGCGTTGTTTTGTATTGCTGATTTCTCAACAAAAGCAACTGACTACTTGCTGGAATGTATGTGTTGATATGATACAACTCCCTCTCGCCCCTCCCTCCTCACTCAAGTATTCATGGAGCTTGTTCTATGCTAAGCAGTGTTCTAGATTCTGGGCATATGTTCACCAACAAAACAGACAAAAAATACAGTGATTATAGTATTTATCTTCTAAAGGGGAGAGAGACACACACAAGTACAATCAATTAGTTGAACACACGCTGTGTTAGAAAGTTGCAAAAGAAAAATAAGTAGAGGCGGCTTGGGAATGGGTGAGGGGGTTGTAGTGACACATAGTGTGGTCCAAGGACGTCACCTTGGAGATGTCCTTTAAGCAAAGACCAGGAGGAGATGAGGCAGTTGCATGGTACCTGGGGGAAGAGGATTCTGGGAGAAAGAAACTCAGTGCAAAGGCCTTAAGTTGGTGGCAGGGAGAGGCCTGAGCCTCACTTAGTGCCGTGAGTAGGTGAGGTCAGGTGTCTGTGTGGGCCATTGTAGGGACCTCTTACTCCAAGAAACGTGGGAGCTGTTGGAGAGTTTGCACAGAGGAGTGACAGGGTCTCATTTAGGTCTCAGAGCTCTGGCTGCTGGTTGTGAATGCACTGTAGGGAACAGGGATACAAACACCAGATCCCTAGGAGGCTGCTGCAATAATATGCATGAGAGATGTGGCTGGGCCTGCAGAGATAGCAGGGAAAGAGGTGAGAAATAGTTGGATTTCCAGTGTGCTTTGAGGGTGGAACCAATAGGATTTGCTGATTTGGGGTGGAGAGAAAAGTCAAGGATGGCTCTGAAGCTTTTGGCTGTAACTAGGCAGGTGAGGTAGCCTGGAAAGCAGATGTGGGGAGAAGATAAATATTTCAGCCTGGATCTTGTGCCATTTGAGTGGGAAGTGGGGGCGATGCTGGAAGTTGGACAATACAGGTCTGGGGTCCAGGGTGAGGACTGGACTTGAGTGAAGAAGTCCTTCCGGAAAGGATGCTGGGTTGTCTCAGGTTAGCCAAGGGGCCTCAGTGGAGTGGGCACAGGGCTTTGTTCCTAGATTTCAGAACGTGTTTCTGCCCATCATGTCTATGGCTGCCATCTGTTCCACGAAGCTGTGGCCATGGTGGTGGTGACAGAAATACAGGGCGTCTCACTGCACCATCCAAGGACTGTCCGTGACAACATCGTTGGCCTGGAACATGTGTGCACAGACTGTGTGCATGATCAGATAAAGATCTTTCTTCTTTGATGCTGCACATCTGTAAGTCTGAAGTGCATGAAGAAAGCTTTCTCCATCACCTCGTGTCTTTTGGGGGTGGGGGTGGTGGGACCGGAAGAAAACAATTAGGAAAAATACCATTTTGTTCTGAGGGAATCCAATAAAAGGAAAAGCATTTCCATCTGTCTCATTTCTTCCCTCTTTTTAATGAAAATTAGTTGCTTCCACTTAGTTGATCCTTGTGTACTATTTACAAACTGAAAATATCCCAAAAGATGGAAGTCTGAATCTAGCATTTTTAATTCACTTTCTGGATATAGTTTTCAGTATATCTGTATCAGTTTCCTAGGGTTGATGTAACAAAATACCACACTCTGGGTTTCCTTGAGACAATGAAAATGAATTCTCCCACGGTGGTGATGGCCCAAAGCTGGAATCCAGGCATCTGCAGGGCCACGTTCCCTCTGAAGACTCCAGGGAAGAATCGGTCCTTGCTGCTCCCAGCTGCTGGTGTTGCCGGCAATCCGCGATGCCTTGACCTGCAGCTGCGTCACTCCAGCCTCTGCCTCTGATGTCACCTGGCCTTCTCCCTGGGTTTATACGTGTCTAAATTTCCCTCTTATAAAGACACCATTCATTGGAGTAGGACCCACCCTAACCCAGTATGACCTCATCTGAATTTGATAGCATCTGTGAAGACCCTATTTCCAAATAAGTCACATTCTCAAATACCAGAAGTTAGGACTTGAACATTTTGGGGGGACACAGTTCTATCCACTATAACTCTGAAGGAACACAGAAGAATGGGCTGTAAAATGCTGTACTAAGGAAACACTGTGTTATCAAAATAATACAGTTAAATAGCTGCTAGTAATGTATTTTGCATTTTTTATTCTGTAACAATTTAGACGACTTCACACAAATTTTGGCTTTTTTAAACTCTTGGACATTTCAAGTGAGATTTTATTCTATATAATTATACTCAGAGCGGGGACAGTGTTTTGGTCCGTGTGTCACTGTAGGAACTGTAGCAGTATCAGTGTGGGGAGGAATGACTGAGGTCTGTAGGTGCCTTTGATCCGGGACACCCATGGGTTGCGGAGCTAATGAATGACGGACTCCATCTGCTTTGTACCCCTCTGAAATGAGGAGTATCCAAAGGAACCGTGAGGAGGGAATCTGGAACACGATATACACACATTCCCAAGACCATGGGGATTAAGGACACAGGCTCAAGACCAGTGCAGTTCACACCGCAGCTCTGCTGGGAGAGCGTGCCTTGGCCCTTCATCAGGCCTTAATTTTCCTGTCTGTAGAATGGAGACATTGACTATACTTATCCATAGGGCTCGTGGAGGATTTAATGAGTTAGTTTCCATGCAGTGGGTGTAATACAGGGGTAAGAGGTGGATTCTGGAGTTACATGGCCTGAAGGCCCATCCTGTCCTCACCACTTACTGCCTTTGTAACCTCAGGCAAGAGGCCTGACCTCTCTGGGCCTCAGTTGCCTCCTCTATAAAAAGGAGGGTAATCATAATACCCACTCATTGTTGTGCAGATTAAAGGAGTTCAGTGAGGTAATACTTCTGAAATTCTTGGAGCAGCACCTGGCACAGAGTAAGTGCTGTTGAAGTGGTTTCCATGTTAAAGTGTTGAACAAGTGACTGGACCGTAGCATAAACTAATGCTAATCGCTCTCATCATCGTTGCTGCATCCTCATCATCCTGCCCCTCAAAGTGCTCCCTATCGGCTGCCTTCTCTACCTTTGTCTAGGTACTGAAAAATGCATGTACAGGGGCATTTTACCTCAAGAGAAGCTTGAACTTTCAAAACATATGCCTTGGC
>NW_012149396.1:8415434-8431273 GCF_000956105.1 Propithecus coquereli | reverse complement strand
AATTTTTTTTTATTTCAGCATATTATGGGGGTACAGATGTTTAGGTTACTAGCTGTGTGAATTTTTAACTGCCAGGTTGATACTAATGTACAGCCATGGTTGAGTACCATCAACTTACAATCATGATTTACTATTTTCTTAATCCATGCTATGTTTGCTTTTTTTAAGATCAGAGAAAAAAACAGCCCAGAGATTACAGGAATGCCTGAGATTTGGTAAACACCGATGAAGCTGGTGAGATAGTCATTTCACCTGGCCAACGTCACCATGGTGGCTGGTGGCAAAAGTTTCTGAGCTCATCCCAACCTCCTCCTCTTACTTTTTTGCTATGCTAAGAAGCTTCACACTTGAACAACCATGCTGGTACTAATAGGAAGCTGAGGCTCCCCTTGGACCTGGGTCATCCTGTTTTGTGGGCACCACCTCCATGGTAGGACTTAAAAACTCCATTGCGACTGCTGCTTCGGCGGCAGGAAGCCTAACTCTGTATTTTGTCGTCTCAGTCCTTGGAGTATAGTGAAATTGGAAAGTTATGTCCACAAGATATTGGTAGTTCCAACAATCGAAATATATTTTTAGAACTTTAAAAAACAAATCTGTTGCATGTCTCAGTAGTGACGCGCACGTTTCTTCTCCACTGCCTTCCACCCCCACCTGTCTGTGCATCGCAGCCCTAAAGATGCTCTCGTTTGCAGCTGAGTCCCACATGTTCTGCCATAGCCTTGGAATGGTTATATCACAGGCCAGAGAGAACTTGAGGTGGAAATGACAAGGTCTGGCCAATGAGAAGGAAATGTCAATAATGTTCCCTTCCAGCGTGGTAGGCTTGCAATGAACAAGAGCAGCCAGTGTGGAAAACCGCTGCTTTTCCAGAAGCTCTGCAAGGAAGGCAGGTGGCTGCACGTTGTCTTAAATTGCATTTCTGGTGGCTCAGCCGTGGCCAGGCAGACCACCCTCCTTTTTGTACAGAAAGGTGATTCTGCTGCTTAAGCTCAGTCAGTCCCCAATCATTTGGAACGGGTTATTCCCAGTGGTCTTGTGGTCTGGGTCTTTGTGCACCGGGGAACGTGTTTAATAAAAACCACACAATTCATTTTGACAGCCTTGGCCCATCTCTCCCAAAGTGAGGAGCTGCTCGTGACTGACTTTCTTCTATTCTCAGTCTGTGTGTTTTGATTGCGAAATCAGGCATTCCTTTGAATTCATGTGTGTCTGGGCTTAAAAACAAACCAGCCGCGTTTTCAATAGTGCAGACCCTCCCCTCTTCGGGGCTGTTGGTGGACTGGTTTATCCTTCAAAGTGGAGAAAATGATAACCTGTAAACAGAATGTTCCTTCCTGCCACCGCCTGGGCTTGAAGACAAAGGAGCAGCCCCCAAAGAGCTGCTCTGCAGCAAGGTTTCCTGGCATGTATAGGATGAGACTTTTGCGAGTTTTAAAACAATCCCGTGGCCATTTACGTATTACTTGGGTTTATGTGCTATGTGAATGTGTTCCTTCCAAGTAATTATCCAGCACAACACCCTGTCCTTGTGTGGCCCTTGCTCAGAAAGAGGCAGGGTGGCCAAGCGCACACAGCAAGCTGATGGGCGAGGAGGGCCTGGTTTGAGTATTTGCTCTGCAACTCACAATTCTGGGTCTGGGCCAAGTGCCCCGACCACACGCCGTGCCTCGGTTCTCTTCATTGAAATGGGAGACGATGGGAGAGGGTACCTGGTTGATTCAAGAGTAGAAAAAAATGCTTTCAAAGGGCTTAGCATAGACACTCCCAGAATGGTAGCTGTTAGCTGGGGGTGGGCAGAAGCAGTGACCAGTGAAATCTGAGCCCGTCTCATCCTTTAGCTCTACTTTTTCTCTTTTTTTTTTTTAAAGATTTTATTTTTTAGAGCAGTTTTAGGTTTACAGCAAAATCGAGGGGAAGGTAACAGATTTCCCACATACCCCTGACTCCACACATGCATGGACAGCCTCCCCCACTACCAGCATCCCCCTAGAGTTGTATTATACATTCGTTATAATCAGTGAACCTACATGGATACGTCATTGTCACCCGGAGTCCATAGTTTACATTAAGGTTCTTGGAGTTGTCCATTCTGTGGGTTTGGACAAGCGTCATGGCACGTATCCACTATGACAGTGTCATCCAGAGGTAAGAATCCTGTGTTCCATCCCTTCCTCCCTCCCTCCGAGCCCTGACATCCACTAATGGTTTTCCTGATTCCATAGTTCTGCATTTTCCAGAATGTCATAATTGGAACTGTATAATATATAGCCTTTACATACCACCTTTTAAATCTCAGTGTTGTTTTTTCACTCATTTTTTTCATCAGACTTGGCCCTGAATGATGTGTGGCTCTTACCAAAAATCCAAACAAATCTGAGAGTTGCTACTCCTGAGACTGTTAGAAGACCATGTTGCAGACTATGAAAATACCAATAGACAAGTTTCCCATAGTTTCTGAGAAATGGTGGGATTGTTGACATGAGATGCAACTGCTAGAAGTTTCTACTTGGAAAGGGTAGGCTGCTGGTTTGGACAGATCTGTCTAAAGGGCAGTGCACATTACTTCATCTGTGCAGGACTTAAGAGGGGGCAGCCTTATGCCAGTCCTGCAAACGAAGACCCTCTTGAACGCTTCTGCAATGTGCAGGACCACCCTTGGAGGTCACCATTGGAAGAAGAAAGAACTTGGGGGAGAAGATGCAGGGAAGGTGGGAAGATGCCGAGGAAAGCAGACTTTGAATGACCCAGTGTCAGGAGAGGGAGAGCTGGGGGGCTTAGAGGACACATTCAGGCAGACATCTTTGCATAACGAACGGTGACAGTGCTGGAGTCTCATTTAGATGGGATGTGAGGGTAAGTCCATGGACTGGGTAATCAGGGGTGACATCTGTAAGTTGCCTACTGTTTATCACTGTGCAGCAGGTTTCCCGCGTGGAGTTAAGCTGATATTGCAAAGTTTGATTCCTGATATGAAGGCAAAAAATAAAGGGACCATGGCTGTGGCCACTTTCTTTCATCTGGAGCTTTGGCTGTGTGAGCGACAGCAGGGTAGATAGGCCCGCGAGTCAGGGATATCTGAGTTCCTTTGCTGCGGTGTGGTCTGGGCAGGTCAGTCACCTCTCGGAGCCTCCTTTTGCTCACCTGTGAAATGGGGGTAGTGCCGTGTTTCTCGGAGGGTGGTTTTGGGATTTGGTGACAGCCTGTGTAATGGGAGGCATGAGTAGATGCATAGTAAATTGCGGAAATCATTATTTCGGTTTATTTATTCATATGTCTGCTGTCTCTGTACAAGGGAGGGAAGGCTCAGTGATCTCAACTGTCTGTGAGCAAACACTGAGTGGATTTCCAGACAAAACCTGTGACTCCAGCAGCCCCACAGCAGGTTGTCAGGCAGAGGAGATACCTGGAAAGAAGAGTGTGATGAGTTCAGGCCCTAGTCCAGGAGGAACGAGGGGCCAGCTCATCTTGCCTTCTGGATGTCCATCTGCACACCATCAGGGCAGGCATGGGTGCCTACAACGGGCACCCTCTGTCACAGCTCCTTGGTCTTTGTGCCCGGGGTCGGTTTTTTTAGCTGTTTCTTTCATAGCTGCGTCCACCAGTGAGTGATGTACCTTCTCCTGGCAGCCTCTGTCTTGCTCCAGATCCCTGGGAAGCCCCTCTAAGAGAGGTGTGGTCTTTCAGACCCTTCAATGCACGTTACACCTCTGCCAGGACTTGAGATGCCAAGTTGGACTCCCTTGGGCTCTGTCACTTCCTCCTCCCATGGTCCTACCTGCTTTACCCTCTGTGGTGTCCCCTACAGCAGACTGAAGTCCAGTTGTCCGGGCAGCCCTGACCCGGGATGTTATTCTGGAAACCCTTTCCCTTTGGCAACTGACCTGGGATCCTGCCATATACCATATTAGAATTCGTATAGTCCTGCGTAGGTTGGAAATAACTCACCTAAAGTAATAAGAAGCTCAGCTTTTTCTTTTGAAAGCTGCAGGGTGGTGGCTACGCTGCCGTGGGGAAAATTCTGGCTCTGCAGGTTGCCCCCTTTTCACCTGCTCCAAAGTCCTTTTCTTCCAACCAGGTAAATGCTCCCAGAAAGTCCTAGAAGAAGTGGCGTTCTTATATTTAGCCAGGGTGATCTCCCCAGCACACCAGAAGAGGGTAAGGGATGAAGAAGCACTGAGATCAGAGGTGAAGAGAAAACTTCTAGGCCACTAGGAGGGTGCCCCAGGAGGCGCCGTCATAATGTGGGGGAAAAAGTATGTGTCTCTTTGTCTGCACGTCAGTCTCTCCCTCCCCTCCCGCCTTGGCTCACAGTGACGAAGACCAAAGCTTTAGAAACATGGAATAACACTGGGAGTATGTTCCCCCTCTGGTCCAGCTCTCTGCCATAAATTCCCCACCTGCTGGGCTGTCTCGTGTTGAAAGAATCGAGGTCTCCTTTCCTCAGTGATGCAGAACACTAGGAGTTCATGAAAACTGTTCCATCAAAAGTGGAGTTAGATATAAATCCAGCTGGAATAGTTTAAGACCTCTTCCCCTCAACAAAATAAGGGGAGTTTTAAGAAAATCTATGGGTTTAAAAACATCTGAAATTCACTTGGGGGACCATAAGCCAATGAGAAGAAAATTCCAAATGAGGAGAATGAGATGTAGCCGTTCTGACCAGATTTAAAAAAAAAAAAAAAAAATCCACTAAAATCACTCTGTAAAATTATGTCTGTTGGCCAAAAAAAGCAAAAAGCACAGTTAAGTGGAACAGAATAAATCATAGAACTTTACATCTGAGACTTTAATATATAGTAAAGCAGATATCACACACTAATGAAGAAACATTTAATATGTAGATTTGGAACAATTGGCTTTCTGACAGCTACAGTGGTCCACACCTGTAGTCCCAGCTACTTGGGAGGCTGAGGCAGGAGGACTGCTTGAGCCCAGGGGTTCGAGGCCGTGGTACACCATGATCACACCTGTGAATATCCACTGCACTCCAGCCTGGGCAACTTAGTGAGACCCTATCTCTTACACAAAAAACAAAAACTGGTTTTCAATGTGGGGAAAAAAATATTTCGTACCCTTCCTCACATGGTAGTCCAAGTAACTAGAGATTAGAACAAAAATCTTTATGGATTCAGCTAAATACGTAATGCACGATGGTGACCTCATTTCCATTATTTAAATCATTTATGCCTTTGAGGTAAACAGATACCTTGGGGCTAATACATAATAATGTTTTCTAGTAATTTTCTATTTTTTAATTTTATATTAGAAAAGTCTTAATTTCTAAGGGCTAAATACCAGTATAAAAGACTTATTATTTTATTACTATGACCATTTAGCAATCCTGACATAACATTGAAATTCAGTGACTGTATTTTATGCAGTACCTGGGGTAGCAGATATTCATTCTCTCCATCACTGTAAGGTAAAATAGTTATATAAAGTTTCTCAGTTTCGAATCAAATAATTATAGCTTTTAAAAAAATCTGTAGTCCACAGGCACTTACATAATAAATTCTGAGCACTCTTTCATCCTAGATACCTTTTAATGGCCCTAGAGGTTTAGTTGCAAAGAAGGACTTTTCTAAGGCTATTTTCGATGTATATGTCTGAAGGTCGTACAGTTAGTCTTCTGAGAGTAACAGTGGCTATTCCAAATTTTACATCCTTCCTCTGGTAGTCTAGTGGCTAGGGTTTGGCGCTTTCCAAATTTTACATCTTTAAATTGCATGCACGCCGCCATAGAATTCACATAGAAAATTAATCCATAGTTACGGGGGACACCGAGCTTTCATACATAATCAAGTATGGTTAGAACAAATAGAATCCACCTGCTTAGATCTTTGAGGTGAGTGGCATGATCCGTCAATTAGTTTGTGGAACGTCTGATTAATGATGCATGATGTGGGGGTTACGTGCTGGCTGGATGAGTTCAGGCACTGTGCCTTGTCCCTTTCAGCCTTCAGTGGTGGCAGATCCAGTAGTAGCATTTCAGAGGTGGAGGCATGTGATGAAAATATCTCGGGTCTCTCTTTACTAATCCCCAGGTCAGAAGAATTGTCTTGAAGCATGTTTCTACTAATTCCGGTGTGTTATAAGCCTAACACTAAAAGGCTGTGTGGTAAAATTCCCCAGGAAAGGGTGTCTCTCCTGAGTCAAAGGCCAGCCAGGGCAACACGGGCACTGCTTTTAACACATCAGGGAAAATCTCTGAAAAAGTAGCCCCAAGCAGTGTCTGCCTCTGGCTTTCATCCCCCCTCCTGCCCTGTGACCTGCTCTTAGCTGGACAAAGACAGGCAGTCACCTCCCGGATGGAAGATTGCATTTTTCTTCATTTTAAGTCAAGTCACCTTTCTCACATTTCCCACTTTTCGTTCTCTGAAGCTGACCTTTGGGCAAGTTTTAAGATGATAGCTTTGCCATAGGCTGGGCCTATAGTCATGCAGATGCCATCTTCAAAGATAGTTTGCTGCCCAAAGAACCTTAGACTAAGATTTGTAAGCATTTCAAACTTCTATTTGACATCAAAGGAGTTGCCGAATGCCTAAAGCTTGCAGGTAATGATGGGAAATGCAAAAGAAACATGGTTCCTGCCCTAAGATTCTGGAATAGTTCTTTCCACCTCCAGATCACACGAAGCCACCATCCAGTGATGATCTCGGTCATTATTGCCATCATTGTCATATAGTAAACTGGTATGGGGCCGTGGTTCCCTGCTTTGGCTGCTAATTTGAATCACCTGGGCAGCTTTCATGGCAGCTAATGCTTGGGTTCCAGTCCCTAAAGATCCTAGTGTAACTGGTCTGGGGTGAAACCTGGATCACTAGATTTGTATGGCCAAGGCGAAATCAGTAGCTTCACAGCAACCCTGGGACAGGCAGTATCCTTTCCATTTCGCAGCTGTGGAAGCTGCATCCTAGAGAGATGAACCACCTTGCCCAACATTACACAGTCGGTCAGGGGCAGGGTTAGGATGAGAAACAAAGGCCTCCATCCAAGTGGGCTTCGAAATTCAGTTTGGCAGTGCATTTATCACATTGCGGCCATTGTGTGAAATTCTTTGGTTATTACATTATGAATCCATTTCTGGGAAACTCAGTGCAACTCGTTTAATCCTGGAACCTCTCCAACCTTAACAGACTCTTCCGTCCCCCAAACTCTAGTGCTGGGAGGGAGAGGGGTGACGGTGACTCGGCCCGTGGAAGAGCTGGGACTGAGGAATGGGTTTGGCGCCAAGCCTCGGGGAGTTTCACAAGAGACCGGTTCCAGCCAGGATGTCACTGCCTCCCTTGCGCCAGGGAAACCTTTCTCCCTAGGGGAGGCATAGGCCCTCTGGGAGGGAAGGGGCAGCTTTTTAGTTGGCCACGTCCTCAGTATCTACACTTGAAGCTGATTTAACTTTCTGAATATTTTAGAGAATGACGCTTAACCTGACATTGCTTTGGAGTTTGCATTAACTATATTCGGAGTCTCCCATGGATCATTGACCCATCGCTTTTCAGGACTTGCTTTGACTCCCCTGTTTTCTGTCTCCATTTTGGCAATTTTTTTCATTTAGGATAAGCGTTTTCCAAATCTGTCCTCTCTTGACCTCTGTCCCTCCCTGTGCCCAGTACCACAGATGATTCCCCCGTACAGACCACACCGCAGCCCAGTACCCACGTGGGCGTGAGAAGGCTTCCCGCCCTCTGCAGCTCGGGAGGGTTCTGGAGAGCTTGTCTCCTGCTGGTTCTCCAGCAGGTCCTCGGGGCGGGAGGGATGCCCTGAGCATGTGTGAGATGGGAGGAGGCTGGGCTGCCTGTTCCGTGGGATCTGTAACTTGTTCTGGGACCACAGCAGAGCTCTGTGGTTGCTCAGGCTCCTGTGACCCCTTCAGACTTTCCTCTTGATCCCAATATGGCCGTGGTAAGATTTATTTATTTATTTATTTTTTAAAGTAACCTATGTCAGATAATAGTCCTACTGGTGAGTGTCCTCTTTCCTAAAAGAGCCCGCTCACTTTCAACTTTCTTGTTTCCTTCTGCTCTACAAATATCAAGTGCCTACTATGTGCACTGTTTGAGCTGTATCTGTGAACCTCCTATTTTAAATCTAGTCATTTCCCTCAAGTGCTGATCTTTGCCCTCCCCCATCCCTGCCCCCACCTCAAGCCCCTGGTCAGAGAGCTTCCTCAAGGTCTGTCTTTGAATTCCTGTAGGGTTTAAGGTCCATACCTTGCAATGAAGCACTCAATGATAACGCCCTCTCATTGCAGTCTCTAATTCTTTTAGTGTGTGTAAGTCTTGTCTTCCAACCAGACCAGGAATTCTTTATTCTTTATATCTTGGGCCCAGCTAGCTATCTGATAGATGCGGTTTTAAAAAAAACAAAAAACCTTGGGATTGACTGTTTTGAGTTCTTTTCCGTAACCACCCTAGGTGAGAGAAAGTCGCATGAGGTGCACTTTAAGAACCATCCACCTGGCGCAGCTCCCACAGCCCCTCCCTTAGGCTTCACAGTACCTTGGGCCACCTCTGGGCTCCATCACTTACCAGCTGTGTGATCTTGGCTGACTAATGTCAGCTGTCCAGGCCTCAGTTTCTGCAGGCCCTTAGCCCAGTGCCTGGCAAATAATAAAGCTGCATAAATATTCATCGTTACTGGTAAAGCAAGATGGCACAGTCTCCAGCTAGGGATGTTCCTGTCCCCAGCAGGCCAGAGGGGAGGAGGCGGGGGCAGCAGTGGGGCACGTGGGCCCTCTGTTATAGCCCTGGAGTTGTCCTGGTCCTCTTGCTGCCCTGGAGGAGGTGGGAGGTTGGGGCCCTCCAGAGCACGCTGTTCTAAGCTGCCACCATGACACCGGCTAGAAGCCAGGGGTAGGAATTGTGAAGAACCAGTGCTTCTGCCAAAGAACTAAGATCTTCTTTGACACTTGGGATTTGCCCCAATCACGCTCAGCCTGTTCCAAGGTGTGCAAAGCCTTGCTGACTAGAACCCCATCTTTGAAGCCCACATTGTGAGGTTTCCTGCTTAGCCCTGTGAATTCCAGGAACTCTTAGCAGAGGCGCCCACTGGTGCGGGAGTGCGAGTCGTCATGCAGAGCCCCGCAGCCTGTCATTTCTAACCAGGACTGCAAGAGTGCAGATTGAATAGCTTTAAAGCAGCAAACAGTAGACTTTGCCCTGCTCTGAGACTTTTTGGACATCTGTTTTCTCAGTGATTACACACCTCAATCGATAAACCCAAACTTTATGCTCCAGCCTCAGGCTATTTGAAGGCTTTAGCTTGATGTCATGAATGCCTTTTTTCTGCACTTGGTGAACGGAAATGCTTTTTGGCAATCCTCTGCTTTGCCAAAGTGTGGACTTCTCAAGAGAGTTTTGAATCGTAGTCATTTTACTTTCTGAAAACCTGTGGTTGCTGTGCTGTGTCATGCCTTTTGAGTGGTGCTCAGAAAGGAAGGCTGCCCTGCACGTGTGCCCCGGGAGGCCTCTCCTTTCTTACTCCTTCTGGTCCTGACGGGCACTCTTGCCAGCCCTCAGACAGAAGCAAGTGAAAACGCCAGACGTTGCAGCTGAGCGTTGCCTGATAAATTACAAAGGGCAGAATTGCAACCGTTGTTCTCACGTTAAAAGAACCTGAGCTGAGATCTTGTCTCAACACCATTCAGGTGTGTGGAGCTTCCATTCCTTTGAAAGTAAGCATGCTATTCAGATAGTTTCATTTCCGCACTTTGTGCTGAAGCGAGGGGTCCTGTATAGGGAAAGCAATTCAGGAAGCTGAGCGCACTTGGCTTTGGGGCATCTCAGAAGTTGACGTTGTGCAGAAAGAGGGGTTTTGGGTCGTGCCCATGTTGAACACTTGCCACTCTCCCGTCGACAGCCCATGAATCCCCAGGGCTTTGGTAGAGAAAGCAGGAGCTGTGTCCCGAAATTGGCGTTGCTAGCTGGCTCTGTAGAGAACACGCTGTTTCATCTTTGGCTTCTGTCTGAGGCTCAGCTCCTCATGCATCCACTTGGGGGATGGTGAGTGTAAGCTTTGGAGCCCTCTCTGGAAGTGGCTGCAGGCACTGATGCTTCCTGCCCTGTTGGAAGATAGGTCAGACGAGTGCAGTTATGTAAGGTGTGCAAGACAAAAGCCTTTCTGAAAATGAACACTTGGTGTGGTTAAATAAAACATGTTATATTCTGGTGGATTCCAAAATCTTATGTTGTTCGGAAGCTTTGTTCTATCAAATATGGCTTGAGGATATGATTTCCTCTGGCTGGAGTTCAGCAGCCTTTTCTGTTCTAATGGTGTATTGGTCTGTCACATTACTACATGGTGACTGTTCAGGAGAGAGGGGCGAGGGGTCAATAGAGCTTAGAATGGGGTTCAATGGTCTTGATATAAAAATTTCTTCTTGGAAATTACTTTGGAAACAATGTATTAAGTAATATATACAAAAAGGTACAAGGAAACTTACAATAAATACCCCTGTAGCCAACACTCGGCTTAAAATAGACATTTCGATAAAGTTAACATACCCCCTTGGTCACCCCTTCCTGGTTTCAGCCCTCTCCAGTCCAGCCAGATTTAATGATGATCCTGAACTTGATATTTATCATTTCCATATTTTTTCTTTTTTACTTATATGTGTACACCTAAGTAACACAGTATTTTTCATGGTTTTAACCTTCATATAAATGAAATATTTTGGGTATTTTTGTATGACTTTTTTTAATTCCATGTTAGGTTTGTGTGCTACATCCATGTAGACATATGTAATTTTAACTCACTTTCACTTTTCTGTAACATCCCATTGCATGAATATGCTGAAGTCAGAAGAGCATTTATTTATTGACACAGAAGCAAATGGAAATCTCTCTTGCCCAATTACATTGAAATGCTATCTGCCAATACTTACCCAGTCATCCTGAAATAACTGGGGTCATTGCCTGTATGGGTAGGTTCTCTGGTATATTTTAAGATTTGAAAAATTTATGCTTTGTTAAGGTTCTTTTTATTAGGAGAGGAGTAAGACCCTCTATAGAAAATGCCTTTGCATATTGACTTACATAATCAAATATGACTCATGAAGGATGGATTGGAGGAGGGTAGAACTGTTGAGATAAAGACACTTTTAGAGTGAACTAGGCCTAATGTATGGAGTCCTTGACTACACAGTAGCAGTAGGGATTGGAAGAACTACAAAGACTTAAGAAATGTAGAACCTGTAGTATTTGCTGAGCCAGATGTGGAAACTGAAGGTAAAGGAATTTCCAGGAATGACCCCTGCCTGGCGTTGAGTACCAAGAGGGTGGTGGAACTTCCCTCTAGCATGTGGAACACCTGGGAAGGAGCTGTTTTACTGGTGATGAGGGTGGAAGTTAAGATGACTGATGTAGATTTGGACTTGTTAAGTTTAAGACATCTGTAAAAGATGGGAGAGGAGCTGTCCAGTACGCAACTGCATTTGTGAGTCTAGGGCACAGAGATTTGTGAGCTGGAGACAGACTTTTGAGGGTGACTGGATAGGAATGGTAGTTGAAGCCAAGGAAGTAGATGATGCTTCGAGATCTACTCACATGTACCCTGAGAGGGGGAGGATGGCTGAAGACAGAACCCATCAGAACACTAAGAGGAGTTCAGAAATGAGTGTGAGGGGTATTAGACACAAAAAGGTGGGAGAAAATTGCTGTCCTGAAGATAGAGGGATTGGTCAACAGAACCAAATATGACAGGTCAAGTAAGGCAAGAACTCAAAGAAGTCCATTGGATTTAGCATCAGAGAGGACATTGGTGACCTTCGGGAGAGCCATGTCAGTGAAAGGTTAGGGGTAGAAGCTAGATCACAGATGAGAGAACACTGGATAACCAGGGAAAAGAGATGACAATTGTAGATGGCTCCTTCATCAGGTTTGATCGAGCCTGAGAGAAACAGATGGTAGCAAGGGAGTTACGTAGGGCACAGCAGGAGGACGTGAGTGGCAGCTAGCGAAGCTTCATCTGTATTTATAGCCGCTCCCCATCACTTGCAAAAATAGTCTTCCATGAAATCGGTCTCTGGTGCCAAAAAGGTTGAGGACCACTGATCTAGAGGACTATATAGTGATGTCTCACAGTTCTGTCTTTAGAATCAATCTCCGATTGATGAGTGAGTTGTGCCCCATAGTCCATTGTATGTCTATTGTTTGAAGTTTAGTCTGATTCTGGAACTGGAGCAATATTGTAAATGGTGGTTAGGTCTCCAGTCCAGCTCATCTGAGTCTGTAAGAATCCATCCTTTGGGTCTAGTCCACAGATTATCAGACTCTGGACTCTGAGAAGGCTTTCAGGTCATGCACAAACTCGTGGGCCATCTTCTATGGTGCTGATTGGTGCATGCTTATCTGAATATCAGCCAAAAGCATGTAGAATTAGAAAACTAAGGCTACAATTGCAAAAGTACTATACATTCCAGATGTACTGAACAAGACTTCTGGGTTAACTTTTGTTTTCAAGAGCAAGTACCACGCTTTCCCTTTATCAGTCTGACTAATGTGATGAGTGTGCTTATGTGTTTCCATTTAGAATGTGGGCATTTATCAGAAAAGGTTTCTTTGAACAGCTGTTAGAATGTAAAGTGAGATAAATAGCATTCATGTTGCAAATGTAAGCTGAATCCGTTTTTATTAACAAAGCAGTCATGCTCGAAGTCAGATTTCTCAGACAAAAAGACTTACTGGTTTTTTTCATTCTGAAATAGCAGGAGTAACAAAAGATCCAAGATTAAAATATAGCCTCCAGAGATGATTTTTATTGTGTTTCTTGACACGCCTCCAAGGTCTGTTTATGTCACCCTGTGGTCAATGGAGATTTCGATTTGTTAATGCTCCACATGCTCCAAGACATGGCCCAACCAGGGCAGGGATTCACATGCAGATTTTGTCTTTGAAGAGTAAAGTTATGTTTACTATTTTATTTGAAGACAGTTTGTAACTCGATGTCATAACAGACTTGTTAAGTATGTAGATAATGGAAACAAAGACTGAGTTATAAACAAACAGGGCAGAAAGGTACATAGGAAGTCAGCACGTCACACGTGCACTTTGTGGTTTGCAATGTGGATGTTTTCTCTGTCACAGATGTCTTTTTGCTTTGCCTGAAAGGGTCACTGGGTCCCTCTGTCACATCTGAGAAATTCCATCCTAAGGAAGTAAAAAATCAATTTGTGGGAGTTCTAATGCCTCTAAGCTCTGTCATGGAGTGTGCAAAAGGTACACAAGCATGATCTCTGCCCTCATCTGAAGCATGTCTCTGAAACAATTAATGGATAGTTAAGAATTAAGCTTATGTTACTAAGAAAACTATATTCATATGACAATGATTAAACTTTGGATAAGGAGGAGTTTAATCCTGAAGCACGGTGGGAGTTGAGATCATTACGGTTGCTTGAGAGTGGTAAGTGCTTCGGGCCGAAGTTCCAGCATCCTGATGCTAACTGGTGGCAGATTTCCAACTGGGGCCTGGCTGGGGCCATTATCCAGTGCAGCAGCTCACTTCTCCCTTCACTCTTCCCCCAAACACTGACAGAAGGGGGATAGGTCAAACCAAGCCAGCTGTCACCTTGGCTCTGGAGCCTTCTTCCACCATTCTCTGGTAACAACCCAAGCACATCTTCAGATTTGGTTTGAGGATTTGCTGGGAATGAGGCGTCTTACCCAGCTAGGAACGTTTGATCGGGAGAAGTGAGAGGCAGAGACAGGGCCCCCGCAAGCTCTAGTTGGGCATCTATCCAGGCTGTTTAGAGGTCAGAGAGGCTCTGTGTCATCTTTAGGTCCCCTGGTTTCCCAGCAAAGTCTTAGCATATGAGGCAATCGGGAAATAGCTACTAATTATCCAAAACGACTGAATGGGGATGCTGGCCAACGGAAGGGTCATCACCTGGACTGTTTGGTCTTCAAGGCTCAGTTTGAGTGATGCCTCTGCCAAGAAGCCCTTTTCCTGGCAGAGTGAGATGCTCCCCTTAGTCTGGGGTAGACCCCAGTTCCCACCCTATTCCAACTGTCAACACACCTGTTCCCTTTAAGGATAAAACTTGTCTTCATCTTGGTAATCTAGTGCCTGGCCCAGTGACTGGCTTTTGGCAAATGGAGGAGTGACTGGGCTTTATTCTTAAAGAGTTTAGCTTTTATCTATAACATGTTCCAGAAAATGTTTTCTCAAAAAGACCAGAGTTCACATAGCTGCCAGGCTCCTCCTCTTTCTCCATTTCCCCTGATGAGGGGCAGAAGCTCTGCCGGTGCAGGTCCACCAGCTCCTGCAGTGGACACTTCTCCTGGCTTTTGTGATCAGGTCAGGCCAGAGCACGTTTTCACTGGCTGCTTTCGTGAGGGCGTTGCCGTCATCCTCGGGCAGGATGAGCACAGTGTAGGTGGCGGAGACCCTGGAAACTGAGCCTGCGTCTGCAGGTTGAGCAGGTCTGGAGCTGCCAGATGCCACACCGGGCACTGGAGAAAACAGGCATCTTGCTCCCAGTCTGGCCCTATGAAGCATCTAAGCAATAGCTAACCAAGAGTGAATGGTGTTTTGAAAGGCTGACATGTATCTCAAAAACAATTTTAATGCTAAGCTGACAAAACTAAGAAATGCACAGTTCAGTTCCTAAGAATCAGACATCCTGGTCTAGTGCATCTCAATTATCCTTACGAACAGTAGTTCAGCTTGGACGTGGAAGCGAAGGCCTATGGAAGCAATCTCAGTGGAAATTTTCTTTACTAAGACTCCCAAATCTGCTTCTTTAACCAACATTTTTCTGTTACAAAAGTAGACGAAGAGAAATCATCTCTCCTTTTAAATACAGGTGACTGTAGCCAGTTACATATTGTGTTAGCTTATATGAGGGAGTCATAAAATGTGACTGTTCCATTTGTCCAGTAGTGTGGACAGTTTGAGACCCTCATTTGCTTACTTACTAGGTAAGTGTTTCCATATGCCCTCCTGCTCCCAGCCCTGAGAAGAGAGTAGCATGTTCCTCGTTGGCTGGTGTAGGGGCTCTATCCATAACTCTCCTGGCCTTGTGTGACCCTCTAGCAGTGAACGACTTACGGGGTAAAGAGGGGCCCAACTTAGGTAAGTTTTTAAGTTTCTTCTGCCTACTTTCGCCATTGGATCGTTCCTCATTTGCCTGCCCTAGAAGACATAAAGTACTAGAGAGAAATGGGACAGACCCTTTCCAACTTCCCATTTAAAAAAAAAAAAAAAAAAGCAATAGATCGTGTCAGTGGTCACATGTACTGAGTGTTGAGCTGTCCTCTTTATTCTTACAGCAGCACTGTGAAGTCATGCCTTCTTGGATGGAGGGACTGAAACCTTCCAGCCTGAGGAAGCCAGGACTGAGCTTTAGAATGTCCACCTGGGGCACTAGTGCTACCTCTGATCCTCTTAATAACAAACTGCTTTTTACCTCTTTTTCTTCTCTGGTAGTTGCTTAGTCCTCCAGTATTGTAACAAGGATAAGAGATGATGTTTCTCTTAAAATAAAATTGATGTGTTTCTTTACAAAAGATAAGGGAGGGTTTTTTGGGGTGGGAGAAAGAACAACAACTTTGTAGGAAGAGAACACTAATTTCATTCTGTGTTCTTGTTGGATTTAATAACAACATAGGAACATAATTAGTGGATAATTCTGTAATTACTTAAAGATGAGCAAAGACTTGAACACGACGCAGGATGTGAAAGGTTTTGACAGAGAGCTATCCCCCTTGCAGAAGGCCAGAAACTGTATTTAAATCAGATGTTTTACAGAGAGATGAGCCATTTTTTATCTCTAAAGGCCAAATTCTGCCGCCCCACAGGGGTAGAGGAATGATTGTTTTAGAAATAATAATAAAAATTTT
>NW_012149396.1:8370657-8414088 GCF_000956105.1 Propithecus coquereli | reverse complement strand
CCTCGGCCTCCCAGAGTGCTAGGATTACAGGCGTGAGCCACCATGCCCGGCCCCGAGCTTTACTTTTGAAAAGAAAACTTTGCTTCCTTTTTAGAGATGGGAAGAACGTTACAGGACAGATAGCTGCTCTAGTTACACCTCTTGTTTATGTATGACATCCCTTTGGCATTTATTTTAACAAAGTGTTCATGTGGGGATTTGTTATAGAATTAAAAGTCCTAGAGAACAGGTACTACCATGTAGAGCACCTTGCAGATATTTTTTTAGTATAAAATACGTAAGCTTTTAAAAAATAGACATTTCCAGGAAGTCTACAAGTCTTCTTGCACCCAAACTTCTTCACTTTTTAGTCATTTCTTGGAGGCAGCAGAGTCCTTGGGGTATCTGGAGAGCGCTGCCTCCCTGGGACCCGCTTTGTAAGATCTTACTTCCTTCGTCCTGGTGTTAAACATTAATGGACCTGATCTTTGCAGTACATTTGTTCTCCCTGCCAAAGAACTGGTGTGTTCAATTACACTGAGGCATGAAAAATAGTTTGTTTGCAAATAGATTATATCGTATTATATGTATTTATCTTTTGAAGTTATTCTTTAATTCCATAAAATGTGAGAGCCAATAATAGTCACTAGTGGTAGCAATTTAAGGCAACACAGCCAAGAGAATACGAAAGATATTTTTGGTTGAAAGAACTTGCCCTGGTTTCTAGAGGGACTCGGGTAATGATGATAAAAATAGAAGACGTTTATTGAGAATTGATAATGAGCGGCTCAGGGCTAAATGATGTTCTTGGATTATTGTAGTTAATTCTTATAATGACACAGTGAGTCGGTATTACCATTGTTGCCATTTCTCAGATGAGGGAACTGAGGCAAAGAAACAAATATTTGTAACTTACCTGTTGTTAAGGAACAGGGATGGGATCAAAATCATGTCTCTGTAATGCACGAGGGTGGGCCCACATTTTGTGGAAGCTTACACAATTGGGGGAAGGGGTGGGTCCTTGTTAAGAAAAAAAATGAGGTACTGGCCAGGCCTGTGCAAGAGAAGGACCCTGAAACTTCAGCTGCATTAAGCTTCCTGGCTAGCACCTTTGGGAACTGAAACTGTCAGTCGCTGTCTGTGGGATCGCACCGCCTCCCAGGCCTGCGCGGGTGCAGATTCGGGTTTAGATTTCCTGCTGACCGATGAGCAGCTCAGAGGAATGGCTGTCTGCTGGGCTGGATAATTAAGAGTCTTTTCCCCTTCAAGAAATCACAGGCTTTCTAAACAGAAATAAAAGATGATTATGAACTTGACAAGACAATTTTGTTTTGCCCACAGATAGCCTTCATGTCTCCTTTATTTTTTTGGTTGTGGAAAAGCATGTGTAACATAAAACTTACCATTTTAACCACTGAGTGAACAGTTTGGTGGCATTGAGCACGTTGATGTGGTGCCACCATCCATCTCCAGAACCTTTTCGTCTTCCCAAACTGAAACTCCGTGCCCATTAAACACTTCCCCCTTTCCCTCCCTCCCCAGCCCCTGGTAACCACCATTCTGTTTTGTCTCTGAAATCTGAGTACTCTAGTCCTATCATGTTCTTTTAAATATTGTAACTGGATCTCTCTGTACTTCTTACCATTTAACACTCAAATTTTTGGGAACTCATCTGTAGGGTCTTCATTTATGGAAGTAAAAGACACACATAGAGAAGGCATTGGGATCATTTTTAAATGGCTGTCTCCTTGAGGAGGAAGATAAGGAATCAAACTTGCTTTTGTTTGGGTCCCTGAGGTGGCAAGAACCACAGAAGGGGAGAGAACTTGGTATTTTTCATGATGTTGCCTTGGGTTGCTGGTGAAGCAAACATTTCTTGTACTTTGATCCAGACTTCTGGGGACCTTGACCTTAGAGGGAGACTCCAGTTCTGCCTGGGTTGGAGGAAGGGCATGGTTCTTGAATGCACGAGGTGAGAATGAATACGGCATTGCCTTTGGAATGGGAAGGGCCCCCCTTGGGAAATGGTACCCATGTAGGTACCTACTAAGTCATGTGGCTTTTTCTAGACCAGAGGCTGCTGCTTCCAGTGATAAATTGGGCTGTCAGCCCATGTACCCCTCTTAATCAGTTACAGTTTGTACAACTGACTGAAAGAAGTTGGACGATGTGAACAGCCTTGATTTTTGCTTTTTTCCCCCCACAATGTTTTCAGTGTTCAAGAGTCAGCACAAACCATGAATCTTAAACTCACGCCAGAACTGCCTGCAGCCAGGATTATAATAAATGTGTCCAGGGAGTTAACAAAATTTCAGGCCTTATCTTATGTAAGAACACTAGGCCTTTTTCTTGGTACCTTTTTATAGTCTTTTCTTAGGAAAATGGGGTTCTATTTTCATTGTGCTACTGAAGGAGGATGGCAGTGCAGATGATCTAAAACAGCTGAGAGCAGACACAATTGAGAATTTATACTTGGTACTGGAATGCATCGCAGAAGTTACTGTTGGCAATACTTAAAACCTCCTGTCCCTGTCGTCTTAAGCTAATCTGAAAATTAGAGTTGGTTCTCTGATCACGCACCATCGAATGGAAGGAGCGTGTTACAGAGTGGTACTGAGTGGCAGAAAAATGCTAGCTTAAAGACTCGAGGATACCTGTAGGTGAGCATTGCATGGCAACTGAGAAATGGCCAGGTACCTAGTCTTCTTCAAAAAGCTTTTCACTGTAAAATGAAACAGGTCTAGAATGCCACGCAAAACAACTGTGCAGCTTAATATAAGTCAGACACCTCTGTAGCCACCACCTAGGTCAAGAAGTATTACTTTGTCAGCAGTCTTAGATCTGTACTCCATGTACCATGTTCTAAAATACAAACCTTCCATCTGTCCCAAATTAACCACTGTCCTGACTAGCATTTCCTTGCCATTCTTCAGTTTTACCACCCATGTGTGTATCCCTGGCCCCTAGAATTTGCCTGTTTTAAAACTCAAAATGTCTTCTAAATCCTTTGAATCTACCAGTTTCCTTCCATCCTTTTCTCCACTTTACAGTTTGTTCAAGATCCTGGGCTTTTGGTCTGTAGTTTCTCAAAGTGTGAATTTTGCGGATTGTATGCTCACTCCCGTGATGATTTTTTAGTTCATGAAACATTAACGTGGTTCCAGGAGGCAAAACTCTACAAAAAAGTATACTAACAAGTGTCACTCCCCACTCAAATCCCTTTATTCCATTTCTACCCGCCAATCTCATTATCCTTCCCGTGTTTCCTTTTGCATAAATTAGATGCATATCTAATATCTATATATAGTTCTATCATCTCCTTTATTACATAGTAAAGTTAGCATACAATATATGTTGTGTGCTTGTCAGTATATTGTGGAGATCACTTTATATCAGTTTATAAAAATCTTTATTTTTTTGCAGTTGTAGAATATTATGTCATAGTTTATTAAGTTTGTCTCTACATACAGGTTAAATATCCCTTACCTAAAATGCTTGGGACCAGATTTCAGATATTGTTTCTAGATTTTGGAGTATTTGTATGAATAGGAGAGATCTTGGAGCTGGGACTCATGTCTAAACATGAAATTCATTTGTGTCATAGAACACATAGACTGAAGGTAATTTTAGGCAGTATTTTAAATTGTGACTAAAATAAAGTTTTGACTGCGTTTTGACTGTGACCTGTCACATGAGGTCAGGTGTGGAACTTTTCACTTGTGGCGTCACATCAGCATTCAAAAAGTTCCAGATTTTGGAGCATTTTGGATTTTGGGTTAGGGATGCTCAACCTGTGTATTTGTTTCCGATATTTTGTAATTATACATGATCCTGCAATGAATAGCCTTGTGCATGTATATTTTCATTTTATTCGAAGAGTGAATTCCTAAAAGTGGAACTGCTGGGGTCAAGAGATAAGTGGACATTTGTAGGTTTTTGTCTGTTTAGTTATTGCCGGATTCCTCTCCATAAGGTTGCACTGGTTTGTTTGCCCACCAGCGATGGATGAGTGTGCTTATTTCTCCACGTCCTTGGCATCAGTGTTTTTAAGCTCTTTAATTTCTGCTAATCTGATGAGAGATGGTATCTCACTGTAACTTCAATTTGCTTTTCTCTTCTTATGAAAAACCTTGGACATCTTCTAATACATTCAAGGACCATTTCTATCTTATCAATTGTCCATGAATTTTGTCCATCTTTCTATTGGGCCTTTGGCCTCCCTCCCCCCAATATGAGTTTATAATATGAGTTTATATATGTTCGTGTGTGTGTATAGATATAATATGTGTAATTATTAAAGGATATCAGCCTTTTGTTTGTGGTATGTGATACAAACATTTTCTCCCAGTTTTTCATTTGTCCCTTGACTTGCGGTATTTTTTCACCGTGAAAAGGTTTTTTAAGTAGTCAACTTTATTAATCGTTTTAAAAATTGCGTATTGAATTTGCTCATATTTAGGAAGCTGCTTTTTATACCCAGGTGGTAGAGGAATCCCCCATGTTTTCTTCTAGCACTTTTGTAGTTTAAGTTTTTACATTTATATCTCAGATCCGCGTGAAGTTGGTTGTGTAAGGAATAGGTCCAGATCTAATTTTATCTTTTTGCAAATGGCTATCCAGTTATCCTAGTACAACTTATTAAAGAGTCCATCTTTGCCCCAGTGACTTGAAATACCAGATTTCACATGTGAAACTTCCAGGGTAGTTAGGTCTGCTGCATTTTCTCGTCTGTCGGTTTCCCTGTTGTCTTCATGTGCGGGACCACCCTGTTTTAATTTAAGAAGACGTTGGGGTTTGTTTTAATACCTGGCAGGACTGTTCTCCCCGTGGCTTTTCTTTAGTCTTTTCTGAAACTATTCTTGCATGTTTGTTTTTCCATATGAAGTTTGGTGTCATCATGCCTAGCTTCATAGAAAAACAAAAAGTCTGTTGATGTTTTTATTGGAGTTAGTAATTTTGCTGGAATTTATAAATTAAAGAGAACTGACACCTTTATGAGGTTGAGTCATTCTATCCAAGAACAAAGGAGGCCTTTAGTCTACTTTTTTTTGCCTTTCAAGAGTGTTTTAAAATATTCTTCATACAGGTTTTGCAAATTTCTTATTAAGATTATTCCCAAGTATTGTCATTGCATTTTATTATACATGGTACCTTACTAAATTCTTCTGCTGTGGAGATACTTTGTTCATTGTTTCTTGGATTTTCTAGGTATGCCATCATATCATTTGCCCATGAAGATAGTTTTACTTTTCTAATTCTTATGCCTCTTATTGATTTATCTTGTGTAAATTGGCTAAACAGAATGTTAATGTTAAATAGTATAATGTTAAAAAATAGTGGAGATAGCATCTGTGTTTTGTTCCTGATGATAGTTGAAATTCCCCTTGCATTTCATTTAAGAAAGGTAAATAAGTTAAATGAGATGCTGACTTTAGGACTAAGGTATATATCCACCAATTCCTATTTTCTTGGTGTATGTCTTTTAATCAAGAAATGGGTGTTGAATTTTGAAGCCTTTTTTTTTTTTTTTAGCATTATGGAAATCTTATGGTTCTTCTTGCTAGATCTATTAATATGGTATGTTATATCATTACATTTCCTACTGTTGAACAAAACATACATCATTCCTGGAGTACATCCTAGTTGGTCATGGCACGTTAGATTTTTAATGAGGTTGGATTGTTATTGTCTGATGGAGTTTTATAATGATTTTGTGATAGCACCAGAAAAGAGTATTACAACCACTATCAGTGATACTGTTTATGTAACATTGGATTTGTCTGGTCTGTCTTTGATAGTTTTGTAGGATACTCAGTAAAACCATATGAACCTGGTGCTTTTGTGAGAGGTAACTTTCTCTGTTTTTTACATAAAATTGGTTTGTTTAAGCTTTCTATCGCTAATGTGGTCAATATTAAACTGTACTTTCCTAGGAAATTATACATTTCATAGAGGTTTGTGAATTGACACTCCAGGAAGCAGACTACCCCTAGAGCTGAGATGGAGACAGATCCAACCCCCCTTCTCTGTACCCAGGGGTGAGCTTCAGACCTTGCTGGAAAGGGCGTGGCTGTGGCTTAATGGGTGGTGGACAAGTTGCTAAGATGCTGTGCCAGTGGAACTTGCTGGAAATTCTCCCTCTGGGGTGCTGGGGAAAGTCATCCGTCGGGAAGTACCATAGCTTTAAAAATCACTGTGAAGCCACCCAAGGGGTTCCTGGGGAAGCTATTCACGGGGATGGCTCCTTACCAGCAGCAGTCTGCTGCAGAGCTCCTGAGGAGCTATCGGGGAAGCATACATGACGTGTCTCATGGGTGGCTTTCCACTGCACAGCTGTTTGAGGTAGGATCGGGGTGTGCTGCGGAAAGCTGGTGAATGCCGAGCGTTGCTGGGCACTTGCCAATGCAGGGGCTTGGTGCTGAGAAGAGTTCACAGCAGGAACCCAGGTGCTAGAGAAGTTGTACACTCCATGGCTAGAGATGCCATGGGCTGCATTAGCCTAGCAAGAGGGGCACACCAGAGCCAAGAAGCTTCTTGCACGTTGGTAAAACAAAAATAAAATAAAAAAATAAAAAATAAAATTGCTTTGTTCTGTAAGTGTATTAAACCAGTCAAAAAGAGGTACATACTACATGGTTCCAACAATGAGGGTCAAAATGAGGCAAAGCTAATTGCTAGTGGTCAAAATCAGAGTAGTGGTTGCCTCTTGATGAGGGTTCATAATCCGGAAAAGGCACAAGGGAACTTTACAGAGTGTTGGAAATGTTTACATCTTAATCTGAGTGGTTGTGTGGTCTCCACACATGTAGAAAACAATGCTGTATGCTCAGGTTAATGCAAATTATAGCATTTACTGTATATATGTCATATTTCAAAAAAAGTTAGTCTTGGCTATTCTTGGCCCTTTGATCTATGTAAATTTTACAATCAATGTCAAATTCCACCAAAAAAATCTATTAGGATTTCATTACATCTAATAGATCAATTTGAGAACTGACGTCTGTATAACGTAAGTCTTTCAGTTCATTATTGTGAGCCCCTCAATTTCTTTTTAGCCTTCTCAACATATTGCAGAAGTTGTATATTTCCTTTGTAGAGTTCTTTTCTCCAATTTGTTGCTGGTTACTTGCTGTTAAAAATGGTACCTCTTAAAAAAAATTTTTTTTTGTTGCCTCTTTACAAAAAGTACAATTAATTTCAGGCCAGGCAAGTGGCTACAGAGGTTTTGTGGGAGGAACCAGAGCCCTGTGCCTGGAAGGCGTGTTAGGGGCAGATGGCAGCCTCCAATTCTCCTCATTGCCTCCAGTCTTCACACTTAGCGTGTGTGATGAGGAGGGTTAGTATCCTCGGCAATAAGACAAGGCGAGAGAACCCCAAATGCTACATGGAACTGCAGATGGGCTGGGTAAGACAATTGGATGTGGTGTTCTCAACCAGGAGGGTAGGGGCTTTGATGTCTGAGATACTTTTGGTTGTCACAACTAAATGCTGCTGGCATTTAGTGGGCAGAGGCCAGGGATTCTGCTACACAGCCTACACTGCATGGGACAGCCCCACCAACCCCAATAAAGAAGTATCCAGCCCCAAATGTCAATAGAGTACTGAGGTCGAGAGTGTTCTCGTGGCTGGTGTATTTGGAGGGACCAGAAAGCCCCCTTTTGTTCCTCTTTTCCCTAGTTTATCAGAAACGTAAGCTTCACGTGCTATTTCTGAGCACAGGAAGACAAGAATGTGCTGTTACCCAGTGAGTCTGGGTATTTCCAAGCTCTAGGGGGCTGCTACTTGCCCTTGGGCGTAACTCCTGCTCCCAGTATCCAGTATCTGTTACTTGGGGGCTTTTCAAGAAAGTTGAGGACACATGAGTACGAATGCCTTGAACATTTGCCATAAGAAATAAAAAGCCTGTCAGATAAGTTTATATTTCTCCTGTCAACATATACTCTACTTGGCTTCCTCTCAGCGTTAAGCAGTATGAAAAGTTGTCACTTCAATTTCAAATGTGTTGGCAACTGTTGCTCAAATTAGAGGAAATAAATAAAACTAACCAAAGGAAGTAGCACAGAGCTCTGGTGCCTTTCTCATCCACCAGAGAGACAGACAGCTCCTGATGGAAAGCACATGGGGGTGGATTACTCACAGGTCAGGCCCGGGTCCAGCCAGTGTGGCATAGACACTTCAGTGTTCGATAGTTCCTCACTGACACGGGGCATCACAGCAAGGACTAGAGTCCTTCTTCCCCCAGGGATCTTCCCTTTCTTTCTTTGCTTTTTAAGATGTTTTACTCAGTAAATAGTCCAGTGGTAGAAGCAAGGAACTGAGTGAGAGGATGCCCCACCCCGTCCTAGCTTAGTGACCAGCTCTTACCTTGGATGAGTCACTTTGCATTTCAGGGACACCATTGCCTCATCTCACAGAATGTTGACCTAGCTTTGTTCTAAGATCGTCAAACCCTAAGACTTTCTATAGCAGAGCAAGAACTGGCGTTACCTTCTGAGACTCTCAATAGAGTTTTTCTCGTTCGGCTGGCACAGAAAATAAATTCTTATCAAATGTGATTCCTTCTCCTGAAGGACAGAAAATAAAGGCACTTTAGGATGAATCTTCCTGATGATGTTATTAAGGTCCCAGAAGCATCTTTTCCTCTTCCACATGCTCAGCATCACCCGTGCTAAGGGTAAAGGTGGTGATGGCTGGTGCTGGTAGTTCTGTTGTAACTGGAGAAAGTCAGGTCACTGTGACCTGGTTAAGATTATTACATACGCCCTGGACAAGGAATAGATTGCCGCTCTTCAGGGACAGTCTTGGGCAGATCTCACTGCAAGGATACGAGCGCAGTAACAGCCCAAATGTTTCCTTCTGTTGGCATGTTCCAGATGGGTGGCTGCCACCACAAGGCATGTGGGGAATAACTTGGGTCCTTGGAATCATGTGTTTTCTGAGATGGAACTGTTTTTTGTCACGAATGTGGACTAATGCATTGCAAAGGGAAATTCACTTAAAATTGTCCTCAGTTGGAACCAGAATAACAAGGTTGGCTGCATGTTAAGTGAAGAGCTGTTTAAGCACCCAGTGCCCAGGCGACATAACAGCATTTAAATGAGAATCTCTGGGTCTGGGACCCAGGAATCTGGTCTTGGAGGATTCCCACGATTCCAGTGTCCAGGTGAGGTTGAGCATAGCTGTTCTTAGGAATGGTTTTTCAGGTGTGTGATCTTGTCCTGTTTATACATCCGTGGAACTGTATGCTGTTGCTTATTTCATCTTCTGCTGTATTTTTGTTTTTCTAGTTAATTTTAGCAAATCTAGAGGCTAATAAGTATATGTCAAATACACAAGTAGAGCAGTCATCAGCAAAGACGACTCACTTGTCAGGGCTTTGTCGAGGGGCTTCATGTGTTTGAAGAGAAGTTGGATAAGAAATTGTCTGATACTCTCTCTCTGAGAGCCTGAGATTCGGGGATTTAGACTTCAGTCAATGAGGCTGAAGTTAATCTGTCCTTAAGCAGGCATCATGACAAATGTTCATGTTTGTACCGTGACTTGTATGTCTTCGTGTTTCTGATGATAGAGACAAGTTATCGTCTATTTAAACTATCTTGGCTCTATAGACGGGCTCTTGGTGACCAATTCATTTCAGTCAAATCATGTCATTGACCTGTTTTCTATTTACACCTGTTCAAAATTGACTTAACACAGTAAGAGTACAACTGCTGCATTTGTGTTGTCCCGATGATACATATGGGTGTGTGTCTGCCTACACAAGCAGGCTTGTGTTAGATATCTGTGTGCTCATTTATTCATAGATGCATATGGAATTGATTCTTAAAAATCCACAAATTCTTATTAACATTTCTTTCCACTGGCAAACAAATCTGAGCTTATTTTCATCAAACGTGATCTAAAATGTTTGGAGTAGACTCCTACGATTCAGCTTGAGAAACTGGGGAATAGCAGAAGTGCCGCCAATCGAGAGCAGCTTAAGCGAGCCCCTCGTGTCTTTCCAGGGGGCTTTCCTTTTATTAAATTAATCTTCAGACCCCTGCTGCACCACCAGACTTGCTTTTGTTGGAGAGAAAACCAACTCCAGCTGGAGCTGCCGCCCCCAGACTTAGAGCAGCCACCCAGATTGAGCTGCCATGTCTGAGGACCCTGGAAATGCTCTTTCCCAAAGTGTGTGTTGGCCCCAAGTGTGCGGTTAATGCGCATGCTTTTCTCTCAGACTTCACCCTTCCTTCCCCATCTTCTTCCAGCCCTAGGATAGCTAAATACTCTCAGACACACGCGCACTGCAAACACTCCTGCGTCCCCATGAACACAAGTTCACACGAGGACCCTTCTGAGAAGGAGCTAGAGTGTTGGATTTCTTGATGTGCCAGCCAGCTGGCCTTTGGCTTGCTACTAGCATTTCTTTTGTCCTCAGCGTAAGAGGCACATGCACGACTCGAGTAAAGTTTAGAGAGAGGGGGGGATAAGGGAAGAGTCAGAAAAAAGACCCCTTTCAGGTAGGCAAAAACCACTCTGCAGACTCACTGGTATTCTCACTTCAATGGTGAACAGATCTCGGGGAGGGCGCAGTCTGGGTGAGACACGCATGGATTCTTACATCTGGATGCATTTCAACTCCTCTGTGCTTTTGGAAGTGATCATTTGGCACAAGCAGAGGCTGCGGTGGGAGCAGCACGTAGCAGAGTAGACAGGGCGCGGCAGGGTAAAGACACCACATCCACTCACTGCAGGGGAGGCAGCAGAAGCGATTTTAATCCCACGTTTAATCAGAAGCAAAATGAAGGCAGAAAGGGGTAGCTTTCAGTCTTGTTTATGCCTCTGTCTCCTAGCAGCGGTCCCCAGCCTTTTTGGCATCAGGGACTGTTTTCATGGAAGACAGTTTTTCGATGGGGGGAGTTTCGGGATGACTCAAGTGCATTACATTTGTTCACTTTATTTCTGTTATTATTATAATATTATAGTATATAGTGAAATAATTATATGACTCACCATAGGTTTGGGACCTCTGTTGTCCTACATCTTTTCTCCACTTGTTTTTTGACTTAGTCATAAATATCTAGGTTTTTGATGAGTCTTAGGCATCATTCCTATTTAACATTGATGTTTCTAATGAAGTTACTCATTGACAAAAACATTTACTGACTTTAATATTTTCCTGAATGTCAAGTGTAATATGGAGCCCATGTTGTGTATAAAAAAAAAAAAAAAACAAAAACCACTGCTTTAAAAACAGCTATCTGAATGGCACATCTTGGCAATTTTCGTATGAAGTAAATAGACACTCATCACATGACCCAGCAATTTCACTCCTGAGTATTTTCCCAAGGGAAATGAAAACCTGTGTTCACAGGAAAAACCTGCATGCAAGTGTTTATAGCAGCTTTATTTATAATCTCCAAAAACTGGAAACAAGACAAATACCTTTCATCTGGCGAATGCATTAAGCTGTGGTATATGCATACCATGGAATACTGCTCAGCAAGTAAAAAAAAAAAAAAGAAAAGGAACAAGCATACATATGAGAACATGAATGGATCTCAAAGTCAAAAAAGTGAAATGCATAAAAGCTACCAACCGACTGTATGATTCCATTTATGTGATATTCTTACAAAGGAGGAAATTACAGAAAGAGAAAAGAAATCAATGGTTGCCTCGTGCTGGCAGGGAAGGGGAGGTCACCTAATGGGGCCCTGGGGAGGTTAGGGTGGTGGAGCTGTCCTGTATCTGGACTGTCATGGTAGCTACTGACTGTATGCGCGTATGAAATCTTGCACAACTCCACCTGTGTGAGGAGGGGGACTCTCCCCCAATATTACCTACTCCGGGCACCAGAATTGTAGCTGCCAAAGTGGATTGGGTTCAGTCTTCCAGATGATTACCTCTAACCACCGAAACTTAGGACTCTACGAATGACTAACTAGAGGATCAGCTAAAAGACAGACACCTGAATGAAATGAGAAGTCAACAGCTAACTTGAGCATAACACATATGAGACTCTACAAGGAGCATCTGGTCTTCATTCCCTTTCTCCTCTTTCAAATTCTGCTAGCCTTTGTCAACATTGATCATATTGTGCTAGTGTCTATTAGACATTTCTGTATCAAAATCCTGATTATAATTTGTGGAACATTCTCAGTCTCTGAGGTCACTTTTATAAAACTGTGTAATCATTATTCCTCCAGGTTTGTTCTCCCAAACGCTGGCTGCTGGCTTTGTGCATAACCTGGAAGAGGGGGGTGTGCGCTCTCTCCTTGACCTTGTTCTGCTCTTTCTCCTTTTGCCCTGTAGTCCATGCTGTCTGTCCCTTTGCATGTTTTGCATGAATTCTATGGCAGGTAGGAGTTGGGTTAGTGTGCTGTGGCCGCTGTGACAAAGTACTACAAACTGGGTGGCCCATGCAAGAGAAATGTATCTCATAGTTGGAGAGGCTGGAAGTCTGAGAGGGAGGCATCAGCAGGGTGGTTGGCTCCTTCTGGGGCTGTGTGGGAGATGCCGTTCCATGCCTCTCTCCTGGCTTCTGGAGGTTTGCTGGCGAAGTCTGATGTGCCTTGGTGTGTAAAAGACTCTCCCTGATCTCTTCCTTCACGTGGCATTCTCCCTCTGTGTGTGTCTCTGTGTCCAAATTTCCCTTTTTTAAAAGGACGACAGTCATAGTGGATGAGGGACCTACCTACTCCAGCCTGACTTCGTCTTAACTAATTACATCTGCAACAACCCTGTTGTCTAAAGTTACATTCTGAGTTCCTGGGGGTTTGGACTTCAACATATGAATTTTCAAGGGACACAGTTCAACCTATGACAGACTATGTTATTTTAAACAGGAGGAAGAGTCAGCTACCCAGAAGTATAAGCTGAAAAGTCTCTCTCCTCACCCCCAGGCAAACACATGGATGCGCAAGACCTATGCAACAAAATTAAACATCTTTCCAGGCTGCAGCATAATAGGGAATATCCCTGTCAATCTATTTTATGAAAGTTACATCAACAAGCAGACGTTGATTTGTTGTTTCTTCTGCAAACATAGAGCATAGAAATTTAAAGGTACACTTTTGTGGATTCTATGTGTGGAGTTGAGATAAAATAACTTTTTGGGAGGAAGTTTGTGAAATCTGTTAGTGGTTTTGACTCAATTTTTGGTAAGCCCTGTTAGGCAATAGAATTCCTACTATGGTGTTTTAGATAGAGCCCTGTTTTGCTAACACACAGCACTGACAGTTCATCTTCTGTAGGTGTGATTCATGGAATAAGGAGATACATTATGGTGCACCTGTGAGCTTCCATTTCCGATCTTCAGTTTACTTTGAGGTTCTGGAAGTTCTATAGTAAAGAGACTTTGGGCAAATCACTAGGCTCTAAATTCTTTGAAAGCATTGACCTGGGCCAGTCTCAGAAACACTGATCTAATCTAGACTCCATGAAAAACCATCTAACATTATTATAATCAGACCCATAGATGGTACTAGTGTGAGCCAGGGGTTAAGCTCTGGCAAGTCAGGAGTTACTAGGCACCTGTGCAGCCTTTTTAGTCCCAGCTGCTGTCCATTTGTGCCTGGCAGCACAGGTAGAGCATGTCCAACTGGAGACAGGAAAAGCTGTGAAGGACCAGAAGAGTGTCAGAATGGCAATTATTTTGGAGATTTTGACCATTCATTTAGCAAAAAAATATATTTAATGCCTATTACATGAAGTTTAAAAAAAATTCAGATACTCCCTGTCTTTGAGATGCTCTCAATGCAATGGGAAAGCTAGGTATGTAAATAGATGAATGACATCATACAGTAAATGAAATAGTGGAAGTATAGACAGAGTTCTGTAGGAGTCCAGGCATTTATGGCACTTACTCTAATTGGTAGTAATGGTACAGCAGTATCTTGATTTTCTACTTGTGAAGGTGTGGCATTCAGATTTAAAAATAAGTTTTGGAAGTTCCTTGATTTCTCCTCCCTACCTGTCCCCACCCCCTGCAATTTCAACCAAGTTATTTCAACTGAAATGGTGACAATAGGAGAGTATGAGTCAAAAGTTAGGGTTTTGGAGCTGTGTATTGGTCAGGGTTCCTCAGAGAAACAGAACCAATAGGATATATATCTAGAGGGAGAAATTTAAGAAATTGGCTCACACAATTGTGGGGCCAGGGAAGCTGGAGATTGAGGTAAGAGCTGAAGTTGCAGTCTTGAGTCCAGAGGCTGGAAAGACAGGCAGATTCTTGTGTTGGAATATGGAGGGAGGATTCCTTCTTCAGTAAACCTCAGCCTTTGCTCTTAAAGTCCTCAGCTGATTGGGATAAGGCCTATCCCACATTCCTAGAGCTAAGCTACTTTACCCAGAGTCTACTGATCCTAGATATTAATCACGCCTTAAAATACTTCTACAGCACATCTAGACTAGTGGTTGTCCAAACAACTTGGACACCGTAGTCTGACCAGGTTGACACGTAAAACTAACCATCTCAGAGGTATACACAAATGTACTCTTCAATGTCTTCAAGATGTTGCATCCTGGATGAAGCACGAATGTTCAGAAAGGTCATAGTTCATTATTGTGAAGATGGTGCTGGGATTAGCTTTAGCTTCCTGCCCTCTGAATTCTGTCCCAGACCTGTGGGTTGTCCTGCCACTCTGTGCAGCAAATACATCTCTATTTGCTGGACTGAAAGGGAAAATAAGGGTAATCCAACAGGGAATATAAATTATCCTGACTGATCTACATGCTTTGACATTACTCATAAAGCATTTTTTTTCACAGTGTGATGTGAAACCGTGATAGAGGATGTTAAGAAAGAAAACTGTTATGTGGTGACTTTCTTCCTTGAAGTATTTCATTTGGAAGCATTGTCAGATCAATCTGTGGTAAAGTCTGTGCTGTGCCATTTCACATGGATTTAATTATGTTACAAAAAACCCATATATTCTAGTATCTCAAAAAATTGATCTGTAATAACAGGAAATCCGGGACCTCTTTTATTTAGTCTCTTTATATGCAATTGGTTCCAGCTTCACAGGGCAAGGGAAAAAACCCATGAAATATGTGACAGCTACAACGATACTGCCTTGGCTAGATTGAACTCAACAGCAAGCCGATCAGGGAATTGATTTGATGCCGCGAGACCTTTGAAAAAACACATTCATTCACTGTTACGGGTTTTATGGTTTCTTTCTTTTCATGCTCTCAGTAACTATGAAAATGCCAGCAAATGCCAACATGATGCCAAGCAATAAATTCTTTCCATTTTTGTTTTCTTCCCCAGATACCACCTCTGCCAAAACAACCCCTGCAAAGACCCATTTTGGTTTCATTTCAGAATGATCTTTGATCATTCTGTAAAGGATGTAGGGTGTTACTTCAGTGACTAAAGATGAGATGAGATTGGAATCTTCGGTAGTCTAAAGAGTGAGCTGTGTTCAGTGTCCAGACGAAGTTGGAAATAGCCTATTAAAATCCCAGACTGCTGGGTGCTACCTTTAAGGTTTCAGATTCAGTAGGTCTGGAGTGTGGCTTGAGAATTTGCATTTCTAGTAAATTCCCAAGCCAGGACCATAGTTGAGAGAACCACTCCTTCTGTGTGTATTAGAGATAAAATATATTAGGAAGTGAAATCGATCTCATAAGCCCTACATATTTCTACTGATTCTCTGTTGCATCCATCTGTCGATTCCCTTCATTTTAGTATGTAGTGGGACTACTATATAGTTAGATGAAGAAAAATGATTATCAAAGACCTTATATTCTATTTATTAAAAAGAATAAAAACACATAAGGAATAATTACATAATAATGCAAAACAATAATATCGTGTGCCAAATGCATCAGCCTTTCCTGATGCTATGAGCAGGCCAGTCTCTAAAAGGAACTAAGTTAATCCTGGCCAAGAAAAAAAGCACATTTCACTTTTGGGGTCTCTTATTCTTGTAAGTAGAAATGCTAGGGTGAATTTCTGGCTGAAGCTCCTACGTTACAACTGAGCAGTTGACTCACTCTTCTGATAGAGCATGCAATTGAAATACTGTGGCTCCCAGATGACAGGACTGGCTTTGTGGGATCCAGGCCCAGGGTGCTGCTAGGGAACCATGACAGCGACAGAGGGTCTGATGCTTCGGTTCTCATCCTGCTTGGTGGACAGCCTCGGGCTCTCTGGGAGCCAGTGCTGGGATTCCCCACGGCCCAGCAGCCGTTCTGCCCTTTGTCCTTTCTGAAAACCTCACACACACAGCAGTTTAATATGTGAATGAGCTGCCTTGGGCCCTTGGGAGGTCCTGAGGTCCCCAGCATGTCCCTGAGGATGACTTCCCTTTCATTTCTGGGAGGTCACTGCCCTTTTCATGTCATGCAGGACTCTCCCTCTGTGGCTGTGATCTCGGGGACCCTGGTAACTAACTAGTCTTGCTCACAGCTGTCTGGGACTCAAGTCAAATCCAAGAGAATGTATGCAAAGCCTTGAAGAAGCCAGAATTGTCACAGCCAGCAGTCTGGGGCCAGGCACTGTCCTTAAATGCCGTTGACTCCCCTGATCAAAAACCCATGGCTGTTTTAAATACTGGCTTTGAGGCTTGGCTTTCTAAGCCCCTCTGCATGGAGCAAAGGGTCCCTCTTTCTGAGGGTGGCTCTGTTGACCTCACTGAACGTTTTGTCCCTCCTTTGTGTGGGTTCGTGTCCTCTAGCACACCCTATTGTCCCCTCTCCCTTAGGAGTCGCACTTGATTGCAGGGATGGTCAGCACACGGCTTCCCACTGAACTCTGCATTCAGGGGGATCCAGGGGAGGTTCCCCCCTCCAGTTAGAGCCTAAGCTCCCAAGGGAAATGATTAAGCTTTGCCCTTTGGTATTTCCCACCACACCTGACACAACCTAGAGTTTGCTGCAGGTGTTGAGAGCTTGTTTAAATGATAGAACAAATGAATAGCAACAGGTTTTGAAAAGTAGAAAATGACCTTGCCTGTTCCGTTGAAGAATGAGAGAAGGGGGTTTTAGACTCTGGCATTATTCTGGTAGTGATGTCTGCCTAAGAAGACGAAGCTGATTGCTTTAAAAAAACAAAAAACCCCAACACCTGTTTACAGCATACTGTAAATAAGAATTTGAGCTTTTTGCCTCATTTTGACTCTGATTTACTAGCTGTGTGATTTCAGTTAATTCACTGTCGCTTTGATATTCTATTTTCTTATTTGTAAAGTGGGACTTATCTAACTTGCAGTGGTATTGTAAAAATTAAAGGAATCAATGAATAGATGCAAAAGATAAATCAACTAATAGATAGTTCATTGGCATCTGAACTATAGTAGGTGCTTAGAAAGCAAGATCTGCTTTTTGTGTTATATTGTCAGATGTACCATTTTAGACTAAAACACTCGTAAAATTGACGTAAGGTGAAGCAATGAAGAGACCGAAGAGAGTCTTGTACTTCTGGCAAGCTGGTACAGCAAAGTGCTCAATCTTTCCAGTGGGGTGCAGCCAAGCCAGACCTTTCTGTGAGGCAGATTCTGCAGCTTTCTAGATGGGGTGCTGGAGGGAGCCAAGCGTGCGGGGAGGAGAATTGCTTGCCGCATAAAAGGCAAAAGTGCAATCAAACCTTGTTCAGAGACAACTGGAGATAAACCCATCTGCAGAGAGGAAATTTGCAAGGGAAGCAGATTTGAAAGTGGAAACAGCCAGTGAATGGGGGAGGTTCGTGGATAAAGTGGGTGAGAGCACACACAGGTGGGTGCGGAGATGGCGAGTGGGAGGTTTAGTTGCTGAGGGTCACTGGAGAGAATGCATGCCCTGCCCACGTCCTGTGTGCAAATCAGCTTACCGTGGGACTCCAGCCTGCCAAAGCACAAGCACCCTGTTCACCCTTTCACAGGTGAGCAAAGGTGTCCAGGTGCCCATCCGTAGGGCCCCATGGGCTCAGTGAACTCCTTCCTGAGATGCTGAGGCCAGCAGTTGACAATGGAAACACGTGCTCATCCGATGGGATTCTGCAGGGCTGGGCCGCTTACTGGTGTTTTTATCCTGTGCAGGTGAACTTACCAGATGCTACCTGTTTTCTTAAAAGACCAGCTCTGAGTCGCTTCAGTTTAGCCGCCATCTCCCTAGTTCTCATGCTGAAGAAAGGGAGATATTGGAAGACTTACGTTATTAGAGATTCTCTTGAAACCCTGCTAAGTAGATAAGTGTAAATAGTCAAAACGTCGCGTGGTTGGCAAGTCCCAAATACAGTTCAGACACTTCTAGTATCACATGGAAGGGGCATGAGGGACCAGCAGAGGCGTCAGTTCCCCGATAGAATTGCTGTATTATAGCACGATCCACCTGGGTAGCAGTGTAGCATGGGTCTTGGGCTGGAGTCAAGGAAAAATCATGATGACAATCATTGCTTCTCCTCCTCCTGTATCTCCTCATTAGCTAACCTATGAGTTTGTGTCCTCAAAGATGCACACAAACAAGAAATATTTAATGAAGTAAGATAGAGTAAATGAAAGAATGTAATAATATCTTTTTCAGTAAACCCAGAGCATTAGAACAAAGAGAGACCTTAGAAATTACCTAGTTCTCTCACCTCTTTACTTAGAGAGGAAATAGTTTGCAAAATGATTTGTGTAGTAACGTGGTAGCTTTGTGAAGCTTGTCTTTAAAACATTCTTAGTTTATCTTAATTGCTTATTTCAGCCTGACTTTCATCTTTATTCTTACTGTCTTAGGAAGCTTAAGGGATTTTTTTAGTAGCTAGACATTCCAGGAAGCAGCCATCATTTTTTTTTCCCTTGGGTAGGGGATAAGGAGGGGGTAGGGATAGCATTTCTTAAGAAGCAAATGTTAGTCAGGCACGATGTCAGTGGTGGTATTTCTTAATAGGAGGATTTAGGGATTTTATTAATGTGTTCAGATAAGATTAGCAGTGTCCGCAAGTACGATCTTGGCAATACGCACCAGGACAGAACGGCTGTGTTCCTTTCTCAGGACAGTCAAATGTTTCTTTCCTACTTTATCAGTGCTTTCTCCAAACAAGCCTAAAGAGCCTGTATTTAACTGGCTATTTAATAAAGTTATATTAATAGTTTAATGACACAGTACTTCCATCGTCTTAGGTTCTCTATTTATTTTTCCTTAAATTTTTACAGCATTTCTAGAGACAATTTTCCTTAGAGTCACTTGTCAATTTTGCATAGGAACCTATTAAGCAAACCTGTGCAATATTAGTGTTTTCTCCCCTGGAAATTTCCTCTCAAAGATGGTTGCAAGAGACAAGTAATTGATTCTGAGACCTTTTTTATAATGAAAATGGATGTTACGGGCCTAGAAGAGACATTCTGTGCTACCCTGTGGGTAGAAGAAACTATACTTCTGTGGAATTATGTGGAAACCATATGTTTTTAAATTTAATTTGTCATTGACAAATAATTGCACATATTCATGGAGTACGTAGTGATATTTCAGTACATACAAGGTATAGTGATAGGGTAACTAGCATATCCATCATCGCAAACACTTATCCTTTCTTTGTGTTGGAATCCTTCTCCCAGCTATTTGAAACTATAGTTGACTCTAGTCATCCTACAGTGGAAACTATACTTGGATTGAAAGATCCGCTGACCTGCTTCTGTGGTATCCCAGCGGCGATAGTTGCTGTTGCAGTATGTGTCCTGGGTATTTCAGTGTCAAATATCAAATGTGGCTTTTCTTATCCTGTTGTCTGTTATGCAGGATAGTAGAGCCTACTGCAGTGGTCTTAAAACTGTACCTTTTGGGGCCGTAAGGTCACAAGTAGTGCCCAGGGGTCCTTGGTGATGTATCTTGGAGCAAGAGTGTTGTGCACACTAGCCCTGAAGTAGCAGCCTGAAAAGCTTCACCTTAGACTGTTCTATGCATTAGGTTGGGTTTTGCACTTGGTTTTGTTTGGGAAGAAAAGTTTGAAAACTCAATAGCTTGTTCATAGAAGTTGACAGGCTGTTCATGTTGTTTTAAAACAAACAAATCTAGTGGTGACAACCCATTCCCTCCTGTTAGCTGCAGGGTCTGGGTTTTTGCACGAGCCCAGTGGTCAGAAGGGCCCTGTGCTTAGTTTTATGCTCTGCTGTTGCCATCTTAAATTCTTAATTTTTTTTTCCTGAATGAGGAATCCCACAGGTTCATCTTGCGCTGCAAATTGTGCAATTTGTTCTGCCTCCAGTCTCTGCCCAATCCTGATTTTTAGGCCAGACAGAGCATGTGATAGGCCTCTGTGGGGACGGAAGCTGCTGTAGCCCTGTGCAGGGTCAGGTGTACACAGTTCTAGACACTGCGGCTCAGCCTGCCCCTCACCACCCGGAGTCACCCAGCCTCATGACAGCCCTGTTCCTACTTCTCACCATGACTCCACTGCTGTGGCCCTGGCACAGCCCTTGACCACCCTTCTTAGACACTCTCCTTAGCAACCAGACCTTGCTCCCCAAGCCTGCACACCTGGCTGGAATCCTACTCTGAACCAAACAGACTTCCTAGAACTCTGACCCAGCCCTTCTTTCCTGCTCACCTCTCTCCCCACCTCCCCACATTTGATATTCAGAGTCCACCCGAGGGGACCACAAACACGATCAACTCTAGAGTGGACTGCTAGTTCTCCCCCAACAGATTGTCCTCACCTCTCTCCTGCAGAGACCCGCATAAGCCCAAGCCTATCACAAGCAAGGGAACAAAGCTGAGTTGTCAGTTCTGTTACAGTGGTCATGCTAGATTTTTCAAGCCATCATATTTACGGGTTTTAGCTGTGATTCATATGACTGATGCTTGAACCTATCATTTGAAATCCCCCTGTTATCAGCTTTAAAGCCCTCCTAGATCTATTCTTCGTGCTCTACTTTCAACATCACTGACCTAGCCCAGGCCTTCATCATTTTGACCTTGAATTACCAAATGCTCAGCCTGTCTCAATGGGTCTCTGCTTTCTCCTCTCCCCAGTAAACCTCATTTGGCCTCAGTGCTCACTGCCTTCATTCCACCTGCAGGACTTGAACTCACCTTCTGTCCAGGAAAATGGGCTGAGTGCTGTGGAGGACACAAAGATGTTTCAGACAGGTCCCAAAGACTTCATACTGGAGTCCATGAGATCAGTGAAATACAAGTCAGTAATAGACACCTTATGAAGGGCACAAAGGAAAGTGCTGGAAGCATTGTCACATTTAATGGGAAAACTAGAAACAACCCAGATATATCTATGTAGAAATAGGTTAATGACCATGATCTGGCCATACAGTGAAATACCATACAGACTGTATATACTGGTATTGGAAAATATTCAAGATATACTAAGTGAAAAGAACAAAGAAGAGTATTCAAAATATCTCATTTTTATGATCTTATTTATATATCAGTGAGAATTATATCAAATGATCATGATTGTCTGCTGGATAGAATTAAAGGGGAATTTACCCTTTATTAATTATGTGTTTCTATAAAGTTTGAATTTTGTATAACTTTGTATTAAGCTTTGCAATAAAAATGAAACATTTTCAAAAGGAAAGTTTTAAGAGAGTGAAGAGGAAATTAAGACCTGACCTGCTGATTGTTACAAATTGTCTTTATTGTGTGGCTCCTAGAGTCAGATTGCTCTTAGGAGAACGTCTAACCATCTCGGGTCTTTTGCTGCTCACACACCTCTTCTTGTTCAATCTTCTGGAACTTTCCAGATTTGAATTTCTATGTAAAATTAAGTTTAGTGACTTCATAAACCAGGTGATAACGTTTACTTCAGCTGGCAAATCGGGAATGGTGTTGAGAGGGGCATTACGAGTCCCTTAGAAAGGGATGCCCCTGAATCACCAAATATGACGCTGTCTTCAGTTCCTTCTCAGGGAGGTCTGGAGGGTTTCTCTTCCTAATACTCACCGTGCCTTGTCTTGGACGTGTAGGCATGGTCATAATAATGATGTGGTCCTCAAACAAAGCTTCATTTATATGCATGTATAGTTTAATAAAGGTGTGTGTATTAGGGAATTAAAGAAGCAGAAACTGAGTGGTGAGGGATTTATTTACCTGTTTTTGAGACGGCATCTTGCTCTGTCACCAGGGCTACAGTATAGTGGTGTCGTCAGTAGCTCACAGCAACCTCAAACTCCTGAGCTCAAGCAATCCTGCCTCCCAAGTAGCTGGGACTACAGGTATGCGCCACCATGTCTGGCTAATTTTTCTATTTTTTGCAGAGCCAGGGTCTCACTGTGTTGTCCAGGCTGGTCTAGAACTCCTGGCCTCAAGTGATCCTCCCCAAATGGTGCAATTACAGGTGTGAGCCACCACAACTGGTCTAGGGATCTATTATAGGGGGCTTAACCTTATGCAATTGTGGGTGCTGACCCTCAGATACGCAGGGCTGGCATTCGGGAAAGAAAACAAACATGAAGGTGGAAGAAATCAAGGGTGAGCTTGAACCTGCAAGGACAAGCTCATATTCCCGCCTGGCAGCCACTGCATCTGGGCGCCAACTTCCACATTGCCAGTGACCTGCAGAGGAAGCCGGAGTCCTTTGCTGGGGAACTGTACGCACTGGCCTGGGATGCAGGGAAGTTATAGGAAAACATAGTGTGGAGTTGGAGGAACTGGGGACCCAGCTACAGGCCCAGGAGCTACACCGACCTTGACGGCGTGCAAACTAGCTTGCTGCTGCACCTTCCAAATCACACATGAGATGCCCCTGGTGGCCATCACTAATGTGGAACATCGTAGGCCTGGGAATTCTGAGAAATAGTTCCATTTCGACTGAGCCCGTACAGCATGAGTGTGGCAGAATCTGAATACGTGTAAATATTCCCATAAGCAATTCAGACAGTTTTGTCTATTTTATGCTATTTTAAGCTATTCATAAAATTGACTTATGGAATACCTCTTTCTTTGGACATGACCACTTCAGTGGAAAAACAAATCTTGATGTGGGTTGGAAGAGTAACTATGATGTGTTGATTCTCCAAAAAATTATTAATTTCAGAACTGGTTATATCCTACTTAAAAATGGCCGCTCTCTGAGCAGAAAGGCGCCCTTTTAATTAAATTCTGACATACAAGGTCGTTGTCCGCCCTTCCACTTGTACCCTGCTGCAGGGACTCTGCTTCCAGCTGCCTTTAATATTGCGTGACCCTTTGTCTTCTGCAGCTGGATCACATTCAGTGAGTAATTACGGCACATCTGATTAAGGTCAGTCCCAGAGCTTCCATTAATCATCTCCAGGAAAGAATGCCGGGGCGGTGAATGTTATTGCAGGTCACTTTCTCCTGTCCTGCTGCTCGGAGCCCTGCTCACACTCTGCTCTCGATCACGGCCCCCACTTTAATCAGTCCTGGAAGACAAAACACAGCTGGACCCTGAGCACCCAGGGGATTTGCCCACAGCTCAGATTCGGATCTGCTGAGATCTGACATCTCAGGGGCTCTTTGAGGACAAGACGCCTTGTCTGTGTTTCATGTGTTTCCCAAAGCAGCCCAACACCACCGCCATGGCAGGCAGGTCTGCTGAGATGTCGTTCACAGTGGGAACCAGGCAGAGGCAGCTGGTACCAGGAAGGAGAGACAGATCCTGGGCCACACTGTGGTTGATCTGGGAGTTTGAAGAGCTGAGACCTGGATACCCTGCTTCTCAGCAAACCTGAAAATAAGTAGCTGAATGCCCTGAGATTTGCAGAAAGTGTTTCGTTATCGGGGCTGTAGGCAGCAAAGCTTCCCTCCAGCACTTTCTGTGACACCCCCAGGCTCATGAACTTTGATCTTTGTTTTAAAGATTATGAAAATTGTGTGTCTATACATATGGCTCTTGAGGACATAGCTTTCACTATGCTACAGGATATGATCTCCGTGTAGTCCATATAAACCTGCAGATTGATTTTCCTTGAGTGCTGGATACTGTTAATTACATCTCCACGTAGGGCTGAAAAGAGTGACTTATGTTTCTCTATACAGCTGTGTTGCTTTTGATGTTGTGTTACTGTGCACAGAAATGTGTGCACTGAGGTTCTGCATATGGTCCAGATGAAAAGCCTGGTAGCCTTGCGAGTTAAGTATGCTTCCATTCATTGTTTATGCTGGAATATTGCTCCCCATGGAATGTAAGTAAAACTTAGTGTTTGTCACCAATAAATAATACTACATTTTTTTGTTAATTTATTCTCAAATGACACTGCTGCTACATTGGTCCCCTCCCAACTTGGCCCCTACCCTTTTTTATTTTTAAGAAAATTTGTAAGCCTTGTGATTCCATCTGGGCAAAAATCTGAAGATCTGAAATAACTTTGTATCAAACTATTGATCAATAAACAGCTACCAATGGAAAAAAAAAAGAGCTAGTGCCTTTCCAACAGCATCGTAAACTCAAGCCATTAAAATCCTTCCTGTTCTTGTGGTGGAGCAAAGAGGAGGAAAGTTTGGGGCAAAATCGAGACCAGCCACAGTGCCACTGCCATTTGGGAAATGCCGAATGGGAGAGATTTTACTGCCAAGACAGGACATCATGACAAATGGAGTTTGTCTGTTTCATCAGCATGTCCAAACCACAACTGTAACACGGACCTTCCTTTAGACACTACGAAGACTCCAGGGTTGCTGGCATCCTTACACGACAGAGTAGTGTTCATGTTAAACTTTTGCACATTCTGAGTGGAACTGAAGATTTCTACTGTATGGTAGCTCTATGACCATTTCTAAGAAAACTGTACTGACTGCTTCAGATCACTGTTTAATTTTCTGAAATAGAAATCCAATGAGCTAGCTCAAGAATCAAACTCTTTTTAAATTTTTTTTTTATTTCAGCATATCACAGGGTACAAATGTTTAGGTTACATATATTGCCTTTGCTCCGCCCGAGTCAGAGCTTCAATCAAATTCTTGTACTGACACTGGACCTGGACTTCTGGAGCAGAGACTGAACCTGCCACCTGTTCACAGACATAACTGGAAGAGACAGTGGAAACCAAGGATGTAGGTCATGGGGCAGTTTCACAGCTTTGACTAAAATGATTGTCTATTAAAATTTGCCATCATATTCAGCTCCCCCCCCCCGAAAGAAAGCACTAAGCATCCCAATGTTCTTTTAAACTTTTAGTCCTTTTATCTTTGAGTCCTGAGCAACCAGTGTTTCTTCTTGTTGGATTTTTAAAATGCCATTTCAAAAAGTGTTCCAAATTCTGAGATCACTTATGTACCACTATATGCCTCATTAGTGTAGAATAGGTCACATTTTCAACTTACAATCTGAAATATGAAGAACACACATGTGCCTGTCTATTAACGTGTCCAGGTGAGAATACGATGAACGTCAGAGGAATCTAAGAAATCACGTCCTCTACCTGCCAAATGGCAAAACCAGCGCCTGGCTTAGTTCGGGTCCACGGCTTTATTCTCTGCAGACCATGGAGCGTTGCGGTGGAGGCCTGTGGTGTGACTGTGTCTGAGTACGTTTCTAGGCGGTGAATGGACGTGAGAACAGCCCCCAGCTGGACGGTGGAACACTTCTGCATCACCGTCTCACGTAAAATCTCTCATGTAACAGGAAGAGAAGAAACTCTTCCCTACAAAGTAGCCCATGGGCATCCGACAGGTCTAACTCTTGAGTCTGAAAGAGCCATTTGGACCTGATATTCTATGCTAGAGCTTGTCTCTTATCTCCAGTCCTCTGGCCTCCCTGCCCCTTGGGATCAGTGGCCAGAAGGGGAGTGGGAATTCCACAGGCAATGCAGTAGAGCTGTTTTGCTCAGAGGACCTCTGGCTCACAGGTGAAATCAAGAAACCCCTTATCTGTGCTGGATAAAAGGTATAAGCCACACAATCATGTAGAAAGACTGTAATCTGTAGGGTACACACATGGTTTTTAAATCAGAAATAAGAGGTAGAAAATCATGAACCAGCTTCCTGCCCTGATGCCTTCACTCCAGATACAAGCTTCTGACCTGGACAGAACATTGATTTTTCTATTTTCGCTGCACAGCGATCATAATCGGAGTTGTCTTCCAGATGGTAGATGTCCATGGCAGTGCCTTGTCCAAAGTCTGGAAGGGAATGGAAAACTCCGCCACCATGGGCCATGCTTTACAACACTCAAACTTGTTTGTTTACATTTCTAGAGTTGGAGGGACTGTCCTTCCCCTGGCCTCCAGCTTGCAGCAGTGATGGCACGGGTGGCAGAGTTGGAGGAACGTTTCCGAATCTGTGCTGACGAAGGTTGCTGGAAACAGTAGTGGCATTGTGGCACCACTTGTCTTTTCAGAGGTTTTGGCTCAGTAGCAGGAGGCCACCTGCAAGGGTGCTTTTCCCAAATGGGAGTGACACTGTGGTTGGTCTGGATTTTGCCCCAAACTTTCTCCTCTTTGCTCCACCACAAGAAGAGGAAGGATTTTAACGGCTTGAGTTTACGATGCTGTTGGAAAGGCACTAGCTCTTCCCAGCAGCTGTGAGTCCATCCACATTTAGGGCTCAGCACCCCATCTGTTGACTTCTAAGGCGGAGCTGCAATGGCATCTGGGTTGCATATGCCTGGCTTGTGCAGTGGTTGTGTGTGTGACGGTCTCTGGTTGTACGTGACTGTAAGAATCGCTTCAGTTTCCTCATTTGCCAGACAAAAGTATCCCCTGAGCTTCTGAGGTCTGCGTTAGGTGTGCTTGTGCTTGGATGAGATTCCGAGTTGCACTGATGGCACTCTAATGCACAATCATCCCTTCTCAAATTAATGACCGTGGTTAGGGGGAGACTCTTTCCTCAGTTAGATCATGTGGCTTTGGATGGGAAACAAGAGCTACTTAAAATGGTGTCTCATGAAGTTTGCCAGAGGTTTGCTGTCTTAGTGCTGTCAGGAGTAGGCTGGTCAACTCTGATTGTACACAGGTGGTGAGCAGCTTGGCTAGTGGGGCTGTATCCTGACCCATGGAGAAGGATATCTGCAAAAGACTGTGTGAGTGTAGCCATGTGATCAGAGCAGATGATCATTCCATCTCCACCTTATCGTCTCAATGTACTGTTTTATGTCTTTGTGTGGCTGGACACATGGGACAGCTACGTTATAGATCAGAGAAAGGTTAGCTTCAGTTCAAGGGGGAACCTCCACGCTTAACCAAATCTAAACATGCATCTCAAGGACATAGGTGTACAGTGATTTTTGTCAAAGCGATTGCATCAGTCCTTTCACTAGAGAGGGAAGTGGAAATACTCCCAACACTTTTTCTCACGTTGTCACTTAACATTATTTATTGTGATAAATGAATTTGAACCGGTGTTTTCCTTTTATTTAGACAACTTCCTATAGTAAAGTGATCTTTCCAAACCAGCTTTCCTGATAGAAAAATCACGTTGGAACTATTGCCAACTTTGACGTACACTTTTTTTGAAATACTAAGTGAGCAAATGGATGGTTGTGACAACTGAGGCGTAAGGAGATGCTGGGTTGGTTCCAGACGCTGCCACATCTGGATGCACATTAGAGGAGGAATGTCTCTGTTGAGGCATAGATTCTTGACACAAACTGGAGGAAGAGTAGAGAAGTTCTTTCTGTATGCCCCAGATAGTTCATGAGCTGACCATCTGATGGAAACGCTCTGCATGTGCTGCTTCCTTCTGTAACCGCCATAAGCACAAAGACTTGAATATCCTGGGGAAAAACGTGGCCGCAATATTTTGCAGCTCTCTTCATCAAGAGGTGGAGTCCGTTTCTTCACCCCTTGTGGCTTCCTTCGCCAGTAGGATGTGACAGAAGTGGTGTCTGAGCCCCAGATCCTGTGCTACAAGAAACCTTGCAGCTTCTGCTCTCCCCTCTTGGAATGCCGCTGCCACCACGTAGGGAAGCCCAGGCTGGACGACTGAATGAGGAGAGGCCCCTGTGGAGAGAAAGGCTGGGTGGCAGCCAAGACGAAGGCCCCAGCTGTGTGAATGAGGCCGTCGAACGTCCTCCAGTCTCACACCAGCTGGTAAATGACTACGGCCAAGTGAGGTGCCCAGCCCACGTGGAGAACGATGAGCACATGGATGGAGGTGGTTTTCAGCCACTGAGTTTTGGGGTAACTTGTTACACAGCAGTAGATACATGATACATGTCCGCATATTACAGGAGAAAAAACTGAGGATCAAGAAGGCTAAGTAACTTGCCCACAGGTTATCCAGGCAGTAGGCGGTGGTCATGATTAGAACTAGATCTTTCTGACTTCAATTCCCCTTTGCTTGTTCATGTCAACACTGCTCCAATAAAAACATTCTGAGTCACTGGAAATGTTAATAGTTTTTTAAAGGACTTGCCTCTTATAAACAGATGGTGATAAGGAGTAATGAAGGCATATTTTTTTAGTGTTTACAGCTGTGCACTGCATAATGACATTTCGGTTAAGGATGGACTATATATATATGATGGTGGGTCCTGTAAGATGATAATATAGCTGAAAAAATTCCTATCACTAGGAATCTACTATCACAGCTATTGTGACATCATAGTGTAATAACTTTTTGAAATTGAGTGTAGCATAAGTGTACAGTGTTTATAAAGTTGACAGTAGTGCACAATAACATCCTAGGGCTTCACCTTCACCGGTGACTCACTTGCTGACCGACCCAGGGAACTTCCAGTTCTGCAAGCCCCATGCATGGTAAGTGCCCTATACAGCCTTGCCACTTTTTCTTTTATACTGTATTTTTGTTGTACCTCTTCTGTGTTTAGATGCACAGATACTTACCATAGTGTTGTAACTGGCCTACGGTATACAGTACAGCTACATGCTGTGCAGGTTTGTGGCCTGGAGCAATAAGCTGTACTGTGTAGCCTAAGTGTCTAGTAAGTCACACCAGCTGGTTTGTGTAAGTGCACTCTGATCACAGGATGACAAATCGCCTAATGATGCATTTCTTAGAACTTATCCCTGTCATTAAGTGATGCATGACTATTTTTTTTTTTTTTTTTTTGGTCTTCGTTCATTAGGAAATGTTTCTGCAAACACCTGCTCTTTGGGGTCTGTACTTACAGGATCCAGCTGCTGGTCGTCTAACATCACAGGGCTTGGGCTGGCATCACTTGTAGGAGGTACAGGCTGTTCCTTTCCTGAGGGGAGCTGTAAAAGCTTCCTGGTCCAATCCACTTGGTGAAGGAAAAGACCTACCAGTGAGTCGGTCTGCTGCAGAGGGTGGTGTTCCGAAGCTTGTGAGGTCTTGGAGCGTGGGCGAGGGCCCTTCTGAGGAGCTGAGCCTCCAATCGGACGGGATCCAGAAAACTTTCTCTAAAGGCCCAGATAGTAAGCATTCTAGGCTTTTCAGGCCATATGGTCTGTCACAACCACTCAACTCTGTTGCTGTAGCTCGAAATCAGCCGTAGGCAATATGTAAACAAATGAGGCCGGCTGTGTTCTAATAAATTTTATTCATACAAACAGAATTTGGTTCACGGGTCATAGTTGGCCGGTGTGTGAATTAGAGGACACCTGCCCGTGAAGAGGCTGCGTTCCAGAGCCTGTGTTTGTGCCTCCATGTCACGGTTGTGTAAACAGCGGAAGCTAGGGGTAAATACACCGAACAGGCTCTGGTCGGGAGATGCTTTAAGGATTCCTGGAAGCTCGTTTTCTGCTGGTACCATTGTCCAGTGGACTCTAGAGAAAGCCAAGGGCAGGCAGACGGCCCGCTGGCACCTGGCCTTGGGCACGTTCCTTCCTTTCCTAGCCTCGGCTTGCTGATCTGCACCGTGGGGAGGATGATGAGGAGCAGACTGCAAGATGGGTAGGCTATGTATGCCACGTTGGTGCCCCCAGGCCCCTTGAGGAGAATCAAGTTTAGTTCTAGTGTTGCCCAATGTGGAGAACAGCTGCAGAAGATTCAAGTACATGATTGCCTGCAAGTTTTGCTAGGGACAGTTAATTGGCCAACTGGGTGCTATATCCCTGCAGCCCTGTGGACTGGGCTGGCTTGCTTATCATCTAATATTCTCTTTCCTGACAATTGCTCAGTAGGTGACAGAAGGCAGTCGGGCTTGTTGGGGTGAGATGCCTTCTGTTCTCAAGGGCTTAATTAGCTGATTGACAGAAGTTACCTTCCTGGGCCCAGGTGCACCAGATGGAGTTTATTTTTAAAATCAGCCTCAATCAGGGAGATCAAATATTACATGCTCTTAATTCAGCTTACTTTTTGGGACTCCTCTGTATCCCTTGGTGGGGTGCTCATTTATGTTGTTCGCTCCTTCAAACTGGAGTTGTTTGAGTTACCTCGCTAGAATTCTTTCGGAGACAGTAGAATAAGAATGGCTCAGCTAAAATCTGGACTCACCGTGATGGATTCTTTTTACCAGTGTTACATTTCTAGAACACAGCCACATTAGAATCAGATGTTGCCATTTTGAAGTGTGTATTATTTTTATACTTAAAAAGAACATGGAAAACGCAGCGTGGTCTGTATTTCTGAGGAAAATGAAGAGCCTCACGGTGCAAAGTATATTTCTTTGGTTTCTGCAAATGGTTTGTCAGCCTGTGATTTAATTTGCTGTGACCCAACAGCTGACTTTTCCCTAAATGGGCTCTATTAGGGTTTTTCTTTTTTATGTAATCATTTCTTGTCCGATCTGAAAGGAATCCCAGTGCCCCAGCCACGCCCTGCGATCTCTATCCACCCTATACCACTTCCTTCCTAGACGGGAAGATCAAAACCTTCCTCCTAAGTGTTGCATTAGAAGGAACTCACGACATTGGGATGGTGGAAACCAGAGCAATCTGGAAGCATCCATATAATTTTACTGTCTTCATGTCAGCGCATGTTCCCACTTGCTCTAACAAGGACATATTTAAAGGAAACACGGCTGAGAGAGTGAAGGCGCTTAATCTTGGCCCAGATAAGCCACTAACCAGTGCCATGACCTTGGGTCTCACTTGCCTCATTCATAAGATGAGACTATCTCAGATAAACTCAAAGTCCTCTCCAGCACTCTTGAACATTTGACCCCGCAGATAGTTGACATCACATTATGGCACCATGACTAAGACATTTTCAGTTCATGAAAGCACTTAAATTTACTTAGTGTTTATTTCTCCATTCTAACCACAGAGAGAGAAAAAAAAAAAATGTTAACATCCTTCAGCATCCTGGTGGAGATGCCATTGTATTCGTATTTTCATCGGGTTGTCCTTCCCTCCTGGGGCAGGATGATGTCCGTCTCTTCCACCGCAGCAGCAGCCCAAGCAGGGTGAGCCCTCTTGGAGCCCCGCGCACAGTTGCTGTTGGCATGTTTCTGGGCAGCCCACATGCGGTGGGGCCCCGTTTCATGAATTGTAGCCAGAAGTGTTATCAGCACTTACTACACCAGAATTGTCTTCAGCTGGAAGCAGATACTTTCTGTGTGTTCAAATGTTAATCAGGTGTGTGATCCATTTCCCAGCAGTGCCTCTAATGTACCGTGAGATACTGGTCACCTGTCACCTTTCGTTTCTTGTGCTGATTTAAGTTGCTCCGTTCTTGTGGCTGGTGATGCCCTAATCGGAGTCTTCAGACCTGTCCTCTCTCTGGACCTGGTCTTTTCTCTGGTATTGCCTTCTGGACATGTCACCTCCCAGTTGGTATCTTGAAAACCAAGCCCCTCATCTTATCCCCCAAGTCAGCTTACTTTCCCAGTTTTAATTTCTACCAGGAGCTCTGCCATCCTGTCCAAGGTAAGCTCTAACTTCAGATATGATTGCTGTCTTATTTATACTATGCCTCCCCTCTCCTTTCTAATAACTCACCATTTCTGGTCCAATTCTGTCATCTTTTCCTAGAGCACACCATCTTTTCCTCTTCCACACTCTTCCTGTTACCATAGGCCTGCTTTACAACACAGGCTTTGAGTGCATTTTAACCTACTTCAGCTTTCCTGCTTAAAAATCTTCATGGTTTTCTCATTCCAACCCAAATAATCTAAACCTCTCGTTTGGTTTGTAAGGTCTCGGATGTTTTCATACTCATGGTCTAGTGTAGAAACATGATTGATTCTGGTCAAGTTCATTCTCTAAATCAATATCTTTTATTGTTGCTTCTGTGTCCTCATTCATAGTGGCCACTTCATCTGAAATACCCTCCAATGTTCCCAGCCCCATCTGTCTGCTCAGATTTCACTTCCTCCAGCCCTCCCTAACTTTGCTGTTGGTTGAATGTCTTCTTGTTTGGCAAGTAGTATAGGTCATGCATTGCCTGGTCTTCATTAGCTGGTTATTTCACATGGGTGAGCGTCCCCCCCATTGCCAGGTTGTAATCCAATAGCTATTGTGATAACACACAACTACAAAGCAACAATGAACGCAACCACAGGATGAGCTGTCTGTGCCCTTCCACCTATGCTGGGACTGCAGGGCCTGTGCTTTGTGGCTGTTTGCTCTCATGAAGGTCGCAGCCCATTTATCTCCCTCAAGAATGCCATTCCTAACTTGGTCTGCAGAACGGTTTTCCCTTCCTTGGCCTGAGGGAACCTTTAAAGTTGGATTGTACTCACCTTGGTTATCAAGAAAAGAGCCATAGATTTTCTTTTGGTCAGAAGCCAGAAGCATGTCTCTTTCTATTGCCTTTGCACTGAAACCGATAACCCAAGCTTTGTCTTGGGCTTCAAGTACACCCTTGGCAAAAGGAGCAGCCCACTAGGATTGGAAAGCGAGTGACATTTTAATCATAGATATATGTGCTGGGAATGAATGTATAATTATGGTATAAACAGAAGTATCCTATCTCCTTCCAGGGACAATAGGACGAAGAGACAGAAAAAGGAGTGACACTTGGGTGAGGGGCAGTGATGAGCACAAACCCAAGTGAGCATCTGGCCAGGGGACCTCACTGCCCCGTTTGTGTCCTGTTAGGTCTTCCTCACGTGTCTCAGAGCTCTGAGTAGAGAATGCCTTGCTGCCTGACAGTCATTAGGACATTTCACATAATCCATAAAGGTTTGTCACAGGTGAAAGATGACTGAATAAATTAACTGCTCCTATTCCCTCAAGACAAGAAGAGCTGATCAAAAACATTGGGCCATTCCTTGTCTTAACCAAGTGTTCCCAGACAGAGCCCTGTGCAAGCAAGCAGTGTCATCTGTCCCCATCTGGGGGCTTAAAGTCCACCTAAGGACCACCCCCCTTGTGTATGGATGTCACTCTCATGGACCCACTGACCTCTTTGAATATCTGACCACAGAGCTGTTGGAGGACAGAGTTCCAAATGAGGGGGGAAAAAGTAGGTTTAGTATCAGGTCATGCCTCAGAATATTGGAGAAATAAACCTCCTGAGGGTATGTTCTCACATGAGACATTAAACCGAGATGTCCCCCTGCTTCCTAGAGTCTTCCACGGGCACTAGCCATCTTGAATTCAATGGCCGGATTGCCAGGGCGTCACCATGTGCCACAGGTACTACTAGTTCCCAAGGTTTCCTCTGTTAGGCATTGCTCAGTTTCTTTGAGGGAATCGAGGGATGGAAAAGAATTGCTTAGGCAGAGTGTGAAAATAGGTAAATAACCCCAAGCTAACGTTTTAGAGCCACAGCTTTAAAATAGCATGAAATGTCTCCTGCTGCCAAGTCTCAGGAAGCAACATGCCCAGTTTCCTACCGGCGATATGTAAGCTATGGGCTAAACCAGACATGTGACTTCTTATCACAAATGGATATTGGGTATCGCAGGGATAACCCTCAATTAGTCATCACCAGGTTCTTTTGATTCTGTCATGGCAGTTCCTCTTCCCTCCCCCCTCCTCCCATCCCTCCTTCTCTTGTCTTTTCCACTCCTCTAACCACAGCTCTGATGGTCCTACTTCAAACCTACATACTTCTCACTTGGGCTTTTAAAACATTTTATTAACTGCTTTATCTACCTTCTTTCTTTAATCTGTTTTATTGCCAAATTAATCTTCATAAACTAGATCTTGTTAGGCTACCCCTTACTAAGTTCAAACTTTTTAATCTGGCATCAGATGCCTCCTTCGACCTTTCTTGATGTTCACAGTGAGTGGCTCACTGCCATAAACACACCTTCACTCCCCAGCTGTGCCGGTGGCTCCCTCTTCCTAGTGACACACGGGCACCAGCTTTGCATCCGAATTCCATCGTCCTCCAGGCTCAGCCCACAGGCTGCCACCTCAAGGAAACTGATTCTTTCTCTCCCTCCCCACGCTTTAACAGTCATTGAATGAATAGATAGATGAATTACTTTTAGTTGTTTCATTCAATAATACCTTAAATGTGCATTAGAAAGCCTTTATGCATCTTAGACATTTGTATTTTTATGTTTAGAATTGTCCATGGATTATGAATTATTGATGTAAGCTAGACAGTATGAATGCAGGAATCGCAAGATAACTTAGAATACGTAACTTTTTTCCCCCAATGAGTATTAAAGCAAAGCCTTTCAAGTTAACTTCTTTCTTAGAAGAACAGAAAAGGAGTGAGCAAGCCATTGGATAAAATGAGATTGCTGTGGATAACTCAAAGTTCTGGTGATTCAGATAATTGTTTTAAAACTACTATAGACATAAAGCCTAGAAATACAACAGATTTGACTGCCTAGTTTTTGCTATACAGAAGGTTAACGTGTAAAATGGAAAGAACAGATTAAGAAAAATATTTACAGAACATATAATGGGAAAACGGGTTTATCCATTGCTGTTGTACCTAAAAGGTAGTGGCTTGAATGAACCCTGATTTATTATCTCATGATTCTGTAATCTGGAGCTGGGCTCAGCTGGGTGGTTCTTCTCTATACTGTCAGCTGGGGCTGAATGTTCAAGATGGCTTCTCCACTCTCATGTCTGGGGCATCAGCTGGGGTGAGGAAGAATCAGACATCTTTCTCCACATGGTTTTCCTTGAGGGAACTAGACATTTGTGGGCTGGCATAGGGTTGTAAGAGTAAGCTATCAAAGGGAAAAGCCCCACTGTGCAAGCACTTATCAATCCACTGCTTGGGTTATGACTGCTAATTCCCTACTGGCCAGAGAAGTCATATGGCCAACCCAGAGCCAGTGTAGGAGGTGATAACATGAGAACATGAATGTGAGGTGTGATTCATTGGAAGCTCCCAATGTAAATAGAAATGGCCAACAAACAATAAAACTGCACAATTTCATTTGTCAAATGAAAATGAGAGGCTATTTTCATTGGGAAATTGACAAGTATTTGGCTTATACTTAATATCTAGTATTAACAAACTTATGGGAGAATCTCATATTTTGGCTGGAGTGTCAATTAACATGGCCTTTTTAAGGAGTTATTTGTTAGTGTATATCAAAATACAAAATGTTCATGTCCCAGCAAATTCCCTTTCTACATATAAAAATACTCCAGCAAATTCCCCAGAATGCATTATATGGGGATTATATATTATTATTTGTAATGGTAGAACATGAAAGTCCATCAGTCAGGGAATGGGTAAGTTATGATAAACCTATGTTGTAAAATATTCAGCAGCCATATGAAAATGAGTTAAATCTGTGTGTACTGATGCAGAATGATACCCCAAATATTTTGAGTGGAAAAATATGCATTGTGTGTGACCGTTTTCATGAAAAGAAAAATATTGTTTTTGTTCACACCTATATAGAAAAGAAGACCTGAATGAGAAATGGAATTGAGTTGGGAGTGCATTTTTACTTCTTCTCACTATTTGGAGTTTTTTATGATGAATATGTACTCTCATTACTGGGGGAAAATTGAAGATTCCTTAAAAATACATGTGCGTATACACACAGACGCACATAGATGCACAGAGTGTGTAAGAGAATCTAGAAGTCCCTTCGCTTACCTGTGGAGCCTCTTTTCTCCTTGTACTCTTCAGCTCCCTTGAGTTTATTCTCTATTCTGGAAAAATAAGTCATTAGCAATTTATGTAATAACAGGCATATTTTATGGCATATTTTTGACCTCATAAAACTGTATATTCTATTAACATAAAACTGTATAAATCTTGTTTCAATGTCTGGGACCAAACTTTGCATTAGGGATAAAGGTTTTTAGAAAGTTAGGACTCATTAATGTATCTGGTCCTTTCAGATATTTAATTCATTATAAACTACGCACTGCATTCTCTAACACTAGCGTGGAAACGGGTACAAATCACACCAGGGGTCTCTTCATGTGAGAGATAATGGAAAATAGACCTCTAATGCCCAAACTGTTAATAATTTCTGTGATGGCAAGTCAGAACTGGCATTTTTAAGATGCATTTCCTTCTGATACACAAATCTCTGCCATTTGTTTTCCCTCCTCGTCTCCTCTTCTCCCCTCGTCTCCTTAGTAAGGAAGACGGCAATGTCATTGATTTTCCCTTTTGGGCTGTGAAGTTCTTTAAGCCACACCAGTGGAAAAGAGGACCTGGAAGGAGAAAAGGAAGGACCTGGAAGAAAAATCTTTCCTCTTGTAGTTCAGGGGGTCTGAAGGTCAGATGCATGTGGAATGGAAAAGTAAATCTCATTTGGAAAGATCCTTTGCAAGATGATATCAAATCTTGCCATTTTTGTAAGGAAAAAGCAATGGTGCAGAAATGCATAGAAGGTTTTTATTTCATAATGGGGAGGGTTAATTTCCATAACTTTTTATTGACAAACAACAACATGTTTTTAACAGACAAACGTATTTAGAATAATTGCATCTTTATAGTTACGTGGAGAGGATCAGTTGAGCCCAAGGAAGACAAAAGGGTAGCACAGAAGATCAGTTTTCCCTCTTGGAGTTAGGAACTTCACTACGTGGTTGATACAAATTATTAAAGGGACAGAGTTCCTGTTTGCTTTGAAATCAGCTGCTTGTATATTTATCTGACATTTTATACATTTTAATTTTGTGCATTATACAACATAAATAATAGAGCACTTAGATTTTCCTTAGAAAATGCTGATTTTATGGACTGCAAAAAAAAAAAAAAAAAACAAAAACCCTGCTTTCGGAATACCCGTGTTCTAACTTTGACATTTTGTATGAAAGGTGGTGCTCATGTAAACACAGACTGAGAATCCTAGAACTGTGAGGTCCCTGTCATTGCTTTTAGATTTTTACATGTTGGCTTTATAGACACAACTCTTGTAATCAGTTGGTCATCTTAGCCACTGTCATGTTTTCCTAAGATAAGTTGCCTAGCCTGTCTGAAAATTGTATATACATAAACAATTTCCTTTTTACATCCTAAAATATAAGCCATAGAAAAACTTCAGGCTTTTTCTGGATGGAAAATATATATTTTAATATTGTGTCTTTCACTTAAAACTCTCTCCCTAAACTTAGGAACCCAAGGCGCACAGCAGGAGGTGAGCCATGGCAAGCAAACTAAGCCTGGCCCGGAGTTCGAGATTCTGTAGAGAGTTTCTCCAGGTGTGATGCACAGATCACCTGCCACCTGCATCAGGTTTGGGGGAAGGTAATTTGTGCAGGCTCCTAGGCCCCTGCCAATCAAAGATAGGGCCCTGGACTTTGCATTTTAACCAACTCCCTGTTTAATTTTTAGGATAAAGTATGAAACCATTGGGATTCAACTGGAACAATCTAGGACTTCCTGAGAAGGAAGCCAAAACTCTGAGGAGAATCTTACTATGCTTGTTGGCTTGTTCCTTAAAATTTTAGAGAATTTTTAAAAAGAAGGAAGAGGCCACTTCTGGGTGGCCTGGGTGTGGCAGGGTCTTGGAGGGATCAGTCTTCCTCCCTAGTGGGGTTCGCGAGTTCAGTAGCAGTGGGGGAAACCAAGTGTGGCCGTGAGAAGAGAGACATTGGCGGGCGAGAGCTTCAGGGGAGGCTCAGTTACAAGAGGCGCTTCCACAGTGGCCCTTGGGGCGCCAGGAGGGGAGTAAGCTAGAATTACTGGCCGAGCAGTGGAAGGGATGTGTGGGAGGTGATGCCTCAATGCCATTGCAGAGCACTCTCAATCCTTGACTTTCTTTGACTTCCTTGGCCTGGCATGTGTTAGCAACGCTACTAGTTTCCCAGTACTATTACATAAATTCTTAAAAACAGTGCTTGCTGCTTTTGGTGTATTCCGTTTTTCAGATGAGCTGGAGCAATAGAACTTTACCAGTGACTTTATCAGCCCTCTTAAGCTGATAGTATCATTTCTTATCCTTTCCAGGTGGTATTGTTAAACATCTGTTTACTAAAACCTATTGTCTTCAGTTCATAGAACTTCTCATCTCTGTGATGCTTGAGGTTTACAGTGAGAAACAATTTATGAAGTCATGTGGACGTGCTCACAGAAATTCTAAAATCTCATGTTTAAAAAGGTGGTTAGATCTCATACTGTGCAAATACCCCTTAAATTCTCCAAGGATCTCAAATGCTGCACACACAAGACATAATTCAGTTCCTGCTGGAATATCTCCAGCAATAGGGCACCTAGACTGCACCGAGAAAGTGCAGTTCTTTTAAGGACGACTCTAATTGTATGCAAGATTTTTTAATCAGAAATCTGTCCGTTAGCCTCTTGGCTATAATTCTTGACCCTTGTTTAGTGAGCGCAGCCGGTAGAAGAGTGATCTGTCTTAACACATCTTTTCACCTGTTGGAACACAGTGAGTGTATCATTCTGAGGCTTCCATCTCTGAACTCTTCCTTCAGCTCTTCTTCCAGTAGTCCAGTTTCTTGGCTGCTGCTTCCTCTTCCTCCTGATCCCCACTGGATGGCTCCAGCTATCAGTGACCCTTGAATATGGACACAGAGAACTGAATCCTGTCTTGGAGAATCTGAACAACAGCGTCCAGCCGGGACTGTTATCTCCCTTTTCTAGATACCACATATTTACTGAAGTAGCCACCAGGCCAGTGACCTTCTCCAAGCAGGTAGTTGAAGATAGTTGGAAGTGCTTGTTCTTAGTAAATCTGTTAATGATTCCAAATGATCCTCGTATCTCTGTCCCGTTATTATGAAGCTTGATTTCAATTAGTTAATGTAGAATTTTTTGCCTGTGTTTGTTATAAACCTGCCTGACCTATGGTTATGAAATTCACCTCCAGTGTGTCCTTATTTTCGATCTTATCAGAACATTCATCATGATTTTTCCTTTCTTCTTTGACATAAAAGTGAATAAGTTCTCTCAAGATAATTCTACTTAATTCAAGTTTAATAGTAGATACGATACTACTAAACAATGGGGAAAAAAGGTTGCATGCTTTAGACCTGTGGTCCCGAACTGCTGGGCCGTGGACCAGTACCAGTCTGTGGCCTGTTGGGAACTAGGCCCTGCATCTACCACCCCAGCTCCCCACCATGGAAAAATTGTCTCCCATGAAACTTAGGAACCCAAGGCGCACAGCAGGAGGTGAGCCGTGGCAAGCAAACTAAACTTCATCTGTACTTACAGCCGCTCCCCATTGCTCGCGTCACCGCCTGAGCTCCGCCTCCTGCCCACCGTGGAAAACTTCTCTTCCATGGAACCAGCCAGTCCCTGGTGCCAGAAAGTTTGGGGACCACTGCTTTAGAAAGGTACCCAATGTAAATTCTATCACGTCCCATTATAGCAACCCTAACAGTTTGGTCAGATGTTAATCTCATTGTGTAAGTGAGAAAAAAATCTCAGGAAACTTACATGAAGTGCCCCAAGTTCCCATGTGAGAAGGGATGAAGCAAAGATTTTAATGTGACTCCACATTCAGCCCTGCCTCCAGGGAACAGATGACTAAGCCTTTAATTTCATTTTTTTCTAGCAGCCCTAATACTTTATTGTAAAGCGCTGGCTGGACAAACACTATCCGATTCTTAAAGTCTCTGTTGTGATTGTTTTAGAATAGGAATTGGCATACTTTTTATGTAAAAACCAGATATGAAATTTTTAGGCTTTATGCGGTCTGCTACTAGTACCTAAGTCTGCTACTGTAGCCTGAAAGTAGCCAGATGATATGGAAATGAAGGGCATGGATATGTTCCAAATAAAATAGGCAGAGGGCCAGGTTGCTGACACCTGTTTTAAAGCATGAATTCATTTAGGAAAAAAACATGCAACAGGAAGATTGGGTTCATTTGTGGAAGCAGTCAGGTTAAGAAAATCTGTGGGGAGAAGAGGACTAAACTTACCACTACAGTTTGAAACTGTAGGAAGTCAAAAAGAACCAGAAAATAAAGAAACAGAGTGACACCTCCTCCCTACACCCTCCTGCGTGTTACTACCCACACTTAATACCAAGGTTGGCCACAGTCCAACTAGAGCATGAAACAGCTCTGCTTCACTGGAATGTATCTGACCCTGAATTATTTCAACTTATTTATAAGAGACCTAAATTGTACTGCCTCTAAGTCCTTTACATAATTTTCTCAGATAATAGATGAAAATTGAACTATTGGCTCCTTTGGATTAAACTCAATATGAAGAATACCAAAACAAACAAAAATACAGTCCAATGTTTAATTGCCTTCCTTATTTTTTCCCCCAATGAAAGAAATGTTGAGTACTTATAATAAGTCCATCAGTGTCTCAAAGACAGTAGTAGTGGATTAAGTATACCCTAATAACTTATAAATGCTTCCTAGTTTTCACTATTTTATTCATCATGGGAAATAAAAGGTTTATCTCAACTCAGAATCATAAGGGTTCAAGATTATCCACCAATCTTTGTCATCAACCAAATTAATTCATTAAAGAGGAATCTGTTGGTTAGGGGGTAGGAAGAATTTACTGCATAGAATCTCCCATGTGGCAAGGACATACAACGTTTGAAAAAGCCTGTTTATTAAAAGACTTATTTCAAAAGCAATCAGAAAGATTCTTAATGTATTCCAAAGACAAACTATAGAAAGTGAAGCTTAACAAAAATCTCAGTCTGGTAGAACATGACGTAAAAGAAATTGAAAATTATGGTTGACTATTATGTGAGTTTTGAAGCCTATTCAGGCAACAGAAATTTTGGGAGAACAGCAATGTCTCATTTTAGTTCCAAATTGATAAAGTTTTGAGGAACTAGAAGATAAGTTCATATTTATTTGGCCCTAGAGAATTAGGATGACAGTATTGCAAATAGCTTTATGCCTTGCTTGATTTTCATCATTAGTTGATGGGCTTTATATTAGTTATCTATTGCTGTGTAACAAAACATCCCAAAACTTAGCAGCTTAAACAATATACATGTTTCTTATCTTAGTCTCTGTTTGGAGGACTTTGGTACTGCTTAGCTGGGTCCTCTACTTCAGTCTCTCACAGGTTATAGTAAGATGTCACCTGAGCCATAGTCGTTTCAAGGTTCAACTGAGGGAAGAATTTGCTTCTAAGCTCATGTTGTCATTGGCAGGATTCAGTTTCTTGTGGGATGTTGGACAAAGGGCCTCACTTTTTCACAGTTGGCCACCCTCAGTTCCTTGCCAGATCGACCTCTTTAAATGGCGATATGCTTCATCAGAACATGCAAGCCACAAAGCACGAGAGAGAGTTCAGCCAGCAGGGAAGGGATCAGTCGTTTATAACCTAATCACAGAAGTGACTTCCTGCCACCTTTGCCATATTTATTGGTTAGAAGTAACTCACTACCTTCAAGGAAAGGGGATTACGAAAAGACATAAATATCAGGAAGCTGGAATCTTAGAGTCATTGTGGAAGTCTACCTGTCACAGACCTCTGAATTCTTTTCCATCAGGCTAATCCAGTCCTTCAGTAAAGAAGATGCTCGTATAGGTCACTAGCGTTTTTACAACACAGGACCCATTTTTGTCTCTTTTCTCTTGTTCCATCGTATATTAGGCATTGATTGTGTCATGTTAATACTCTGGCTAATACCCACAATTAAGTACAAATATTTCAATGCCATTGAACTGTACTTTTGGGAATTTATTTAATATGATAGTCAAGGGAACATGTATGTTCTGCAGAGGGCAGGAGAGACAGGTTCGGAAGACGGCAGCTGAAATATATGGCTTTTTTGGCATCGGTTGTTCCTTTCGAAAACATCCTGATAATAGATACAAAACTGTTTATGACTATGTTTAATGGAGCTTAGTTCTGAAAAATAATAGCTTTATCAAAGACATGTAGGAATGGAAATGAAGAGAAAACAAGTGTGCATGTATATTTTGGCAACCAAAGATGAACATTTCTTTGAAGTTCTTTGAAGTTTGGGATATAGCTGAAATTTGCTATGGAGTTTTTGAGAATGAACTCATCCATTTTATAGCTTTTACTGTAGCTATTCTATAATAGATTCAGATGTACTCATGTTATTCTCGACATCATTGGTTTATGAAATCATAAATTGTTAGGTTCATTATCTATTGGACATTTTTAGTGAAAAGCAAGATGTTTTTTGTTGAATACCACTTTGTGTTGACAGCGTAGCTTGTTTATAACCATATTCATTAAAAATATATATTGAATTTACTATGTGCCAAGTACCATTCAAAGCTTTTTAAAATAATTCATTTAGTTTCTGTAACACCCCAAGATGTAAGCACTGTTATCTCCATTTTACAAATGGGAAAGGTGACATACGTACGAGGGGTTAAGTGACTTGCTCAAGGGCATGTGGCTAGGAAGAGATGGAGCTGTGACGCAGATTCTGTTAAGGTATATCATGTGTTCAGACTTGATGAATGAGATGGAAATTGTATTAAACAGAAGGATTAGTCAAATTCCTTTAGAGTAGACACATGGAATGCTATGTACTTTATTAACCTGCAAAAGTAAGAAACTTGGCAGCTGCACTCTGAGTGTATGTCACCTTGGTTTGACGGGCATCGTGCCACAGAGACTATAATTATGAAGCACAGTACCCCAGAACCTGAGCTTGAAATCTAGACACAAGATTAGAAAATGGCAGTCTTGAAAATGGATCAGAACTAATATAAAACTGGATGAGATTAACTATTGGAAAACTCCAACCTAAAAGACAGGTTTTAAGTCTTTAGCTGATGAGATCCTAAGTCTCCCAAATACACCCAGGAGCTAACAATTTACTTGGCTTTTTCTAGTTCATAAACTAGCAAAAACAAGAAAAACACAAGGTAGTTTTACTTTCTTGATTTAGCGTCAAGAAATGAGGATGCCCATTGAATACAGTTTTGTTTCTAGAAAGTTCAGTCCATTTTTCCTGTTTCTCTTGTGCTTTATGACAACCGCGAAGTTGCAGTTCTCTGTGCACTTCGTTATTCTTACCTTTGCTTTTCTGGGAAAGTTGACATTTTTTTCCAGCCCAAGACAGTCTTCTATTCCTTCATACATAAAATCTTTTTAATTATCTTGGGTATTTCCAAATATGGACCAGTTTCTTGTACATGCTACAGAATTTGAGGAAGTCTTTTGTTGACAAGAAGGAAGAGCTGCAGAAGAGAGGGAGAGAAGGGAGGCAGGATGGCCAAGGAAGGGACACACAGATGTCCTGAGTGCCTGCTGTGTGCCAAGCTGTACACCAGATGAGAAAACAGAAGCTTATGGAGCCTAATCTGATCAAAGTGCTGCTACTAGTAAGGGCTAGAATTGAGATTCCTCTCTTTAGATTCAAAACCTATTATGATTTCTTAATTATTTCACACCTTTACAAATGTTAGAGAATATCATAAAAATAGTTTTTATTCACTTGAAAAAATAAAACATTACGGATGCAAC
>NW_012149396.1:8366099-8367312 GCF_000956105.1 Propithecus coquereli | reverse complement strand
GTATCATCCTAGCTCACAGCAACCACAAACTCTTGGGCTCAAGCACTCCTTCTGCCTCAGCCTCTTGCATAGCTGGGGCTACAGGTGTGTGGCACCGCACCTGGCTAATTTTTTCTATTTTTTATAGAGCTGAAGTGTCACTATGTTGCCCAGGCTGGTGTCAAACTCCTGTCCTCAAGTGATCCTCCTGCCTTGGCCTCCCAAAGCGCTGGGTTTACAGGTGTAAGCCACCACTCCAGCCCACAGAGCTTTTCTTGATAAACATGTTACAATGAATATATGGCTTTATGCTGGTTTCTGTCTGTATTTTTTGTTTCACTATAAAATGCTTTAAGTATGAATAAAGTTAAAGCCAACTACTTAGATTATTTTCTTTCCATATTGCTAACATTTGTTTACAAGAGTTATGCATACTCAATTAAAGTTAGTATATTCATGTGTGCATCTAAAATTTAAAAAATATGGACTAAAAATACGAGGATATAGTGTTCTCTTTATAATCTTTTTATAACTGGTCTTGTATGGGAGAATCTAGTTAAGCTATTAAGTTTTCTAACAAAGTTTACCTTGGTTTATGTTTCAATTTTTATTTTTTATTTCAAAAGATAAATACAGACTCATAATCTGAAGTGATGGGAAATTGTTTGCATGTTCTTCTAATATCACTAGCATTTCATTTTAGTCTAACAGAATTCTAGCACTCAGTCTTGAACTCACTGTGCTCAGAATAAATGTGATTTCTAGCTGTAATCTTTGTTTTATCTTTAAAGATTTTGTTTGAGCATACATTAAATATAATGGAATGAAAGCCAAGAATAGCTTGGGGAGGGGGGAAAAAGCTTAGGATCAAGGTTTCCAAATGTTATGAAAAGGAAATAACCCAATGCAATACTTCCTTTTATGTTGACCTTCTCGTTTTGGTTCCTCACCCTCCACCTTCCCTAAAGCCTGTGGCCCTGGTGACCTGCCAGGCTGGAGCTTGCAGTTATGGGCCAGATGCAGCAGTCTAGTGAACCACTGATGGGATTTGGAGAAAATGGACAAGGCCTAGATAATTTTATGTAATAGTTCTAAAGTGGCTTCACAGGGTGGAAAGAACATTAAACTTTGAAATCAGACAGATGTACAAACTCCCTCCCTCCCACTCCTGGCCGTGTTGTCATGAATCCAAGTTAAGTTAACCGTAACATCTGGGAGGATGGTTCTTCAGTCT
>NW_012149396.1:8354574-8356454 GCF_000956105.1 Propithecus coquereli | reverse complement strand
TCTCTTGAGTTGATCTTTCTTTTATTCTAATAAGAAGCCTGATTTGACAGCCCCTGAGATTGTTGGAGAGAGAGGAGAGGGGAAAAGATCACATGTGGTTGAACGCAAACATGGTTTTGTTTTTATTTTGAATGTGTTTCTTCTCGTCTTTCACACTGTTCGGCACACTGATGGGGCAGTACTTCCGGTGTCTGGGTCATTTCTTAATGTTGGGAGTTCATTTTGTTCAGTAATTTCATGGCCAGCAAGTTGATTTGGGGGATATCAGATCATTCAGCTCACCCTGTGATCCCTTGTTATGTTGGAAGAACACTGTGTACTCATTTGTGTTTTAGAAGACAGCCCTCTGTAGAGGATACTCCAACTGGGTTTTTAGTATTTTACTTTAACAGTTTTGAACCCCTCAATTCAGAACTATGACTTAGCTGACTTTAGAATGGAAGCATTTTCTCGTTTTCATAAGGCATCCTATTAAAATACTGTGTCTAAGAAAATAAATATCATAGATAATTTCAAAAATAGATCCAGTACTAAGATAATGTCAAAATACTTTGCAAATCTGTTTTCTTCAGTAACAATGATAATATCTAGTACTAGATTGATAAGGTATTTTGAGAACTATTTTAGAACAATGGGAAAGTGGTTAAGGAAACTTACTTTTCTTTTTTTAATATGTATTTATCACTATTATCATTCTTTGTTCTTCTGTTTTGTGCCATAAATCGTAGCTCGTGCCTCGTTTTCCAGAGAATTCCAGATGCTATGTCAATTTTTTTTTAACACCTTTACATGGTCATATTTGAATGTCTTTGCCTTTCTCAAAATAGTTGAGGTCACATAAAATGAAGCAGATCACTGTATCAATTTAGAGTAGTGAAAGAGTGTATCATTTCTGAGATCCAGTGGCGTGTCCTGTAGATTCCATGAAATTGAAAGTGAACGAATGGAAAGTGAACTTTAGAGTGAGGTTCAAGGTGAGAGAAGGGTGTAAAAGTGTCAGTAAAGCCATGATGTGGCCAACCCAACATTACACAGGGGTTTGGAGGCAATGCAAACATTAAAAGAATTGCAAATGGCATAGCCTACTTCACAAGTCAGGGGTATAAATCTTACCATCTTTTCTCATTTTTCCAGTTAATCAAGAACCCAACCCATAAGCCATAATTAGCAGAAAGTCCAGGCTGCTGCCACCAACCCCCTTGAGTCCAGACTCCCTCTCTCCATGGAGCTTTCTTCTTTGGGCTCCTGCTGCCTCTTCCCTGCTGGTGGAGCTCATAAGGCCCAGTCATCTCACTTTGTCAGATCATAAACACACAGAATCCAAGAAGAGAAAGGGTGGCTGTGATTCTCAAAGTAGAACATCATCAGCATCACCTGGAAACTTCTTAGAAATGCAAATTTTTGTCCCTTACTGTATACCCACTGACTCAAACTCTAGGATTGCAGCCCAGCACTTGGTTTTAATGAGCCCCCAGGTGGCCCTGATGCATCCTAATGTTCAAGACCCACAGGCTGAGCCTATACGCTCTATACGCTCAAAACAGTATAAATTGGCCTCGAGGGCACAGCTCTTCCCAAAGCTTCCATGTGATTTTAAGCTTTAAAAACTTCAGAAATTTAAATGCTACCAATTTAGAAAATCCACAATTTTAAGAGATTACTTATATACATTTCTTTTATGTTTAGTTAAGGAAGTTGGCAAATGTTTATTACAAAAAATGTTTTTATTTTTCAAATTTCACAAAACAAAGTGCAAAGTAAATGTAAACAGCCTTTGAATAGTTTTTTTTTTTTTTGTAAAGTTTGTAGTCCCAAGGGCTTGTTGTGGTCAAGAGGACTGTTGTTCCCTTACTCATGGGTAAAGAACTTCAGTTAGTCAC
>NW_012149396.1:8347887-8354524 GCF_000956105.1 Propithecus coquereli | reverse complement strand
AATTAATTTCTTTGTATTTTTTTTTAGTAGAGACGGGGTCTTGCTCTTGCTCAGGCTGGTTTCGAACTCCTGAGCTCAATCCGCCCGCCTCGGCCTCCCAGAGGGCTAGGATTACAGGCCTGAGCCACCACACCCGGCCTGGATTCTTATTTCTTAATAAATGTTCTTACCCTTATACGTGTGTTTCTTAGCAATAATTACTATTATTTTTCAAGTATTAACCTTTGACATAGACGGTATCACAACTGTACCTATCCTTGCACAGCTTGTTTTGTGTTTTACATTGTTAATACACGTAATGTTTCTCTGCATAAGTAAACTACAATTTGCATGTTGATTCTCTTGATGAACATTTGGGTTGCTTCCGAAGTTTTTAGCTAGTCAAATCAGTGCTGCAATACCCCTGGACTCGTGTGCTTGCATTTCTCAGTGTTCCCATCCTCCGAATACTTCAGGCCAGGCTGCTGGGGTAATGTGTGTACTTAACTGGGCGTGCCATATTGCTCTGCATGGCGATATGCTCATTTTTATTTACAACAGCAGCGCACAAGAATTCCATTTGCTCCATATGTTCATTAACACTTGGTAATGCCAGGCTTTTAGCTTTCTGCCTGCCCAGGTGTGAAATAATTTGTTGTGTTTTTAATTTGTATTTCTATAATTACTACCGAGGAAAAACCTATAGAAAAGAGCTTACACTTGTTGAATGCCATCTTGTCAAATCTTCAGCACAGCCTCAACTTGCCGACTTTGACAGACTCAATGTTTACCTTTCCAGCATCGAGGTTTAGCAATGTTGTTATTACTGAAGGCAGAACTACAGCATGCTGAATTGGTTGCCTAAGAGCAAAGAAATTTTAGTGTAGTTGTCATAAGTCTTTAGACTTAAGATATCATTTGGGGAAACTGATACAGAAACTGGTATAACATTTTACTCCTAAAAATTAGAAATAACCTTTTAAATTTGGAAATGGAGGAAAATAAGTGGTGAGGTTTTTTTCCTTCTTAAGCCTTGGCACCATTACTTATTACTTTCCTCCCCCCCCCCCTCACTTATGCACACTTCTGTGTGCTTGTTAAAATGCGTGGTCAAGCAGAGACTCCCAGAATATGGACATGCCGTGGACTCCAGGTTATACAGCTCCAGATCTGGGGCCAGAAGATCTGTTGGGAGGCATTTCCCGAGGGAAGGTGGGGAGGTTTCTGGAACCAAACTAGAGCCCCATTCTCCATAGCTGTGGTTCTCAGATGTTAGTAGGCATCAGAGTCTTCTGAAGAGCTTGTTAAAATGCAAAGTGCCAGCCCCACCTCCAGGGTTCCTGACCCCATAGGTCTTGGAGTAGAGCTGAAATTTTTGCATTTCTAACAAGTTCCCAGGTGATGCTGGTGCTAGTGGACCACACATTGACAGTCACTGCTTTAGAGCAATTCGCCCCAAAGTAGGGGAGATACTGGACGTAGAAGGCGCCTCAGACTGAGGGTGAAATCTAGACGTAGGGTCGATATGTAATATTACAATCCCAAGGTCTGGCCGGCTAGGTGTATGGATGACTTCTGTTGTCATGTTTTTCAGCACATCCCGCTGATCTTCAAGCAAGCATGTGTGTTTAGTTAAGGACAAAACTAAGTAAAGCTAAGTGAAACCTCAGGGTCTCACAGGTTAGGGATTCACTCAGTAACACATGGTTCTTATTTTGAATCTGAATTTTTAAAATTGTAGCAAAGGTTTCAGTGCATGACACTAGTGTTACAAGCGTGTGATACTCTGGTTTCTCTTCATACTGTATGAATCTTTTGCCTTTTACTAATGTTGCAAGTGTGTTATAGGTTGGTAGACCTTTAGGAATGTGAGGCTAGCCAAACTAGCCAGACTGTTTCTAAGATGGTAATAGTCACACATTTGTTTATCATTAGCCAATATTTAGTCATCCCTTCCATGTGTAGGTTGTTAAAGAGGAATTGGCTTTTAAAAAGAGGGACGTGGTTATGATGATTGTCCAAATGAAATTTTGTTTAGACTCTCCCAATGAAATGGATCATTTCCAGCCTGGGGATACACAGAGCATATGATAGTGGAAATAGTTGGTGATCGCCATTATGAAGTACAGTTATAACTTATCTAGGTAAATGGATAAATGTGTTTTTACCAATATGTATGTATTTCGATATATAAACATACATATAACTTTCATATATATGTATTGGAACACCTGAATAACTTGGACATTACAATCAAACTAATGTTTTAAAATAACAATTGTGAATGGACACATGGTATAGGGAGAGTTTTAGGATGTTGATAAAGGTCTGTATTTTTAACCTTTGATAGTTATATAGTTTTTTTTGGGGGGGGGGTTGGGGAGACAGGATCTTGCTTTGTTGCCCAGGCTAGAGTGCAGTGGTATCATCCTAGCTCACAGCAACCACAAACTCTTGGGCTCAAGCACTCCTTCTGCCTCAGCCTCTTGCATAGCTGGGGCTACAGGTGTGTGGCACTGCACCTGGCTAATTTTTTCTATTTTTTATAGAGCTGAAGTGTCACTATGTTGCCCAGGCTGGTCTCAAACTCCTGTCCTCAAGTGATCCTCCTGCCTTGGCCTCCCAAAGCGCTGGGTTTACAGGTGTGAGCCACCACTCCTGTGGAAAGAACATTAAACTTTGAAATCAGGCAGATGTACAAACTCCCTCCCTCCCACTCCTGGCCGTGTTGTCATGAATCCAAGTTAAGTTAACCGTAACATCTGGGAGGATGGTTCTTCAGTCTGTGGAGTGGGTAACATGTCACAGGATTTTGAGGATGATATGAGACAACATATGAGAAAATGTGAGGCAAGTTATCGATGCTCAGTGAATGCTAATTCCTACCTCTTCTTGTCCCAAACTGGTCTTGAAAGCATACCACCACCAGCTTTCCTGGCCAACAGCTTGGTGGGTGAAGCAGGCTGTTGGGACAGGTCCGCGCTGCCTGGTGCCATCACGGGAAGGAATGAAATTAATGTGTGGCTAACTTTGTTGATGCAGGTCCTGCCTTCTAGACACTCTCCACATAAAAAGATAATGTAAGAACATTAAATGAAGAGATATGTAGATGATCATGAGTATATTTGGTGTCCAGTAGACATGGAAATTATAAGGAAATAGATTTTTAGAGCTCAACTGTTGTGGTACATGCTCATTTTGGGGGCCAAGGTGAGAAGTGATGACATTTCACTGGGTCCCTTTACGAGGCCAGGCTGGGCTGGGCTGCGCAGTGATTGTTTCTGTGCCTTTTTCCCTGGGCCCCTCCCCCACCCCATCATTCGTGTCCAGAACTCACTTACTCTCAGTATTTCACCACGTGCACAGTGTACCTACCGGTGGAAAAATGCATCCCCTAGAGTTGAGTGAACGAGTGACCTATGGGTTTGCCCCAGCATGTGTTTTTGTTCTCATGATATTTTAAAAATACTCTCAGAAGGATCGTGTTTCTGGAGGCTGAGTGAGGACTGTGGAGCTCTTCGGAGGAACAACGTCCAGGGCCCTTCCTACTGTCTTCAGTTTCTTCCCACGTCACTGAGCGTTTTGTTTGTGGTTTGCATGTCAGTTAGAACACAGATTCATCAAATGTCATGTCTCTATTGCAGACAGGCAGCACGTCCATGATGAACTGTGGGGCCGTCTGTCTGAGCAGTGAGCAGACGGGTAGCAGCGTGCACTCCGGCAGTGCTTGCTACGCTCCAGGCAGGCTTCTAAGTGCTTCACATGCGTGAACTTTTCTCAGGTGTTAGGAGTAACAAGGAAACCTTGGAATTTGTAAAGCAGAATATCCTCAAATAAATACCCTCTAGTTTTAAAGTGAGACATGTATTATCATGAACTTTTTCTAGGGGGACTCCTGACCATTAGAGTTTATGACTCAGATCCCCAAATGGACAGATAGTCTACTGGATTCTGTGTTAACTTGAGTCACAAATAATTGTGTGAAGCAACCGAGTGCTAAAATACTACATCAAAAGCAGCTGGCATTTTTGAGTACTTACTATGTATCAGGTATTGTGATAAGCATTTGACGTGGTTTAAGTCCTTTTGTCCTCACAACAACCCTATGAGGTAAGTATTACTATTTCGTGAAATCCTGCATGTTATGCTGTAGGGTAAGGACCTTGTGGTCATATGTCTGACTCTACATTTCCTTAATGAGGAAATCAGCAGAGAGCCAGAGTGAGTTGTCCAAGTCAGGAGGGTAAACAGTGACACAGTTTGGGCTGAAACTTGCATGTCCTAACTTGAACTCCAGTGTTCTTTTCATTACACCACATTGTCCTTAAGATTCTCGTTAGGCTTGTATCTCACTTTATTTAACTTATTAATTTCTGGGGACCTATTTAGGACAAAATAGAATTTTAGTGATGAAAATGAATGCGATCATAGAAATGCAAATTGAAATCACAATGAGATATCATCCCACAGCTGTTAGCATGGCTATTATCAAGAAGGCAGGCGGTAAGAGTTCACAGGGATTTGGAAAAAGGGGGACTCTTGGATACTGTTGGTGGCACTGTAAATTGGTATAGCCCATTATGAAAAACAATATGGAGGCTCTTCAAAAAGTTAAAAATGGAAGTACCATATTATCCAGCAATCCTACTTCTGGGTGTATATCCAAAAGTAATGAAATCAGTATCTTATATCTGCACTCCCGTGTTCGGTACAGCCTTGTTCATTATAGCCAAGATACAGAAGCTAAGCTTCCGTTGACACATGAATGGGTAAAGAACGTGGTCTATATGTACACAATGGCATTCTAATCAGCCATGAAAAAGGAAATCCTGCCATTTGTGACAACATGGATGAACCTAGAGGACATTATGCTAAGTGAAATATGAGGCAAATACTGTATGACTTCACTTATGTGGAATTTAAGAAAGTCAAAAACATATAGAACAGTGATTGTCAGAAGCTGCAGCATTGGGAAAATGGGGAAATGATCAAAAGGTCCAATCTTTCAGTTATAAGATGAACAAGTTCTGTGGGTCTCACGTAAAGAATGAGTGATAATGGAAGTGTTATTTTTAAAAGAAAAGGGGGAAAAAAAAGATGAGTATTAACTACCAGTACTACCACTACTATACACGTACCATGTCAAACTTTCCTAAGTGTTGTACTAAAGGTGGTTCTACCATGGACACCCCAGCCCCCACCTGTCTAGTTGTATCTTCCACCACTCTTCTGCATGAACCTTCTTCCCTAGCCAAGCCCTGGGCATACTTTGTGCAGTCCTGAACTTATTCGTTGGCTCACCTACTTTCTGTTCCTGAAATGTTATCCATATGGCTAATGGACTGATTATTCAAGACCCAGTTCTAATCCCATGTCTTCCAACAAATCTTCCTTGGCTACTGCCCATTATCTCCCTATTATCAGAAAGTCTGCAACATTTTAGCCTCTCCACTACACATCTGTACTGGCAATATATTAACTTGAATGGCTTCTTTTTATTTTATGCTGTGTGTCTTGGCTCCTTCAATGAGTTGCCATTTGAAGGCACCACCTTCTTGTCTTATAGAAAGTTTCTTAAACATATAGTAGGTCTTTAATAACTTTTTTTGTTCCTGGGGTCAAAATTTTTTGTTTTTGCTCTTGTCTCTTGAGTTGATCTTTCTTTTATTCTAATAAGAAGCCTGATTTGACAGCCCCTGAGATTGTTGGAGAGAGAGGAGAGGGGAAAAGATCACATGTGGTTGAACGCAAACATGGTTTTGTTTTTATTTTGAATGTGTTTCTTCTCATCTTTCACACTGTTCGGCACACTGATGGGGCAGTACTTCCGGTGTCTGGGTCATTTCTTAATGTTGGGAGTTCATTTTGTTCAGTAATTTCATGGCCAGCAAGTTGATTTGGGGGATATCAGATCATTCAGCTCACCCTGTGATCCCTTGTTATGTTGGAAGAACACTGTGTACTCATTTGTGTTTTAGAAGACAGCCCTCTGTAGAGGATACTCCAACTGGGTTTTTAGTATTTTACTTTAACAGTTTTGAACCCCTCAATTCAGAACTATGACTTAGCTGACTTTAGAATGGAAGCATTTTCTCGTTTTCATAAGGCATCCTATTAAAATACTGTGTCTAAGAAAATAAATATCATAGATAATTTCAAAAATAGATCCAGTACTAAGATAATGTCAAAATACTTTGCAAATCTGTTTTCTTCAGTAACAATGATAATATCTAGTACTAGATTGATAAGGTATTTTGAGAACTATTTTAGAACAATGGGAAAGTGGTTAAGGAAACTTACTTTTCTTTTTTTAATATGTATTTATCACTATTATCATTCTTTGTTCTTCTGTTTTGTGCCATAAATCGTAGCTCGTGCCTCGTTTTCCAGAGAATTCCAGATGCTATGTCAATTTTTTTTTAACACCTTTACATGGTCATATTTGAATGTCTTTGCCTTTCTCAAAATAGTTGAGGTCACATAAAATGAAGCAGATCACTGTATCAATTTAGAGTAGTGAAAGAGTGTATCATTTCTGAGATCCAGTGGCGTGTCCTGTAGATTCCATGAAATTGAAAGTGAACGAATGGAAAGTGAACTTTAGAGTGAGGTTCAAGGTGAGAGAAGGGTGTAAAAGTGTCAGTAAAGCCATGATGTG
>NW_012149396.1:8343749-8345547 GCF_000956105.1 Propithecus coquereli | reverse complement strand
TGATTCCTTTTTAAGTCATCTGGTTTTTCACCTGAGCTTAGAACGAGGTAAACACAGAAGACAGAAAATCCTTGGCTGGCAGCAGTGGCCAAAGATGTGTGGGTGGGAAGTAGGAACCGATTCCATCAAAGAGGCCTTGGATCCACTGCTGATTCCGAAAGCCATGTGTTTTCCCAAAGTCCTCTGGGAATTCCCTGCTGACACCCCACTGTTTTGGGAAGTGCTTCCTGAAAAAATAATTCAAAAAATCACAAAGGGTGTGTTCCACCCAGACTCATCTGAAGTCCGTATAACTCATGAATACATTTCTTCATTGTCACATGACTAAGAACCAGGGAAATCTGTATTGGAAACATAGTTGTGTCAAAATCGTGAAATAAATCCAAAATCTCAGTTCTGGTACAGCTCAGTGTCAGAGTTGGGGGATTTTTATATGCGTAATGCTTTTTAGAGTTTAGCTCTTGGTTTCCAACTTTGTAAAAATTCTTACTTGCTTAAAATAGTCATCGTGACTGTTATGAAGCAACATTTGAATTTAAATGTAACACAGGAGATTACTGGCAGCGAGGGATAGTGATTCTACTTAGGACTATAAAATCTGCACTTCTGGCTGAGGGTTTGAGGACAGCTGGATTGAGTAACTGGCGAAGTTCAGCATTCAGAGAATATCGTTCCAAAAAAATAGCTTTATGGTTCTTTTGTGACTGATGAAAACCAACAAAACTCTAACTTTTAAAAAAAAATCACTGCTTCAATGAAACACCCAGTATGTACACTGCTGTATTTAAGAGGCATTGTACCAAACTGGAGTAATTTATATTTGTATTTAGTATGTCTGGATCTTAGTTTTGAAAGAACGTGTTTTGGAGAAGGGAATGATGCTCATTTTGGCAATTAGCCAAATTCAGCTAGACTCAATCATCATGAAAATTGGATATACATGCTTCTGATGGATGATACCCTGTTAAGAAACATGAAATCAGACAGTATTCTGAATCTTACAGTCAATTTTGTTTCCTTCTGTGGGTTTTGTCAGCTGATGTGGGTGTGTTTGTATGTAAAATTGCAACACCTTTACCTCTGTGGCTACCTTGACATTCATTTGAAAAGCTCAAGTTACAAGAAGTCACTTAGTGAAAGTTTTTTTACTTTAAAATGGCTCTTGATTAGTTCTCAAAGCAAGCAGGTAAACATAGACTCTGCTGAATTCAACTTAAAAACTCATCTCTGTTGATGGGCCAAAGTTTATATTTGACATGTATGAAGAAATTTTGTTAATGATGTGAGTCCTACATAATGTGGAAACATGTCTTTGGAAGAATAAAAATCTTTCCTGACAAAGCCATTTCTCCTGGTTATATTCAGTAAAGGCTGTTAAGTTTAGGTAAAAGTTGATCGAGTTCAGGTGCTGCTAATTTAAACTGTAATGTGGAGAATCAGCTGTTTTTCTAGTTACTTAAACTTTCTGCCATGATGTGAAAGCCTTAAAAATATCCAAAAAGCTGAATCAAGTAATTGAATTTAAAGAAATCTTTTTTTTTTTCTTTTTGAGGGAGGAAGGGAGAGGGAGAAACCCGAATCTAAGGAAATCTTAAAGATGAGGCTATAGATTATGAAATGCTGTTAAATATAGCATAGGACATAGTAGTACAATTTGGTCTAAAGATAGAAAATGAATTTTTGACAGCCATCAAAAATTAACAATTTTAAGATAAAATGCACATGCAATGAAATTTAGTGAAAAGCGGCATACTCGATGGTAAACAGTATGCTCTCTACCATTTTTACAAAAGCAAAT
>NW_012149396.1:8332564-8342009 GCF_000956105.1 Propithecus coquereli | reverse complement strand
ACTGTAGGCATTAAAGATCCAGTTTTCACCCTTCTATTGATAAGGAGTAAGTTTCTCTGTATTCTTGTTGTCCTGTCACTTGGGCTAACACAAGCCCCTTCACCTTGGTCTCTTGTGTGTCGAGGCAGATCTGAACGTCTGTGGGAATCCGTCCCCTAGTGGAATTTCAACTGTGGTCCATCCCTGCTCCTCACTGAACTAAAAAGCCTTAGTTATAAATAATTGTTCTTTCTCAAGTAAGATCATTGTGTACTACTGTAGAGAATTTAGAAAACACTGTTAATCTAAAATTTTTAAAAATCACCACAATTTTACTATACAAAGAAGACATCAATTAACATTTAGACTGAGAGATTTTATGGACATTAAAAACATACAATAATTTGTTTATAGTCTGCTTTTTTCACTTAATATATCATTAACCTCTTCCTAATTCATTATATATCTCATAACTAATGCGTGTGTTTTAGAAATCACATAGCACTTCCTTATGTGGATTCTATTACTTATTTTAACAATGGCTAAGACATTTTGTTTTCCAATTTTCTCTTTTCCATGACAGTACAAATGACATCCTTTAATTTGTGTATGTTCATTTTATTAGAATAAATTCTTAAACGTTGGAATTCCATGGGTCTCGGGGAGAACCACATTAAGACTTTTCTCATAAGTTGCACTCCAGAAAATTATACCAGTTTACATTTCAACCAGCATGGCATCAGACGGGTTGTTTCTCCATGCTCATCTGCTCTAGGTATTATTCCTTCTACGCTGGCAGTTTTACGTGTATGTAAGACTTAAAATCATTCTCCCATACTGGACTGTTAATAACCCTGAGGACAGGCTCTGCTGTCACCCCCACAAAGCAAGTTAAGTCGTAACTTGCTTTTAACATTCTGTGGCTTACCGGAGCTTAATCCAGCTGGGAATAATATAGAATGAGAGCCCAGGGACTAGGGAGCCTCAGTCATGGGTTGAGGCTGCTCCCAAAGACGTGTGAATTCCTGGGCACTTTGCTCTTTCTTGCTTTGAGTTGGCCACCAGCAGGCGCGTGGGCTCCAGTAGCCAGAGCAGGCGCTCAGGCGAGTGATACGGACGCTGGCTGGTTGAAGTTGGCCCCACAGGTGTTGAAGGTGTGAGTGCAGACGGGATTTGGGGGAGTCCCCAGTAGCGTCTACTAGCACAGTGTCTCCGTGTGACTTAATGGCCACTTCATCCATGTGCCGCATGTGCTGTGTCCTGTGCTACTTGAAGAGGAATTACCTCCTCCTCCTGCCCACTGATTAGCAAATAGCCAGGTTTAACATATGGTCCTCAATCTACATGGATTATAGCTGAAGACGAAAGTGAATATGATGTCCAGACAGAAGCCTGTTAGCAAACAAGTGATTTAAAATTCTGTTTGTAGTTACATTATGAATGGCTTGCTTTCTCGATCATGACCTTTCATCAAAATGTGTGCAATTACTGAATACTGTGCCTGCTATGGGGTGGAAGCTAACAAAATAATGACAGACACTGTTTTATGCCCAACACACAGTATACTGTCTCCTCCTCTCTCACGACACTGATCAAAGGTCTAGTATCGGGTGCATGTTCCCTCCACCCCCAACTTCCCGGAGAAATGCCCTGCTGGGTTCAGAACCACGGACAGTGACGTAGGCGGTGGCACATGCCTGTGCCCAGCGGTCTTGGACATGCTGATCCTGTGACAGCCCTCTTTTACTCTTTGGGACTCTCCAACCCCCATGACCACGTCTGTCAAATGGTCAGGATAAATGTTTGTGACATCTTCCAAACCCAAGGAATGTGACTTTCAGAGGCTGTGGCTCTAACCCCTCTGCCAGCCTAACTGCTAATGGCCGGTGGGAAACCTGGGTGCTCTGAGGACTCGCTGCTTTGCCTCCCGACTCTTAGCACATCTGGTTTTAAGTGGAGCTTATAAATGTGGGAAGAAAGGAATAGAACTGATAGGTGGCTTCCCCAAATCAATTCATGGACACTCCGATCTTAAACTGGGACTTCTATATGACCCAGAGGATTTTAGGGCCCAGTGCTGCTTGACACATCAAAAACAAGATAGTGGTGTGCATTATAGGGGACTCAGTGAGCTTTGCTTTGGGGAGTATGCAGGACATGTAGTGCCTCTATGATATATCTTTTATGTTAATGAGTTTTACCCAAAACAGCCAAAATAGCCATCGCTGAGGCTTACCTTTGTGAACACACATAAAAACAGGTAAAAAGTCCTTCTCCCTCAATTAAAGGGAACTTTAATCCCAGGGTAGCTAACTTGAATACTACAAGAATGCAAAACGCCCAGGATTTCACACAAATAGCAGCAATATTGTTCATTGGTTGGTTAATGAGTAAATCGGCTCACAGTAATAAAAGCCAATTTTACACCCTGTTCTTTCAGCTTTCTCTGCTCAAAAGGGCTTTAGCAATCTTGTCTGCTCCTGTTTTTGCAAAAATGAGGGGATAGAAGCATAGAAGTTAAAGGACCTGTGTGGTAACAAGCCCATCTGCACTGACCTGTCCTATCTGCTTTGAGGAAAAAAGTGTGTTCTCAGTTTGCTTCTGTCTTGTTTAGTTTAAACTTACAGACACAAGGGAGAATGCCAGGGAAAAAAGTAGATTCAAGCAATCTGGCTGGCACTAAGAAGCTTGATTAGGATTTGGTTTATTGCAAGGTGATCTGAACCTGAAACACTGTAAGGAAAGAGAGTCACATACTGCTTTCTAAGGAAGACCCCAGTGAAAGTCGATTTTGGACAAAGACACATAGATGGCCATTGTAGACACTCACCAACGCGTTCTCGCCGTTTCCTGTGATATTCTGGCCACCTTGTAAGTTATCCTGTGCTCCTGCCGCATTCAGCTGTAGCCCTGCCCAGGAGGGCTGGGGACTGACTGGCTTCCAAAGCATCTGCAGTCTCAGGAAACGGGTCACAACGTGAAAACTGATTACACAGAAATTTGGTTAGCAAGCCAGGAAGGTCTATGGTCAAGAGCCAGATCATCCGAGAAGAAAAACAGACCCTGAGCACGAGTCGTAACAGGAGGTAAACAAAGATAAACCGTGGTGACCCCCAACTCTCCCTTTCAGCGCAGATCATTCTACCCCCATCAGAGGAATGTTAATGACTCGCATCCATCCCCGGGGCACGGTTGCAACAACAAACACTGGCAGCTACTATCGGCCACTTGACATGTTTGCTGGCCCTTCTCATTCTCACTGGCTCTTTCTTATCCCTCAGCCTTCATGAAGAGTTGCAGATATTTGCATTCCTAGCAAGAGAAAAAGTGGAAGTTTTTCTGAAGAAGAAAAATCAGTGTCATTGTCCCCTTTCCTTGGCAACGTGGCCTCTATGAATAAGAGCAATTGTGTTCTGCGAAGTTAATCAGAAGAGAAAGCACAAACGTTTACCGAGCGGACGATAGGGCAGGCACCATTCTTAAGCTTTCCTTGGCTTATCCCTTTCATTCTCCCCTCCAACCTGTGAAGTACGTGCTTTTATTCCTGTTGTGCAGATGAGAAAACTGAGGCTGGGGCAGAGCAACTTGTCTAACCCATACCTGGGAAGTTGCAGAGATAGGATTTGAACCTCGACAGCCTGACACCTCAGCCTCTCGCCTCTACTGCCGCCCTCCGAAGATAATTTTATAAGAGTTAGAGGAGAGCAACATAGAGCCAGTACGATTTTTAAGGTAGTGTTTATTCCCAAAGAATCATTTTTCTTATGATTTAATTTTCAAAATTCAAGACTACCTTGGCCTGCTAATCGCAAATTGTGTCCACGGTAGGCTCTCTCTCAAAAGGACTTGTGTTCACCATCTTGATGAGCTCCTGTTCGATGGTAAAATCAGAACACCATCAAGTGTCTCATCTCAGAAACTTGGAACGTGGTAGCTCTGAAGAGACACGGGCAGAGGAGAATCTTAATCGCCCACATTTGGAAATGATAGCGTTTCTGGGGAAATCGCAGCTCAAGCCCCCTCGTGTATGTAGAGAAAGTTTTTAACGCATACCTGGCACACAGTAGGCATCTGTTAAGTAGGTGCTACTTTTAAGACCGGGTTATATTTATTACTGAATAAACTGGTCTTCAAATAAAACATAGCTGTTAATTGCACGCTTCGATGCCAGCTAGAAAACTTTAGAGGCAACCATGTGGGCTCATCACAGATAGTGTGTAGGATGTGACAAATATATATTTTCTGCGCAGGGTCTCTCTCTAGTTCTGCTTTTTCTTCCTACACTTCTTTTGTACTTTATGAATTACTTTACATGACCTGAAATCATCTTTGGAGATAGCTAAAGATGCATAAATTTAAAAAGGAAAATAAATATCAGAGCTTCCTGCTTCTTGGCTTTGCAGGCATAAAAGCAGAACCATGTGTGTCTAAACCTGGCCCCCGGGTTATTGTAATTCCAGGCGTCAATTGAGCTAGGATCAAGAGAGTTAGAAACTGAAATTATAGACACTTATTGATGACCGCAGAAAAACCAAAGAAACTGTGGCCAAAACAACTGAAAACATGTCTGCTAAAACTGGTGAGTTTTCCTTCATGTTTCAGTGATTGAAATCAAAAGGCATTCTGTGTCGTGGCAAGGGTGCTCTGGGGCAAAGATTAAGTGTGTGTTCTTTAAAGTCAGTAGATGCCACTTAGATTAGGGTTATACCCTTTTTTTTTTTTTTTTTTAAAGGAAGAAGAAGAAAAACAGAGGAAAACATGCCTGAATTCCCCAAGGGAAGTCTGTATTCCATAGAAAACACAGCCCTGGCCAGCGGCTACCCTCACACGCACAGGGCTCCAACCTCGGGGTCTGAGCCAGCGGGAAATGTCAGGGTGGCTTTCCAAGTCAGACTGGCCTGTGAGGCTGCTGGTGTTGGCCGCGTCGAAGGCTGAGCTGCCCAAAAACAAAGTGCCAGATCAAAGCAGAGTGACAGCCGCTCTCTAGTGACCCACGGGGAGGGCCACGTGTGGATTGAGGCGTCCAGGCATGGTAATCAGCACTTACTAAGTGTCACCGTGAACCATGCTGTCTGGCGTCAGCCTACTGATGCTGTCAAAGATGGAACCTCAGCACCTCTGAGCCCGCATCTCTTCATCTCTAAGACGGGATACATAAATCTGTTGGCAAGAAGGCTTTTAAAGCGAAATATTGTAAAAGATGCAGAATTGGTCCCTCCCTTGAGGAGCTTATTAAACTAATCTTATAAATCTGGGATAGGCAAGTGGTGCGGCACAGGAAAGTTTACCGAAAAGGATCATGAAGTCGTAGCCTCAAGCGAGACAGTGGTGATACCGTTCTTGTTATGGTTACTACTGTCGCTGTGCAAGTCCCCTGTTCCCCCAGTTGCCAGCCCATGATGGCCCAAGCATGGCATATGGGGGCCTGCCCTCTCCCTGCTTCCTGAGAGACAGTGTGGCCTGACAGCAGGAGCACAGGCTTGGAGCCAGTCGGGCATGGATTCCACCGCTGACTCTGTTTCCTCGTATCTAACATGGGGTACATAGCTCTGCAGGAGATGAGGCTGTCCAGCCTCTTGCCAGGCCTCTCCCCGTTTTCTCTGAGTGTGGCCTTTGCCAACTTGCAGGGTCTCCAGGGGCTATGTTCTTTGTCACCTCCAGGTTCACAGGCTTTCTCTGCCACCTGAACTGTCCACCCAGCAGGCCACTCCCCTCTTCCCTTAATGGAACACAGAGCTGGCCACCTGTCCCACCACTGATTTTTCAGCTGGCTTCTCGCCTCTTGCAGGTTGGCATCCCTGTACAATGAAAAGCACACAGTCACTTTGCTTCCCAGTCTTCCCCTTAGGCCATCCCACTGCATTGCTTTGAAAAACATGTTGGGCCTCTTAAATAATTTTTTTTTTCTCATCCAGCTCATTAATAATGACATTTAATAAATCATTCCCATCTAAAAATAGTTTTCAGGGGGAAGAAACCGTCAAGGTTTAAGCAAGGTCATTAGCACACAGGAAATAATTGTCTTCCAATTCCCTCCTGTATGGACGTGGCTTGTTTCCACCAGGCACTGAGGTTCTTCTTTTGTGTGGTATGCCGCTGCAGACATAAGAAATGTGCTAGATTCAAAATGCGTCCAATATCTCATTGTTTCAGTGTGTGTCTATGAGGAATGCTGGTTAAGGACCAAGTTTTTTTGTCACCTTGTATTAATCACATTCAAAACAAAAATGTTAGCATTTTCTTAGTATTTATCATGCGTCTGTGAATCCACTGTAAGAAGAAATATACAATTCCCAGTGTTTTGCTTTGTGTTAAATGATAGCAATTAACTTATAGATAGTATTCTTAAAATTTTTGATCAGAATAGATTGCTATGCATTGCAGTTACTCATATACATAATTTTTCATTCATATTTGTATCTTTACAGAGGCCTTTTGTTAGCTTTTGACATTACTGTTGCATAGTGCTCTAGACGCAACTATCAGTGTTGATAAATATGGAAATGATATGATAGCCACTACCTACCGTGGCCAGTTTCTCAGAGCATCCGTTGAGGACATAGGACAGTTTGCAAACCACAGGAGCACTGGTTTGGGGTTTGGTTGTTTATAAAAAACAGTCTGGAAGCTTATTTCTGCTTTTTCTCAGACTCAGCATAGCTGAGCAAAAACGTTGGCTTTAAGGACACAGTGAATGAGAATGAAGACCATACGACATAACCCAGCAACCAACTGCTCATATCTGGGCCCCACTCACTCACTGGCCTGAAGTTAAGTTACATGACTTTTCCATTCATTTTCATATGATGAAAAGCCTAACATTATACATGCACTATGCTAAGCATTTTACATAAATGATGTCTTCTCACCTTTGCAATGACACTGAGACAAGTTTCAAATTGCCATTTAACAGACAAGAAAACTGAAGCATAGAGAAGAAGTAAATAGCTTGTCTAAGGTCACACAGGTAATGTATGGATCACCTGGAATTCTAACGCAGGTCTGTCTGACCGCAAAGGCTACCTTGTAGTCACTGTGCTGTATTTTCCTTGCCCCAGAGAAACTCCAATTCCACAACACATTGCTTGCCAATCAGTCTTGAAAATAACGTAGGGAAAGATGTAAAGGTTTATGATCAGGTGTATTTACTGCTAATCACAAAGGAAGAGTTGACTACATGTCTTGTTGGAAGGTCAGAGTTTTGACAAATGCCTTTAGTTTCGGTTGGATTCATGGAGGACCCTGGTATTGAGAGTTCAGGAAGCTGCTCTCATCGTGTAATAATGGGATGGACATAAGCACAGCATGAGGATAGGACAGCAAAGGAAGCAGCTGACCACGGCAAGGTTCTTGTTGACACATGTTGGAAAAGCAGAATAGAGTCAGAACATGAAGATCCTTGGAAGCCAGGGGTAGGGTTATGGATCAGACGAGGAGGAACACGAGGCTGGAGGGATCCTTGAGGATTTGACCCTGGGCGTAGGAGGAAGGCAGTACCGCATTGGCCGTGGCAGAACTGGAGGAGCTGGGGACCAGGGAGTGTGACTGCCAGCTTAAAGCTTATTTGCCATTATCCAGGTGTAGACAGATGCAGCCTGCCTGGACACGGGCAGCGGCAGCTGTAGAAATGGTGAGAAAGAAGCACATTAAAATTGACTAGGCCTTGATGTTTGGGTGAAGTGAATGAATTGTAGGGTTTAAGCCTAGGTGGATTGGAGAAATGAGATGAGCAATTTCAAAGGGAATGTTGGTTTTGGAAAGAAGATACGGTTGAGTTTAGATGTTTTATGAGGTATCTTGGCTCTTTGGAAGACAGGAGTGGGGCTGGCATGAGAGGTCAGGCTGCTGGTGCAGACGTGAGAATCAGCCCTGACAGGACGTGCCATGATGAAGGCTGAGTGTGGAGGCTGGAGTGAGGGGCTTCAGTTCACCAAAGCTCAGTTAAAGAGGATGGAGGGGAAGAGGACCTGGTAGAGGAGAAAGAGACCAACTAGGTCTTCGACATCTCTTCTTTCTGGAAAGAGTAATAGTCACTTTATATTAATAGGAGGCTAAGATTTAGGTTGATGCTTTCCAGTTTTATGGCCCCAGAGGTGATGGTTGTCTCTTGTCTGCTCCTCCAAACATGCTTTCCACTCTCCCACCTCCTGCTCTCTGCCTGGGAGCCTGGTCTGTGTACACCGTGGCGGTGGGGCTCCCCTCGCTTCTTCTGGGGCGTAGCCAGTGGGGGACCCCCAGGTGGAGACTGGAGGGAGGGAGGAAAGAGATGGGGACATACATTCCTTTGGCTGTTTCCTTGCAGGGCTGCTGTAATTGGCTCGCTCCTTTGATTGAAGGTCATCGTTCCACTTGAAGGTGGTTTGCTGGGCACAATGTTTTCTTCTGCTGGGCTTGGTCACCTCTCCCTCCTTCGTCCCTTTAGGAAGGGAGATGGTGTCTTAGTTGCAGTGCTGCAACAAATGACCACAAAATGGGTGACTTAAAACAACAAAATGTGTTTCTCTTACAGTTTAGGAGACCAGAAGTCTGCAGTCCCCATGTCATCGGGGTTGATTCCTTCTGGAGACTCTGAGGGAGAAAGTTGCCCGTGTCTCTCTCCTAACTTCTGGTGGTTGTGGCCATCCGTGGTGCTCCTTGGCGTGTAGATGCGACACTCCAGTTCTGTCTCCACCTTTACATGTCTGCCTTCTGTGTCTCTATGTGTCCTTTTTTGTCTCTCATAAAGACATGTCATTGGATTTAGGGCCCACCGAAACCAATGGGATCTCCTCTCAGTCCTTAATTACATCTGCAAAGGTACTCTCCCCTAAAAGATCATGTTCTGAGGTTCCTAGGTAGATGTGAATTTTTGGGAGAGGGCATTGTTCAACCCACACAGCTCCACTGCAGGCAGCCTTGAGTCCCCACACCTGCCCTCACGGCTCCCCTACACCCTGCCCACCTATTTGTACTTTAATCCCTTTGTAAACAACCCCTCTTGGATTCTAATTTTAGTGTGCATTTTATTTCTGGTTGGGATTTAGAGTGGTGATCGTCCTTTTATTAATAGTAAATAGCTTACCTCCTATGCAAACCTATGTGAAAACTAACTTATATCTCCCTTTTTGTGCTCAGCTTCCAGGAAAATTAGCCCTAAAAATAGTTTTGAACTGCAGAAGCTCTTTAGCCTACATTTCTGCTATACTTATGTTTTATACTGAGTGACACGTTTGTTCTCATTTTAACATGTCTTTATAAATTATTCTAGAAGATATAAAATTGTTTAACTTAGTAAGAAAAGTGCTGACTCTCCAAGTCTCCCCTTTCTCTTGCCAAATTGCCTACAATTTAAAGCTCATCCTTAGAGGAATCAAACTTGAGCATCTGTTTTTTACATTTTGGAAGACGTGCAGTGGCTATTCTAAAGCAGGGAGGGAGAAGAGAGGTGGATTAAAGAGACATTTTTGAGTGTCAGTCCTGGGACTAA
>NW_012149396.1:8324564-8331909 GCF_000956105.1 Propithecus coquereli | reverse complement strand
TTTCCTCTACGTCCACAGACTGCTGTTGGGGCGGTGGACCTGCTATTCATTGGCGATACAGGATGCATGCGTCCTTTGATGGGAGACACAGCACAAAGCTGGAAGGGATTCAGTGGCTCTGTCTTCTCGCCAGGGAGTGGGGACTGTTTGATTTAAGCAGCCTAGCAACAGCATCACCACCAGCCAACAAGCACGGCATTCTTATAGCTCCATGCTGGCGTGCCTTTCATTTCTGAAATGGAATTTATGGCTTTGCATTTGATATGCGCCCCCCCCCTTTTTTTTTTTGAGGAAATCGGATCCACAAAGCCAAGTCATGTAAGCTTAAGAATTCCAAGGGCTCAGGGTTGGGCTCAAGTTCACCAGGCGAGTGTTTAGTGCTGCCCTCTGGCTCACCTTTGTTTAGATAAATAATTGAAAGTGTGCCATTTATAAGGCTTGGGCCTTAGAGACACAGAAAGGAATCTGGCTGAAGCCTCCTTAATTGAAAGCAGGAGATAACCAACAACACAGCCTGTTCCTCCCTTGGGATGTTAAATAGGGGTGCGGGGGGAAGGGGGAGATTATTTTCTTTGGAAGTCGTATTCTTGGGTTGCCCAAAACAGGGGAGGACACATAGGACTCCTACCTCACAAAAAAAGCAAAATATGCTCCCATATGCCACCAGGAAATCATTTAGACTTTAGGGCGAGGGTGCAGTTGCTCTGCAAACATTCGAGCACTATGCAGTCCTAGACTTGGGGCTAAAGGGGGCGCCACCCACGGCTGGGCCTTACCCTCGGGCAGGGTGGGAGAAGAGGGCGGCCCACTCGATTTCTAAGGCATAACGGCCGAGATTCTCAATCTTGGCTGCCTATTGATAATGCTGATTCCTGGTTCCCGTCCCAGAGATTCTGATTTAATTGTTCTGTGGTTGGGCCTGGGCATAAGTATTTTTGCATTAACTATTTAAGTGTTTCTCTAGTGGCTTCTAGGACACAGCTGGGATTGAGAACCACTGATTTTGTTTTTCCTAAATATCCTGAGACTGGCACAGAGAGTGAAAACGTGGATGTTCAGAGGGAGTGGAGCTCCCTTCTTGGTGGATAGGAAATCGAGGAAGGCTTCCAGGAGGAGGAGGAAGCTGAGCTGAAGCTGGCAGAGTAGGTTAGGTGTGTTTGCAGTCAGGCAGGGGAGGACCATTCACACTTCAGCTCAGCAGGTTAGGACTTGAGGGTTTTCCTTTCCACACACAGCTCTTCAGGTTTTTATAGCAGTTCAACTCTCGCTTTCAGCATGGTGACTCACTCAGTTTTGTTGACTGCCCATAATCCTGGCCTAAATCTCAGAAAGGATGAACTAGCTTTATCTCCTTTTCTTTCCAGGTCAGAAAGCACAGGCCCCCTCTGCAGCTATGGGGGTGAAAGGAGGTGTGTTGTCCCCAGGGAGGAGGGAGCCACCCCAGCACAGGGTCCCCGCAAGCACCGTCAACTTGGTGCCCAGCTGAGCAGCCCTGGCACTTGTGCACGCAGACTCGGGCTGTGCTGAGGATGGCATCACCGTGTCCACATTGGCATTTCATGTCGTTCAGATCTCTCCAAGGGGTGGCCGTTCGGAGCCAGACACTGCTTCATACTTTGGGGACTGAAATCCTTGGTCTTACCCTCCTTCACCCGTATGACCTTTGGCAAGATTCTTAAACTGTCTGACACTCCGTTTCTTCGCCCGTAAATGGGAGTAATCACAGAACCTGCATGTCGGTGGTTGTGAGGATTCAGTGACCTTCCTTATAAGGTGGCAGTTTCTCGCCTGTGACTCAGCTCCAGGAGACCACCAGTAGCAAATCCCTTCCCCACCTTGTCCACATCTGTCTTGAGGAAGATAGACCTGCCAGCAGGAGGAATGCCCTCTCTGGAGGAGGGGCAGGCAGGACCTGAGTACCGAATTCCTTTGGCTGCTTGGCTGCTTTCTGCAGACGGGCACGATGGTACAAGGTCAGATGCACGGGAAGGGAGCAGTAAACCCTGCTACTGCTGTTTTGCTGTTTCCACCATTGCAACCCTTCCAGAGTGAGGCCCCTTCCTGCCTGACATCCAGGCTTTATCAGCTGTGGTTCTGGCAGGGCCACCTCATTAGGAAAGTAGGATGGGGACTTCAAGGGATGTCACTGATGGTTCTGGATGAAGCCAGCTGTTGTCTCTGGGCCTGCCCTGCTGGGAGGTGTCTCCTAGGAGGACACCCAGGAGATGGTGGCCAGCCAGAGTCAGCACCCCCTCCAGCAGAAAGACGCCAGCGAGCCCCAGGGCCTTGTTCCCACTGCTGTGACAGCCTTCTTCTCTGCGACAGTGTGATTACAGAACGGGTGCTGGGGGGTTTTGTTGACATTGCTCTCCCAGAGCTGAGTGACAAGGTGGGAGACTGGTCTCCCGGGATCTGTGGGAAAGCATTCTGCTCTGATTCTGGCTGGTCAGCGTATAGCCCAACAGCACAATCTCTGGGGAGGACCGTCCTCTGGCCAGCACTGACGGGGTGTCTTTGGACCTGCATGTGGTCTCAGTGGTCCTCGGGACAGTCTGGCTATGTTCCCTGGGGACCTATCTCTTGACTCAGGCAGCCCTGCTGCAGGGCTTAGCCCTACGTTAGAACTGGACCATTTAGAAGAAGTGGTCCTTGTTCCATAATACATACCCCCCCAACAGCCTTCGCCATGGTGACCAAAGTCCCCTGAGCACCAATCTCTGGGAAGATAGTAGCCCAAGAGGGAAGTTCCTACAGCAAACTGTGGCCACCACAGAAGGGTCACTCCTACCACAGTATCTGGGATTCCCATCAAGAAATGACTCCTCTTAGTTTAAATCCATCCCTTGTGTCATCCATGCCTGAAATAGTGGTATCTTCTCGTAGTGTCCATTTCTCCCTGTGGCCTCTCACTTGACTATTCCCTAGAATTAAACGAAAGGAGTCTTTTATCGCTAGACTTTTCTAGCAGTGCTTAGGATGTGTGAGTAAACAGTGCTGTGAAATCCCCACAGTGAGTTCTCAAGGTTACATACATCATTTAGTCACATGGCACTATTTGCTCTTTATCTTAAATGCCATACTTGGGGTAGGGAAGAAAAACTGTTGTCTCCAAATTCCAAGAGCCACTTGGGCTTGGGGTTTATCAGGAGACCAGATTAGAAAGCATTTCAAAGATCTGGGGGAGGTGAGTCAGTTAATAATATAACAGAAAGGAATGGTCAACTGCATGAACAGAAATGCATCTATTTATCAATCTTATCACTTCTCCCTAATGGAACCCACAGAAGGATTTTTTGGGGGCGGGCTGGGAGCAGACCCTGGAAAAAACCAAATGCAAAACAAAAAGCTATAAGTCACTTAGAATGAATTATGCGCTAAAGTTACCCAGGACTCTAGAACTTCCATGTTATTTAAGGCAAGCTCGTGTTTATGAAACATATTTTCTTAATCTTTTGCTTGCTTTACTCTGCTTGCTACAGATGGTTTTTTGTTTAAACTCAAGCTCCAATTATTGTTTTTAAGCTTACCAGTAACTAATTCACTAATGCCATAAAACACCTAGACATTCAACTGTTACTGGTAGAATCCAAGTCTCAATATAAAGGCTGTATCTACAGGGTAATAAAAACATTTACATTTGAACCATCTGTGAATGACTTCTGTCCATGAAAGAGAAATCTGAGCTTTTGATACAACACACAGCCCTGGTGGACACCCTATCTGGGATTAACACCCAAATCAAAAGCCCTTCCTACTATTATTTCCAAAAATTGGATCTTTTATACATTGCTAGGATAATGGGATGTTGGGAGGGACCCTGGTTGCAAAGAACAGAAATGGCCCAGTGAGTCCAGAGTACAGGGAGTGGTGATTAGGGTGCCTGGGGTTAGAGCTGAGACACTGTCAGACAGGCGGTCCTGGGAGTGGCTGCTGCTGCTCTTCTCACAGTTTCTCTCCTCTTGGGGACCTCACCAGTGCCAGCATGCAGTTTCCTGTCCTCACTCGGGGTGTCAGGTCATTCTGGTCTTTCCAGACGTTTTCTCAACTGCTGGAGCCCCAGCCATACTACTGCCGAGGCTGACTCGCCTAATGTCTTGACCTTTGTTAGTTTAGAGCCCTGGACAGGAGTGTGCGATTGGTCCGGCACATTGATTTGTCCTGAGGCGTGGCCTCATGATGCAAAGTCAGACCTTCCAAGCTACCCAGTCAGGAGGGACCATGGGCTGGGCAGCTTTCCTTAGAAAGGGCCGGTGGACCACAGGCACAGCGACTGACCCCTCTGCTGCAAGGGATGTCTGGGTAATTAGAGGCTCTAGTTAATAAGGCACTGACTGCTGTCTCTCCCGATGTAACAGAAATATCCAGTAGTGCTGTGTCCTTAGGCCAAAGTAACTAGCACCTCTTCATGCTTTTCTGTGTGCCCTACCTCTACCCTGCATGGCCTTATCCTGTGACATCTAAATCACACTCCACAAAGAATTCTCTATCCTTTGGCAATTGTTGGTAGACTGGGTGCTTTTTGGTGTCTTGGTTTTTTTGTGTGTGTTATTTTTAAAGGTCACAGTGTTGTTAAACACTTCTTCTGTCCTGTGTTCTCAGTGATAACAGATGTCCCCAAGGCTTCCGTTAATGCCTTGCCCAGGGTCAGCGTTAGGTTGTTATCTGTTGATTTGGCGTGAGTTAACGTACTGTTCAGTCTTGAGGCATTCCAGTATTTCACAGCGCTTCATTGTAACTGTTACAAACAGTCACTTAACATATACTTCATACTGAGGGAAGATAGAAGAATAAACAACAATATCCTATTGTTGCTACTGTCATTACTCCCTGTTACTGGACATTTACTGTAGAGCACATACTATATTAGGAACTTTATCTCATTTGATGTTCAGATACCTCTACGAAATACACATCGATGTTCCATTTTGCAGGAGAAAACACTGAGATGTAAGCTTAGGTATATGATTATTAATAACATCAATTCATTAAACAAGTGGTAGAATCAACTCCTGAGCTCATGTCTGCTTGTCTTTAAAACAGTTACCTGTAACCGCAATTCCATGCAGTGTCTCCACATTCTGTATTTATTAATGGTTTCGATTCGGTCAGGCCTCCTGTATGTACATGGAGGCCTATGTCACCGCGTAGCAGGGATACAAAATGAATGTCCTAGGAGGGGTGCTGAGCGTGGAGGGGTGGCCAAGTTGCCCAGCAGCCCTGGACTGTGGATCTTGGACGGCTCACCTGGACTGCCTGAGCTTCCCACTGCAGACAGCAGAATGTGTAGTATTCACTCCAAATAAAGTTGGATTTTTTTCAGTCCCATGAGGCAGAAAATAGTGGTGAGTGAGGATCGGTGCCCCTTACATGGGGCCTGATACGTCTTTCTGGGGCAGGGGCGACTATAGTGGCCTATATATTTCTCTGGCTGCTGAAATCATGTTAATCCTCTTCCCGCCGTACTGGGACAACACACTGCACTTCTGCTACGATGCTTTTGTGGCTCTGTCTCATGTTATCCCTGGATGCGCATGTCTGTTTCTCCCACACTGATTGTCTTTGAGGACCTACTGCAAATCTTACTCATCTTTGTCTCCTGTGACACCCAGTTCAGGGAAGAGGTGGCTTCTGGAGCCCGGCAGCCTGGGCTCACATCCCAGCTTAGCTGCTAATTGGAACAAGTTATTTAAGCTCTCTGTGCTTCAATCTTCTTATCTGTTAATTCTCCCAACCACCTTTTTTTTTTTTTTCAAGTAATCTATAGAAAATGCTTATCTTGGCATATGGTAAGCTCTCAATTAAGTGTTGAATTACATCAAATTTAATACTTTTAAGTTTTTAACTAATGAATGGAAATTTTTCCGTGATATTAGGTCATTATTTATAAAGTTCAGAATTTAAAACAAATAGAAGATCCCTGCTTTCATCTGTAAATGATTTAGAAGTAGAAATCCTACTTTTGGTATATGAATTTCTCCCTCCAGTGACTAAAGCCTGAATTAATGCCCATGACATTTCATTATTGGTAGGATTCTATGCATGTGAGAAATGAAATCTGTCACATCATCATTAATTAACCTAAGAGAGGCTACTTTGTATCTTCTCAGAGTCATCACTGGTGAAACTCTATACATTAAGACATCCCCATTTAATTCCCAAGTGACTGACCAGCGGGCAAAAATTTGAATGGGCAAATTGTATTTACAAATTGTCTGAGATCTCTCTGGAAATGCTTCATTTATGGGGTGAACTACAGAAAAAGGGGGCTGTCAGTGGAACTGCCCACTGTGTGGTAGAGAGAAGAGTGTCCTTTAGGTGTGCATAATTTACAGGGAAGATTCTAAACATTCACACGTCCAGGATCAGTATTTTATAAGGCCCAGGGATGCCACGCGCTGTTGTTACTGGGGCAAAATAAAGGCCGCACCTTCTCTGGGCCTTTCCTGGCTCACTAACCTCGTGTTCCAGTAGCCTTTCGTCCATGGACTTGTTTCCTTCTGTCATCTTGCCTTTGGATGTGTGTTAGGCTTCCACAACTACAATCAAAAATAATAGCTTAAACGAGATGGTGCTAGGAACGTGGCCAACGCTCCCCGCAAAAAACCAGATCCCTTTGGTAGAGTCGCAAGGGATAAGAAAATAATAGAAAAATGAAAAATAATTGGAAATAAAAGAATACACAGAGACAAAGGTATAGTTTTATAAATTTATAAAGAGTATAGGCAAAGCGGGATCTCAGGGGGCCTAGATTTCTCCGTGAATCTCAAAAAGCAACGAATGAAGTCTTACATGGTCACTTATAGGGAACAGTGATTAGTTGCCAGGGGTAACAGATTTACATAACAGCAGGTAGTTGCTCTTAGGTTAACAGATTTTCAAAAGACTTCTACAGATCCTTTAACTAATTCTATCTACGTGAACAAATGGTTATAAAATCTTTCAAAAATTAACTTCTAAGTTTTAAGGTAAATTTATCACTTAACAGACAGGTTAAACAGAGATATATTGGCTCCATATTTTCTTTATCAGGTTATTGTGAATGGAGACAAGTAGTCTGGAGTATTAAGCAGGAACTTCCCCTTGCTTTTAGCCAGAGTGGCTGTCTGTGGCTGTCTGTTCTGGAGGGCACTCCGTTATCAACTTTTATCCTGTAGTTTTTAACAGATTTGCTTTGCTTTACAAAGCAAATCCAAACCTTTAGGTCTGAGAAACGCGGCACCTTGTGGGATATAGCCGCTACTGTCTTTCAGAGACACCCTTCTGAGTGCAACAGCATTTGAAATGCAAACCAACACGTTCACATATTCCTTCAGGGCAAAGCTCTGCAAAACTCCTGAGACAAATC
>NW_012149396.1:8313173-8315074 GCF_000956105.1 Propithecus coquereli | reverse complement strand
AATACTCCAGGGCACCCAAGGGAGACCTCCACAGGCTTTCCTGATTACCAGATGTCACCCTTTCTATGTAACAACCATTTAATAACCACTTCCTTTTGCCAAGAAATGAGAAAAGTATTTGTATTTGGAAAAACCAAGCTACGACACGTGAAGCATATTAAGAACGATGGCCTCCCCAGAATCCACGTGGGCTTTTCTCATCTTAGTTTGTTTTTCTTAAAGATAAAAACCACACAGCAGTACTTGTAGTTAGGTCTAACAAGTTATGCAAGCACGGGCACAAGAAGATTTCACTTTGGCTGCCTTAACTTCATTGTACATAAATTACATTGTCAGTAATCTTTGAAATGACATAACATATGCAGCCAGTGTTTGTTTTTTATACTTTGGAGTATTTCGTTATTTATTTTAAATGGTGATTTATGATTGATGGGTGTTTAACATGCAAAATAATGTATTCCCAGGGACTCTGGGGAAGACGGAACAACGCACTGGAGTCTCGAACTCCTTCCCTTGAGCAGAAAGCTGGGGTCAGTTATGCAAGAAAAAACCCAAAGGGGAAATTAATTCTTAGCTAAGCAGGTATTTAAATGAGGCATGCCCATCCTGAAACTCAGATCTTCTCTTGACAGAATTACATAGCCTTTCGAAAACATATCAAATCATTTCATTATCATTTAATTTCATAAAAAAGCAATAACAGGTTGCTTCTGGCTCTACCGTGTGGATAGTCCTAAGCCCTTGAAATGCTCAAAAAGGTCAAAGTGACCAAGTTTAATGTCTTTGATGTGGCAAGAGAGATTGTAACGATCGCATTCGTTTGTGTGAACTTTAAAATGCCATCCAACAGCTCAGAGAGTTACACCTTAACTATAGCATTTAAATAGAAACAAATAAAACCATATGTTTAAATGTGGTGTTAGACTTGAGTATCAAAAACACATGTGCCCCCCACCCACCCCCCCATATCCGACTTTCTCATGAATCACTTGTGTTTTAAATCATCTAGTGTACTGCTCTTCCTTTTATAGCATTCTGTAGGACAGCCTCAAGTAATACAGTAAGTAATAACCATAACATTTTAATTAATACTCTATTAAGCCAGTTTTCTTTCTGGTGGTTAGGAGCTTGGACTTTTTTAAACCATGGAAAACGGCAGAGTTTAAGTTTCATGGAATGTAAAGATAGATCCTGTACCTGTGTTACAAACAGTCATCGTCGATTTATATCCCCATGGGCTTTTCTTGGCATGTCAAAGTATAATTTAGTTGGAGATGTTGGGAAATGAAGTCTAATGAGAAAACTCTGGGCATTGCCACGCAGCATCTGTTTGGTAAATTGGATGGATGGATGGATTGATCATTTCCTAGTGACATAAAATGTGCTGTCAAATTAATCTATATTAGGAGGGGACAAGTGCAGGCAGAAAATAATAAGGAAAGGGGAAACCTTAGCTATTTCACTCAAGTCTATTTCAGGAGCATTGCAAATGCCACTGGTTGGTTTGATTTGGTTTCTTTTTTTTTTTTTGGTAACAAAAGTCCACTTCCTTGCTTCTGAAGTAAGATACCTACTACAGCTGAGCTGCATGTAAGAAATGTTGCAGCAGGAGGAATGAAGTGGCTTTGCTGTACCCAACTGGACTTCAGAATTTCCGTTACCAAAATCTGACTTTTTCACTCAAGTCTATTTCAGGAGCATTGCAAATGCCACCGGTTGGTTTGATTTGGTTTTTTTTTTTTTGGTAACAAAAGTCCACTTCCTTGCTTCTAAAGTAAGATACCTACTACAGCTGAGCTGCATGTGAGAAATGTTGCAGCAGGAGGAATGAAGTGGCTTTGCTGTACCCAACTGGACTTCAGAATTTCCCTTACCAAAATCTGACTTTTATAAATTTTATG
>NW_012149396.1:8307026-8313123 GCF_000956105.1 Propithecus coquereli | reverse complement strand
TGAGGTTGCTGTGAGCTAGGCTGACGCCACGGCACTCTAGCCCGGGCAACACAGTGAGACTCTGTCTCAAAAAGAAAAAAATAATAAAAATAAAAACAATTTTAGGGGTTATTTGCCTTAGAGCTCTGGCTCCAAGAAGAATGCTTTTCTGTTCTACCTTGGCAGTGAGAAGTTAATTTTTTTCTCTTCATTTTAAAATATAACATTTTCTCATTCCAAAAGTAATAACCTGATAATCATAGAACACTTAGAAAATACAGGCAAGCAAAGGAAGGCAATTAAAGTGGCCACATGTTTGCGGTTGAGGCGTCATGAGCAGAAAGGTGAGAGTTGAAATCCTGAAAATGGATCCATCCTTTGAAGAAGGGAGAGGAGTGAAGAAACAACACTGAACTGCAGAGAAAACCCACAAGTGGGAGGACAAGGCCACAAAGGAGCAGCCAAGAAACTCTCAGGAATGCTTGGTGACCATGGGGGACGACTTATGTTCCTTTGGTCAGTTCATCATGTGCAATGCAATGCTCAAAGATACGATTTGCTCGATAAAGCCTGTTGTAGCATTACTAATAACCATTCAGCTATTTCCAGAATGCTTGGAGAGTCAAGGATAGAATCAAATTAAATAAATGCCTGGGACCTTGGGCGCTGGGTCCAACAATGTTGCTGCGTACAGTGAACCATATTGCTGCCAGGGAATAGTCTCCATTTCTCCACACGCTGTCTCTGGACAATGACCCAGAGTAAGAATCACAGCTATTCGTGCTTCCAAAAATTAGCAGCTGTGGAAATGAGTAGAGATTTGTTGGTTTAAACATGATTTACAAATGGGAGAAATTGTCCTTTTAAAACCTTATCTGAAGCAAACCTCTATCCAGTTACTTGAGGTGAAAAAAATAAGAATGATGAACATCCTAGTAAATGATACCACAGTTCCCTGAAGCAATTTCTTAATGATTACCATGTATCGGTTCCAGGTGACTTGGTCAAAAACAGTTTGGTTGAAACCTAGTTGGTCACAATAATGACTTTATCCAAAATGTAAATCCTTAGCGTCTAGGTTGGCCAAGTGAGTCGTGATGGGTGCAGTCATGCTCAAACAGCCGTGAACATGACTCCTTAACTATTTTCAAAACCAGAAGTTTTTGAAGCCATTGCCAAGCCTGGCATTAGAAATGTACCAAAAGACTGAGAAAAATGATTCTCTTATTATTTCCTTTTTCTCTCATTACAAAATCAATTCATGCTCATTACCCAAAAATCAGAAAACACACAAGGAACCTGAGAAACATCTTTTATCTCATCCACATAAAGAGAACAATTTGTCAACACAGTGGTGAATACTCAACCTAATCTTTTCTTCTTTAAAGTAAAAACAAATATCTCACTGCTTACATATATACAAGTATGTATATAGATACAATTTTATTTTTTATGAAGATAATATCAAACCTAACTTTTTCAATTTGTTTTTCTTTCCTTACATTTCAGAGATGGTCTGTTGTTATCTGAATTAGGGAAAAGGGAAAAGGCAGCAAGCAAACGGGGTGTAATGGTGGTTGGTGAAGTAGAAAGCTCACGTAGGGAGGTGAGGGAAGGAGGCGAATAACGGGTTAGAGGAGAGGTGGTGTGTACAGCAGTGACATAGCTGCAAAGAGGAAGTTAATCAGTCCAAGGTTCTTGTTTCCAAAGCCCTTCTGGACTCTGGCCATCTGTCTGCTGACGACCTTGACCCCATGAGTCTGAAGCATTGATACGCCAGGCAGATAGAGAGGGGACGTCAGAACCAGCACGCGAAGGCGGCCACGTGTGTTCTCAGCCTGGCAGCGCAAGCTAGTGTTGGCGTGGCTTCCGAGTTCCTGGGCCTGCTTTCAGTAAACAGTCAGAGGCCTGATCGTATGCATTTAATCATTGAGATGGATATCGTGCTGATCATAAGAAGGTGGAATGCTTCAGCAGCCTGAGAGGGTTTCACTTCTACAACTGATAAAATCGTCTTTGAGCAAGACTGGACGTGGACACACAGATGGTTGAGACGCGGGTCCCTGTGTTGTTATCAGTGAGGACCTGACACTCCAGGCTGCTGTTTAAAGTCAGACCTGATGGGAGTCCGGCTGTAGGAGGGAGTCCAGCTGCAGGAGGGGCTGCCTGCTCCCTCACTCCCCTGCGTCCTGGAGGTGGGCTTCACGTGGGCACACAGCCAGAAAAGCAGATCTCCTGGTGTATTTTCCACCGGACTTGATGTATGTCAGCATTTACTAAGCTCTTTATGCATTGAACTCTCACCCCAAGCCTGTGGGGTGGGTACTCTTACTCTCCCATTTTAGAGGGACAGTTAGAGGGACTCAGTGTCAGTTATCTAAAGCCCTCACCTGGAAAGTAGCAGAGCCTGGATTCAAACCTGCAAGTACATCCCTAAGGGCCAGGGCCCTAACCTCCAGCTGTTCTGTCTTTTGAGTAAACATATGATAAATATTTTTTCAATGAAATTATCACTTGCAGCCTTGCTGGAATAAACCTTCTGGTTATTACCTTAACCTTACCTAAGAATAACCCTCCCACACATGCTTTTTAATTTTTTTCCCTGTAATCCAAACAGCTAAAAATGCAGATGATACCATGACCAGGGTTTTAATGATTAGAGGAGTGACTTCAACTGTATTGCTTCACTATTTGGTGGTGGTTTGTTTGTGTAGCCGTGTATATATATGTGTGTGTATATATATATATATACGTATATATATGTGTGTGTGTGTATATATATATATACGTATATATATGTGTGTGTGTGTATATATATACGTATATATATATACATACACACACACACACAAACACATATAAAAAATACAATTTACCATTTTAACCACTATTATGTGTAAAATTCAGTGGCATCGAGTACATTCACATTGTTCTACAACCATCACCACCATCCATCTCCAGAACTTTTTTATTAAACAATAACTTCCTATTTCCTACCCCCCTCTCTCCAGTCTCTGACAACCAACATTCTGTTTTGTGTTTCTGTGAATTTGGCTGCTCTAGATGCTGCATATAAGTGGAATCGTACAGTATCTGTCCTTTTGTGTCTGGCTCATTTCACTGAGCGTAGTGTCTTCAAGGTGTAGCCACGCTGTAGCATGCGTCAGAATTTTTTTTAAGGCTGAGCTGTATATTCCATTGCACGTATATCCACATTTTGTTTACCCATTCGTCCACTGATGGACATTTGGGTTATTTCTACCTGTTGGCTATTTTGATTACTGCTGCTGTGAACACTAGTGTACAGATACCTGTTTGAGTCCTTGCTCTCAATTCTTTTGCATGCATATCCAGTAGTGGAGTCACTGGATCATATGGTAATTCTGTTTAATTTTTTGAGGAACTGCTATGCCATTTTCCTCCTTTGGTCTCGACCACCAGTAATTGTGTGAATACTGGCAAGTTATGCCTAACCACCTTATGATTCTCTTCGTATCGTCACTGAAATTTGGTCGTAACAAGCTTACATGTAAATAAATAACCTATTGGTAGGTTTGGGGGCTTTGGTTTTGCTTTTAGTGTACTCTTAACAGCTGCTGCAGCAAACATGATACGGTTACATTAGCCTGGAAGGAGCACTCTTTATGGCTAAAAGGCTGGAACCAAGCACGCCCAGATGGGGGCGGGGGGTGAGTCGTTTTATTCAGTTCCCTTCTCAGGCATCTATTGTAAAAGGAATTCTAGTAGCTCTCACAAAGTCAGGCAAGGCTCAATAAAGATTTTGGCAGGGGAAGAAGGAAGAGAGGAATGAGTCTCTAAAGAACTTCACAAAAAAATTCAGGACCACTTTTAAAGCCTCAGCCCTTTAAGTTAGCCCTGAGGGACCATCATTTTCTGTGTATTTCCTGGCAACAGTTTCTCACGGACTCCCTTCTTGGGCATGCCTCAGTAGGCTTGGAATGATGAAAATAAGTTATGCAAGTTGGGTTTTCCAGTTTTGAAGCCTTGTATGTCTTCATTTAGGACTGAGTAGTTGAAGATGTGAGGAAGCCACCGTCCGGTTTGCCTTTAGGAGCTGTCATCGGAAGGGGTTCGTTGTCTGGAATGAAATATTAAATTGAAGGAACTCTTTAAAGACATTTGGAAAATCTATGCACCTGACTGGGATTATCTTCTGGTGGGCAGGTTCCACTCACTTCTCTGGCTTGGTGCCCCAGAGTCTTCAACTTCTTGGGTACAGCTTTTCAAAAGAATATACAACTCTCCTTTCTTGCATCAGTGGGCAAAGGGTGTGGGCCGCCTGTTTCCCACCGGACTTCCAGATCATGCCGCTGTCTTCTGGCCTCCGCTTTCCTCGATAGCTGGTGCCTCCAGCTTCTAAGCCTTGCTGAGGTTCTGCAGGGGGAGCTGACTTGCTTCTCCCCAGTAACCTCCTCTAGAGGCGCGCAGGGTCCAAGTTACTCCGCTCGTCAGAGTCACTCCCCATCCTTCCTTCCGCTTGCCGTGTTTGTATATGGTGGTTCAGGGTCAGAGAAGTCTCCTAAATCTGTAGAGTGTGGGGTTTGCATTTTTATTTCTTGTTTTCATTACTTGAGGTTAACCTGTAAAAGAAGAAGGGATAAAAGTACTTTTCCATCATCTTGAAATCAGAAGTTTCTCCCCCTCCCTTCCTAACCTTCCCTTCCCCCTGCCATTGTGTTTTTAGAAGAAGAGAGAAGTCTGCCATTGAATAGGAACTGGAAGAAAGATGAGTTTTCTTGCCGTGTTCATAAAGCTGCAGGTAGAACACTATTCTGCCCCTGAAGCAGGCCCTGTGCTGGGCACCTTTATTATATTATCTATAATCCGGGCAATACTTCTTTAAGGCAGGTATTATTTATTCATGTTTTATCCATGAGGAATCTGAAACTCAGCAAGTTGAAGGAGAATAACAGGTCATATCCCTAGCTCTTTAAATGTCACAGCCAAAATTGTCAACCAGATCTGCTGGGCCCCAAAGCCAGTGCTCCATTCACAATACATAACACTAAGAACTCTAAAATATTCTAAAAAATGCAATCCTCTTTCATTTTTAAAAAAGATCTAATGTCATTGGTACATGAATAGGCAGCTATGCAAGGGAAACCCCAAGTAAATCTTAGGAAAATTTACCCTTGCTTTGCAGCAAGGATTTAAATATTTGTCTCCTAATTCATATGACATTTCAAGATCCTTTCTAGTCCTCTAACTCTGTAGGCAGTTTGAAAAATTTCTTTTCTAGACTCTGACATAACAATCAGCAGACAGTCTGATGCTATCTCTGTTATCTTCATTTTCCTGATTTAGTTTTTCCTTCCATAAGCCCTCACACACACCTGGCTGGTGGGACGTGTTTCTGGCTGCACCATCCTGTTTTTATTTATGACTTTTTAAATGGGCTGTAATACTCCAGGGCACCCAAGGGAGACCTCCACAGGCTTTCCTGATTACCAGATGTCACCCTTTCTATGTAACAACCATTTAATAACCACTTCCTTTTGCCAAGAAATGAGAAAAGTATTTGTATTTGGAAAAACCAAGCTACGACACGTGAAGCATATTAAGAACGATGGCCTCCCCAGAATCCACGTGGGCTTTTCTCATCTTAGTTTGTTTTTCTTAAAGATAAAAACCACACAGCAGTACTTGTAGTTAGGTCTAACAAGTTATGCAAGCACGGGCACAAGAAGATTTCACTTTGGCTGCCTTAACTTCATTGTACATAAATTACATTGTCAGTAATCTTTGAAATGACATAACATATGCAGCCAGTGTTTGTTTTTTATACTTTGGAGTATTTCGTTATTTATTTTAAATGGTGATTTATGATTGATGGGTGTTTAACATGCAAAATAATGTATTCCCAGGGACTCTGGGGAAGACGGAACAACGCACTGGAGTCTCGAACTCCTTCCCTTGAGCAGAAAGCTGGGGTCAGTTATGCAAGAAAAAACCCAAAGGGGAAATTAATTCTTAGCTAAGCAGGTATTTAAATGAGGCATGCCCATCCTGAAACTCAGATCTTCTCTTGACAGAATTACATAGCCTTTCGAAAACATATCAAATCATTTCATTATCATTTAATTTCATAAAAAAGCAA
>NW_012149396.1:8301130-8305750 GCF_000956105.1 Propithecus coquereli | reverse complement strand
GTAAGTATTCTTCACATATTGCAAAAAAAAAAAAAAAAAAAATGTGAAATCTGAAACACTTCTGGTCCCAAGCATTTTGGGTATGGGATACTCAACCTGTAATCTATTTAGACTATACTAATTTGAAAGAGTAGAAAATGAGGGTAGTAAGTTATGTTTTATGAAAATGTGATGGAAAATATAGATTTAAGTGTGTCAAAATTCTTAGAAGGCCTTATCTAACCTGGTTGAGGGTTCTGACCATTTGATGGTCACAGATAACGCCTAGTTTTCCAAATCAGTGGTTTGGGCGACTTTCTCTGGTACAGCATACAAATGGTGTGTTCCCATGGGTGATTGACAGGCTGCAGGTGATGAGGAGTTTCCAGCTGGTAGACTGTATTTAGCTGAGTTTCTCTGCTTCCTAGAGAGCATGCCCAAACACAGAAGAGAGAGAATGATGTTTCAATAGGAATAACCTTGAATCTGATTCTTTTTTTCCAAAATATCTTGGGGTATATTCTTGAGATTTGCAGATTCACTAAACCCTAGTTAATTCTAGGCCTCGCATGTATGATTTGAAAGTGGCGATGGGAAGTTCGTAGGGAATTCAGCTGGGAGAGAAGGGAAAAAGTAATAAACAGAAGCAGGAGACCTGGAGAGACAGAAGGAGTGTTACCTCCAGTGGAAATGTCAATATTGTACTGTTTTATATAACACATAGAAACTTTGTAACCATATAGATCCATCTACCCCTGCGCCATTTTTTCGTACAGTTGTCAGATTTACTGCATCTACGTGCATTGTAAGCCTTGCAAGACAATGCTTTCATGTTTGCTTTAAAAAAATTAAGAGCAAAAAAAAAAGTCTTTTGTATGTGACTAGATATTTATCATTTATGACACTCTTCGTTCCTTCCTAAAGATTCATGTTTCCCTCTGGAGTCATTTCCCTTTGGCCTTAAGAACTCCTTTGAGCATGTTTTGTATAGTACAGGTCTGCTGGCAATGAATTCTTAGTTTTCTTTTATCCGAAATGTCTTTATTTCACCTTTATTCTTGAAGGATGTTTTTGCTGGCTATAGGCTTCTGGGTTGAATGGGTTTGCTTTCTTAGCACTTAAAAGGTGCCACACCATTTTGTCTTCTGGTTACTGTAGTCTTTCAATGAGAAGTTCTTGGTCATTAAAATCATCCTTTCCCCACATGTAATGTGTAATTTTTCTCTGCTTACAGGATTTTCTTTGGTTTTCAACAGTGTGACTGTGATGTCTCTAGGCATTTTGTCTATGTGGGTATTTAACCTGTTTGGGGTTTGCTACACTTGTTTAATCAGTAAATTTGTGTCTTTCACTAAATTGGGAAGTTTTCAGCCATTCTTTGTTCAAATATATTTTTCTACTCCATTCATCGTCTCCTTCTGAAACTCCAAATACCATACCTACATCTTTGATAATTGGCCCACAGGTCCCTGAGTCTTTGTTCATTTTGTCTTTTTTCCTCCCTCTTCTTCAGATTGGATAATTTCCACTGATGTATTTTCAGATTCACCAGTTCTTTCTTGCACTCTCCTCATCCTCTCTCCATTCTTCTGTTAATCACATCCAGCAGGTTTTAAAAATTTTTTAGATATGTCTTTTAATTCTAGAATTTCCATTTTGTTCTTTTAATAGTTTCGCCACTGAAATTCATTACAGGTGTATTTTCCTTTATGTCACTGACCATAGTTAAGTAGCTACTTTAAAGTCTGATAATTCCAACATGTGAGTTATCTTGGAGTGTGACCACTGGTTATCCTGTTTCCTGAGAACGGGTTGCATTTGTGTATGTTATGTTGTGGAGACCCTGCATCTTGCTGTATTCGTTCAGAGTGGGGATGTTTTCTTTCCAGCAGGCGATTAAGTTGGTTACACTAGAAGTGGTGACAGGGGCAGCTCAAGCCCCACTCCAGCCCCTTTTGTCCTTAGCTGAGTGCTTTGGGTCTGCTCCTTCCTTTCCAAGTTGCCCCCTCAATTTCTCATGGTCGGGGTTGCCCAGACTTTGTCCTCTGCTCAGGCCAAAAAAATACTGATTTTCTGTCAGAGTTTTAGCTCCCCCACAACACATGGCTACTATGATCTGCTTTCTCGCTGAAGCCCTAAGAGCAGAACACTTACCCTGTATCAGTCCCTTGTTCAAAATTTCAGCTCTTCTCCCAGATCTGCCTGCTTTTATTCCCTCTCTGGAGCCTTCGAGCAGCTCTTTTCTGCTGTTTTGTCCGGAGTATATAGTTGACATCTGCAGGAATCTCAGTCTGTTAGGAGTTAAGACCCCAACACCAGGCGTAATCCCTCCAGTGGAGGTTTGAATTTTGAACCGATGGCACCATTTCTCTACCTCAGGTGGAATCTTGAATATTTATGTTAGAAATTGCCTGTTTGCTGTTTTTTAAAGTCAGATCATTTAGGTACCTTTCAGTCCCTTATATGATATAGGTATTAAAAAAAAAAATCACTCAAATGGGCATCAGAATGCCTGGGTCCCAGTCTTGATAACAGTTTGCTACCTAATTATTATAATTAGCAATCATTACATTATAATTAGCCCATTATTATAGTTGCTATAATTAATAAGTCATGTCACTTCTTGGCCTGTGGATCGAGGGCCCCAGCCAGCCTTACATGCCCTTGTCCTGTTTACATTCTATAGTCCTTTAATTACTTAATATCAGTATCTTGACGTCTCAGAGTTAGTTAATTTGCTTCATAGAATTCAAAGAGATTTCCTGTATTATGTGGCAGAAAGGATATCCTGGTGTTTGAAGATACATAGTCACGTATTATGGATGATATTTTTCCTTTTAATCTCAGATTGTCTTAAAAATACTCCACCCCTACTTTGCTTTATGCCTTAGTTTTTCCTAGGCACAAGGTGTTTCATTCAAAAATAATAACTGAAAAGAATTTTATTTTTAACTTAACACCACATTTAAAATGTTTTTTGTTTGTTTGCCTCTTAGGAAAAAGTGCTGCAAAGGGTATAAATTTGTTCTTGGACAATGTATCCCAGAAGGTATGTAACATAAAAAATGATATCTCACTTTATTCACAAATGTTAGAAGTCTATAATGTCTAGATGTACACGGCATGTACATGTGTTATCTGTGTGTAAAATTCTATTTTCTGGCATTAAATTCTTATGCCAATTTCATTAAATGTAGCATGCTCAGTCTACATCATTACATGGTGTGTGCATGCACATTGAGTTATTCTTATATAGTATTTCATGCTTTATGATTAGTAAGCTATAATTCCCTAGGTAGCATTTCATATACAATTTACAACACAACCCTCCTCCCTCACCTCTCTACCTGCCTTCTCTGCCTGCTCTTCATGTGCTAAGCTTTCAGCCCCTTTATGTAACCATCAGCAAACACTACCTAAATGCTCAGCCCAGCTCTGAAGGTACAGAGCGATGTGAGACGTGGACCCAGCCCTCAGGGTGCATGCACACTCGAATTGAGACAGGATGTGGATCCTATGGAATCAAATAGTCCTGGATTTTAATCATGTTTCCACGTCCTACTAGCTGTGACCTTGGAAAAAGTTCTTACAGGCAAGTGTTAGTACATATGGTTGCTCTAAGATTTTTGCTACATGTCAAGTACTTGGAACAGAGGCTGGTTCTTATCAAGTACTTGATAAATGGTGGCTGTTGTTATTGCTGCTGCTGTTATTAATAATAACTGCAGTATGTGCAGTAGAGACATTCAGTGAAGCAAGTGTTCAGAGGGGACACACAGCACAGAGGACCAGGGCCATCAGAGGTGGTGTCAGACACGAGGGCAGACTTGAGTCCAGATTATCAAGAAAGGATGCTGAAAAGTAGAAAGAAGAGTGCTGCAGAGGGTTCTGGACAGAGCACCGACACAGAAAGCACTAAAGACAGTTTGAAGATCATGGCATTGCTGTGCTCAGGGCCACCGTGGGGTTGGGAGAGATGGGTGGGAAATGTGAAATAGTTTTCTTCACTCTTGTCTAAGAAGCCAAGTCTCTGCAGAGAATCTGGAGTCCAGACAAGCTAATTCTATTGCATTATCTCATAGAGCACAATTTTTTTATCAGTCAGAAATAGATGAGTCCCTCCTGCTTATTGTTCTGTTTGGTAGAAGGATGGGAGAGTTCATTGAAGCATAGCTGTGACCTTTGAGAAAGCTGCCATAGGAAGGCAGGTTAGAAAATCACCCCACACATGTTTGTTGATGTGGGCTTGGGTCTGTCTTAAGCCAAATTTCTCTCTGCCAGCCTGCTCCATTGGTTATTGCATGGTAGAAATAACCACAAAAGTCAAAATAACTGCATTCTTTTATAGGCAGCTTTTCTCAGTCACCAGCCGTGTCCTTTTTATTGCAGTTTGGCAGATACTAAAGAAAATCAGGTTTAGGTCAATCATGCAAGATCCTAACTAAAGACCTTGTCTGACCTAATTTAAAGCACACAGCATGGATACCACATACTTAGAATTTCTTTAAATGTTAGGTATTGTGGTTTCAAATGTCTAGGCCCAAAACTAGTCTTCCTCTCCCTATGGTGAGACTACAGCAGCTGTAATTAACATAACCTAGAACTGAGTATTTTCAGGAAATGTGATCACAAGTGCTGGGC
>NW_012149396.1:8289471-8300620 GCF_000956105.1 Propithecus coquereli | reverse complement strand
TGCTTTACTCAAAGTCTACTGATTTAAGTATTAATCTCATCTTAAAAATACCTTTGTAGAAACATATAGAATGTTTAACCAAATATCTGGGTACTTTGGCCTAGTCAAGTTGTCATATAAAATTAACCATCACAAATCTATACCTTGTTAATTTGGCATCCATATACATCTCCTTACGTTATACCTAATGTCCAAATAAAGACAATAACCAGGTCATACGTCCACCTGACATGAGGTGAAAACTGTCCTGGGTAAAAATGCACTAACCTCTTCCCCAAAAGAGGATGCAAAGTCCTTGATAGGCTGTAACTTAAATATTGTGATGTAAAGTCAACAATACTTAAATACTATGATGTAAAGTCAGTACATCTTATGACACATGATAGTGGGATAAAAGAGGAAAGAAAACCAGGATTTGCACACACATACAATTATGAATAATATATTCATTAAAAAATAAGGAAGAAATACTCTTGACAATTGCAGTGCTTTTTTTCTGTAACTGGTCACATGGGCACAGCTGGTATTTGTACCTACCGACTTCTACTAACCTACCTGCATTCCCTTTGCCCTCAGCAAGCATCTCGCCTGGTCGTGATTGGTTCTTTACCTGGTAAGGTGACCCAAACCTTCATTCCTGAAGGATCTGAGACATTAGTTCTGCCTGAATTGGGTTGTCGTAGTTTTCTGTTGGCTTTAATCACAGGGCATGGTGATGCTAAAGGACAACCACTAAGGTATTTCTTGTAGTCCCAACCCACTCTTCCTGACCTCCATTGTTGGAGTCGCAATGTGACTTCCTCTTGGCAGTTGGGATCAATCCTCCCAGCCAGAACAGTGAGTCCCTTTTTTGCTGGTTGATGCAGAGGCCTGAGGAGCCCAAAGTGGCTAGGTGGCATTTTAACTTTCAGTTCAACAGAATCATTGTTGTCTGTCCTGTTGGAAGCATTCTTCCCTTTGGAACTAAGACCTTTAGGCCCCAGAGCATAAAGTCACGGGAGCAGGAAGCACAAATCTTGCTAGTGGATCACTAGATGTGATAGTGACTGGTGCCTCTCCCATTTCTACCCCTTGATTCCTGGACCTTGTGAATCCTGGTGATGGGAGGAAACACATCATATATTGGACACTGATTCAGAGCGTATACGTCCTCCTGGTGAACCTTGCCCAAGATTACATATCTGGGTACTGTGGCCAAGCCAAGTTGATACAGGATAGAAGATAAATTGCAAAGATAAAAGCTATATAACTGAAAGTGGATAGGCTCTTTCAGCATCAAAAACGGACTACTGTATAAATTCATTAACCTTGCGTCCTCCAGAAACCACACAAAATGGGCGGGGGGTGGGGGGAGATTCATAAAAGACAAAACGCACAAGAACAAAGAACAAGGAAGAGAAGTTGATAGCAACAGAATTCAGGAAGCTGGAGGACAGACAGGGGAGGTTGTAAATAGCTTAGCAAAATAGGAAAGGTGAATCAGGGAAAACTGAGGAGCAACCCAGTTTATGCCCAGACAAAAAACAATCAATAAAACTAAAACTAGAAAAGGGGTGAAAGCGATGTCAAACCCAGAAGGATTGACTAAAAGTCTGCTTAAGGAGATGTCAGGCTCCCAGGTCATGTCCTCTACTCCACACGGAATAAAATATTGCCTCTTCTACAACCAGGCAGAAGACCAAAGGTATATTTTCTGAGAGAGGAAATCGGAGGCTTTTGGGACTGGGGGAGGACCAGTAAGAGACAAAAGTAAGGACCCAGTACTGAAAATGGAGGGATTCTGTAAATACTTACATGTTGAATATTGAAATACCTAGACTTCTGCTTTCACTTAGGTTCCAGAATGACTTTACTCTCAGACAAGAGTTTGGAAATGTCTTCCCTGGACATTCTAGACAACCCATGAAAAAAAATCTTAAAGAAGATGATATTGGAATGAACCACCAAATCACTTCCAGTGAAGCTCAGAATTTGTAAAAATCTACCATATGCAGCTACTTTTAATACTCCACAAATAAACTAGAGCAGATAGCCAAGGATCACCGGACACAAGAGGGAAGCCTTCAAGGATGAAACATACAGGAAAAGGAAACCTTAGTGAAAACACAAACTACACAGAAGAAAACTTCAAGATAATCACCTTTTATACCTCAGATTAGAGGTATAAAGATGAAACAGTATCTGTGAAACAAACATGGTATTAATAAAACAACATTCAACGAAATAAAGGATTCTTGAAAATTAAAAACATGACAACAAAATGAAGATAGTAAAAGGGTTAGAAGATGAGATTTGAGTAAATTTCCCAAGAACTAGTGCGAAAGATCAAAGAAATGAAAAATGAGAATAGTAGAGGGACATTCTAGGGCATGTAATAATTAAGGTTCCACACAGAGGAAACAAAGGGGAAGTCATTAAAGATAGAATATAAGAAAATTCTCCAGAATTGAAGGATATGAATCCTAGATAAGGGCTCACCAAAGATTGAAGAAGTCCCATATAAAGACATCATTGTGAAATGTTAGTACACTAGGGACAAAAAGTCCTAAAAATTGTCAGAGAGGAAAAAACAAGTCATACAAATGATCAAGAATTAGAATCTCATAGGACTTATCTGTAGCAACATTGAAAGCTAGAAGACAATGGAACAGGCCTTCAGAAACCGGAGGTAAAGTTTTCCAACCTAGAATTATAAATGCAAACTATCAGTAATCATAAGGGTTGACAAAAGACATTTTCAGACATGCATGATCTTAACACTTGCACCTCTTTTGTGCCCTTCTCAGAAAGCCACTGGAGGACACGCTCCCCTAACATGAGGGAGACATGGGATCCAGGAAACAGGGATCCGACACAGGAGAGGAAGTTGGTGGGAATCCCCGGGATGGTGGTGAAGGGGCATTCCAAGAGGTGGCCGTGCAGCTGACCTACAGAGTCCTGATTAGAGCCAATTGGAAGTTTCTGGGAGAAACTTCCTCGAGATTAAGTTGATAAGATGTCTAATGTGTTTGGGCATTTTAAGAAGAGATTTGCAAAACTGGGGGAGGTTCTGGGGATGCACGATCAGTTTCACCAGACTGCTGGTGTCTCCGAAATAGGATATAATGAGGCTGATTCCGCAAGTGTTGGGAAGCTGGATTTTGCTGCTATTAAAACAATTTACCGCTAGTGAAATGGAGGAGGGGGGCTGAGATAAGTCCGTCATGCACAGGAAGCAAAAGAGAAAAGGGTATATCCCTTCTTACTCTTCCAGTGTCTGTCTCTGTCTCCCCCAACCTCCCCTCACCACCTGCTATTAGCAGTACCTAATAGGCTAGCAACTGGCAAAGGAGAAACGTGGTCTCCAGAATCCAAGTCACAAAGTAGCTCATGGAAGAAAGGGGGGTGGTGTTTGAAGCTAAGAGACAAAGCTCAATACCTGGCACTCAAAAAATATGGAAGATAATTTCTTTTAATTCCAAGGAAGACAAAGAGGTCTTCAAGAAAGTGTAAGTGGTTTGAATATACTTCTAGGTTCAGCAAAGAATAGCTTTTATATTGTCATTATAGTGCCAATACTAAAGATCATTGAACCAAAATTTCAACATAACTATCTTAGCCAGATGGAGGGAATAGGAGGTGTGAGTGTGGTTGGTGGTGGAGGGGCAATGAGAAAGTTAAATGCATCTCCTCCGATGCTGGAAGTCAGCAGAGAGTACTTAAAAATAAAAGGAAGAATCAGTGCAAGTTGGCTGGAGATGCGGAGGTAAACATAAAGACTCGGCTAGAAGAGTTGGAAGTGGTATATCGGGGAAGCAGGAATGGTGGGGGGACAGGGAACAGCTGTGTTTTGGAACAAGCCCCGTTGGGCACCACAGTCAGCACAAGTACCTTTGACGGCCTCTCTGCTTGTTTCTTCCTCTCCCCAGCTGTGCTGAATGGTGGTGACTGCCAATAGAGAAGCTCATAGCCAGTCACTCAGAGATCATGCTCTTGAGCAAAAAGGAGCACAGAACATTGGTTGCCTATAGGTGATGCTTAGTTGAGAAAAACCTGTTTAGCGAGAACCAGTTTGTATGGCTGGTCAGAACACCAGGCAGACAAAACAAGTCTGGGATCACAGTTGTGGGAAAGAGCATCTAGCAAGGCCAGCTTCCCAGGTCGTCATGAGAATGCATGATGCTCGTCACACCAACCCAGCCTGCATCAGGGGCTGACAGCCCACGCGTTCACCTTGCTAGGCAGTGGAGCAGACCCAGACTCACTCTGTCCCAGGACAGTTTGGCTGTCAGCACCTGGGGAAGATAATGCAGTGATTAATAAGATACCTAGTCTGGTCTGGGAGTCAGTGTTGAGCCTGAGCTACTGACGTAGAGCCAAAGTCCCTTCACAGGTTCATTAAATATCAGTTTGTTAGATCTGAGGGAAGCAGATGCCCTAATTCTTTGAGTAGTAGAGTGTCCACCCCAGTTTGCACAGGCGAAGGGCTGGAAAGAGCTCTCTAGCTTTTGACCATACCCAGCTCCTTCTCGGCGTGCGGAATCGAGCCCCCAGCATGCACGATTACAGTGCATCACACGAGAACCAGCTCTCTAACAACGCACACATTTCTGTTACAAAGCCTCCCTGGTACTCTCCGAGCCTGCCTGACTTCCAGCCCCTCCTCCTACACTATGACACCAATACCCAATGCCAGGGTTGGCCTTTCCTTAATGTGCCACTGAAAGGAATTCTCTGTCACTACAGCGGTTGGCAAAAAGGACAAAACAGGCCCCCGGGGAATGCCGCAGAGCCTGGCCAGCTAGAGCATCTTTGCTCTCTGGATAGTAACAAAGACCAAAGGACAACGAGGTGACCTAGGGGGGTAAAAAATCACAAATTGATGTTTGCTTTTAACCGCTGCAATGCTGCACGTTAATTTACCCATCGCGGTACTCTCAGGCGGAGCCCCACAGGCTGAAAGAGTTAACGCCCCTCTGATCGTAGCCGTCCATACTTCGCACTCGCCCTTGAGCAAGAGCGTAGCCCGGAAAGTCTGTTCCAGGCCAGAGCCCAGGTACCCTGCCTCCTCCCGTGGTTGATAGGAGCTCACGCTTTTCTTTTTCAGATTATGATGTGTGTGCCGAGGCTCCCTGTGAACAGCAGTGCACGGACAACTTCGGCCGAGTGCTGTGTACGTGCTACCCGGGATACCGCTACGACCGCGAGAGACACCGGAAGCGGGAGAAGCCGTACTGCCTGGGTGCGTGGGGAACCCACGTGTCTTCCGGGTCCTGAGGGTGTGCCTTGTCCAGACGGGTCTGCTCTGTCGCACCTTCTTCATCAGCGGGACCATCAGAGGCGCTGCTCGAATGGGATTCCTCCCCTTACGTTCTCATGGTGGTCAGAGTTATGTTTGTGATGTCCCAGGAGTTGCTCGCTGCCTTTCGTCATGATTATTAAAACAAACTGTGCCCAAGGAATTCTCCAGGGAGTTGGTAGCAGTCAGATCCTAAGTGGCAGTGAGATAAAAAGCAGGAGGAGGGGAGCGTCAGCAAGCATGAACAAGAATCGTGTACAATAGGATGTAAGTGGTCCAAAGCGTAAGCACGCGGGAGGCATGAAACAAGAATGAGGATGACTGGGGAAGAAAAGGACGTGTCCACACGGCAGACAGGCTGGGAGTGAGTCCGGGAGCTGCAGCTGAGCAGAGGTGGCCCCCTCAGTGGCCACCAGCCTGTTCCTTCCTCCTCGTGGGCTGGGCTTTCCAGCCCTGTACTCCCTGAGGTTCTGAGGCAGGTTTATGGCTAAACCTGGAACCATGCGTTTCGAAGTGTGGTCTGCTAGTGGCTAACCCGTCTGAGAAACATCGGGGGTCCTTGCTTTAAAGAAAAAAAAAAATCCTGGCCTCCCCTCCACACCTAGTGAATCACAGCTCCGAGGGTGGGTCCAGAGATGTGTACTTCCTTGCATGCCTCATCGGATTGCTACGCACGGTGAAGTTGAAGAATCAGCTGGAGGGTGCACTGGGGAGACTGGCGGGTAGACCCCAATGGAAGATAAGCTAGCTGTGACGAGCAGCCCCTCTTTCTCTGCCCAGCAGGGGCTCTACGAGCTCCATTGAAGAGAAGTTCTAACTGTAGGTCGCCTGGTTTCTCCCCGCTGGCATGTGGGAATGGTGCCCCACGCTGACAGGGAGTGGGATTGAGACACCAGGTGGATGGAGCTGGGATCCGTGGCTGCTTCTGCAGAGAGCATGGGCCATTCTGTACAGCCCAGGTCCCAGGCACAGGGCTCTTGTTTCAGTTAGTGGTAGCTACTGTTCCCTGTTCACCTCATCTGGGGGACTTGGGGACCGGGAGAACTTGCATTCTACTGAGAGTTCTGTCTCTTTCTCTCCTTCAACCTTGTCCCCTCTCTCTGGGTAGTACAGGCAGCTTTGCACTTAGGTTCAGGGCAGGGACACCTGGAGAAAAGCAGGCAGCCTGGAGGAGTTACAGAGGGGGTCCCAGCTGTGACAGCCGTTCTGTAGACGACGTAGTACATACTGCCAGGGGAACGTCCAAATGACCACCCTCCCCTCGGCCCACTCAGGGCCTGCCAGAGCTGGTCGTTGGCAGCTTGTCCAGGAAGTGGCTGGGCTCTGTCTGTCCAGTACGTGTACACAGTCTGGGGCTGCATGCCACGATCCTCCCCCACTGCCACCCGGGGTCTTCGGCCAGCAAACAGGAAATGGAGTTGGGCCTCCCTCCCTTGCCAGGGTGGGAAATGTTTTTGTTTCCACCCCACGCAGCAGGGACACACGTCTGTGATGTGTGCAGTTAACACAGGCCCCTCATGGTGACTCGCTTGAGGGTCTCATGGCTCATTTCCACAGCTCCTGGGGCGTCTGATGGGGTCATTGACGAGGCAGAAATTTCCTGGGGCAGACTCCCCGTTACACCCATTATGACTATTTTCTTTTATTAGAAGTATCTTTTCCCAGGTACCATCGTGTCTCTTAACTGGGAAGGAGCCATTCCTGAGTGACCCTCAGGTCGCCATCATGTTGTTTGGAACTTACAGCCATCAAGGGAAACTTAAAAACCCACAGCACGCTAGGGTCCTTGCGACAAACCACTTCTATAACATTTGCTTCTCCAAGTGTGAGTTGCCAGTGGGTGTCTCATTTTCTCTTCTGAGAAGCCCTGTGAGGGTATCTAGGGCTGGCTTCATCATCCTTTTCTAAGTGGGATCTCCGAAGGCTGGCGGTGCCTGCACCAAGCCACGTGACGTGGCAGTGGCAGAGCCACCCCATCACCGGCCAGTCTGTAACCACGGTCACACGGCCCAAAGTGCCGCTTTCGTGGGCAGCCCACACTTCCAGCTTCCTAATGTATTCCAGCCTTCTCTGATCGAGGTCTGGCAAAGTGTCCTTTGTGGACATTAAGAGAGGGGCCAAGCCCAGTGTCATCTGTTGTCTTGGAAGTGAATTCTCTGGAACTGAGTATCCTCTGCATTTTGTTCAAACCAGATATCGACGAGTGTGCCACCAGCAATGGGACGCTGTGTGCCCACAGCTGTGTCAACACCTTGGGCAGCTACCGCTGCGAGTGCCGGGAGGGCTACATCCTGGAGGATGATGGGAGGACGTGCACCAGGGGAGACAAATACCCCAACGACACTGGTAAGCAGGGCAAGTATAATTATCTGCCTAGTTATATGTACATTTATATAATGCATATAATCAATTTGGGGCTTATGTATTATATGAATAGAGATATACAATTGTATATATGTTCTGTAAATATGTAAGTATGTTACATAAGTATGTATTTATATAAGTATGTTATACAAGTTTATAATGTAGTATAAATCTACTGCATGTTACATATCTTAATAGGGTTCCCAAGTGCCTATAATGTATAACTGTGCAAATATATAATGCACATGTATAATATGTATCTTACAGAACACACATATATGTAGACACTGGAGAGCCCAACTAGGCTCCTCAGGGAACAGTGGGCAGGAAGGGGCACATACGGTAGATGAGACCTGGGTAAGAGAACATGAGTTCAAACTCCTTCTAAGGAGAGAGGAGAGGGATGCCCGTTAGCATTAGGGTTGGAAGTGGTGTGTACTGGAGGAAGCCCCCCACCAAGTTGAGCTCATGGAGAAATCAGTAGAGCTTAGTCATGTGTTTAGACAAAGTCGGAGCAGAGAAGAGGCCAGAAGTGCTGTGTTCACTCAAAATAGGCTGAAATATAAATATGAAACATTTCCATGTAAGGTAACAATTTGCATCTGTGCTACTCAAAGTACAGTCTATGAACAGGCAAGATTCATGATTGGATAAAGACAGAAATTAAGAGTGTTTAGAAATTTTTTATACCACTTTGACAGAGGAATTTTGTTTAAATTCAAAAATTGATGCTTGTATTTTATGTCTTATTTTTATAGCAATTCATTTTTTTATTTTGCATAAGTGTCAGTCCACAATCAATTGGAAAACTTCTAAAAGCTGGGCCTTCAGCACAGAGTTGAGAAATTGTTTGCATTATGTCAACTAGATTCAATTGAGATGTCTGGTCTCTCAGGCAGATGGTTGGCCTGAATGTTGACTGTACTTCCTTATTTGAGTTTGAAAGATATAAGAATGAAGGGGAGAGGTAAAGGGAGGGGGGAAGGGGAAAGAGAGCCCCAAAACTGATGTCGACACTTCAGGGAATGCCTTGACGGGCAACATATCATCATACGCATTTGTGAAGCAACTCTGATCTCTCTGCCAAGTTGTACGTGCCAGCCTAGTCAGTAAATTGTGGATTTTAGCTTATATGCACCAATGCCGAGAGCCTCCCAGCCAGGATGACCTTTAGAGCAAAATGGATTCCACTGACAATAATTGGCGTGACGAGCTCCCTGGGGAGAAAGTCCTGAGGCTGGCTCCCCCACGACTGTGGGCTCCTGCACCCACCACTCGCAGTGCAGGAAGCTGCCGTCATCTTCCTGGCTCAGCTCTCTGTACTTCCCTGGGGAAGGGAAAGTGGCTGGAACGCTGTTGGGAGAGGTTAGCTGGGCCTGGGCCATCCCCGGGAGGGAAGGGGGTTCCCAGGCAAATCACATGTACCAAGAAATGCAGGGAAATGAAAAAGCCAGAGCTGTCCGGGCACTCAGGAGGTGGTGATTCTTGGGTGTAGCCCGGGCTTCAAAACGGGGGTGGAAGGCAGCCACCAGCAGCTGACAGCACACAGCTGGGGACCAGCTGCCTCGCATGGGAAAACTACAAAGCGAAGTTCTGAGGAGCAACCGGCTGAGCCACGAGGAAGGAAATGCAAGATGCCTATTGGGAGGCAGCTGAGGCTTGGGCAGTTTGGGAGCATTTGAATGAATTAGAGGGCTTGGTGATGCTTTTTAAAATGTGGAGCCTGCCTGCACAGAGGTGTGCGTAAAGCAGAGGGTGGTCTTTTTGATTGTAAGGGTGGATCGGAGAAAAGTAACATTTACAGATCACTTTTTTAATTCAAAATTAAAATCATTTTGTTTTTTCCCATGGTGGAGAAGGTGGGAGGTGGGGGGAGGCACATGTAACTACTTACATCTTAGATTATATCCTTCATTGAAAGGAAGAATCTCACTGAAAAATAGGGTGCAGCTTTTTAGCCACTGATCTATTAGGCCTACTTGAGAATTATTAATGGTCCAAGAAAGCAGCTTTCTAATTTTTCATTTGGGGATCAGATTTCCAGCTGTGCTCTGAGCCAGGTAGCCCATGCACTGTGGGCTGCGCAGCCTGGCAAGTGCGTTGCCTCTTTGGCCCGCATTTATAGACAGGTGAAATCCCATTTATGTGGGTGTAAAAGGCAGCCGTGCACAACTCAGTCCAGAGCATAACCATCGAGAACAGCAGCAACATATGCTGCTGAGGCTCAGGGTGAGATGCAGTGTTAGGGACGCAGAACTGACAGGACCTGGCCCCACCCACATGGGGCTCTTGTCTGGGGGTGGGGGAGGGTAGAGTAGTCTGTGGGAGGCAGGGAGCTGGGTGGGATTTGCAGAGACTAGTGTGAGATTTCATATGCTGAGTTCACGTGTTCCTTGATCTCAGCCTCTATCTGCTGCAGTAATTCCTGCTTTCTCCAACCACTGTCCTCTTCAGCGTTGAGAGACAGTTTATTCCTGCCTACAGTGGCTTTCCTGAGAGAGGTCCTTCTGTTCCCTCAAGAAAGAACCATCTGGTGGCTATACCATTGAGCTCTGGAAAACTCATTGTAGAGATTAGACTAGACTGGGGGTCCTCTCTCCCTTCTTGTCCCTCATCATCCTGCTCTAAATGTAGCAATTACAAATAGTTTAAAAAAACCTGACGACAGCCGGGCGCGGTGGCTCACGCCTGTAATCCTAGCACTCTGGGAGGCCAAGGCAGGCGGATTGTTTGAGCTCAGGAGTTCGAGACCAGCCTGAGCAAGAGTGAGACCCCATCTCTACTAACAAAATAGAAAGAAATTATCTGGACAACTAAAAATATGTAGAAAAAATTCGCCAGGCATGGTGGTGTATGCCTGTAGTCCCAGCTACTAGGGAGGCTGAGACAGTAGGATCGCTTGAGCCCAGGAGTTTGAGGTTGCTGTGAGCTAGGCTGACGCCATGGCACTCACTCTAGCCAGGGCAACAGAGTGAGACACTGTCTCAAAAAAAAAAAAAAAAAACCTGACGACACCACTGTCTGCTCCATCACACTCTCCCAGCAGCAGCCTTCTAAAAGAATTTCTCAGTATTTGTCAGTAATTACCCTCCACTAAACTCACCACATACACACAGAGGATGGTTTTATATTTTATTATGAAAAACATAACATCAGTAACTATAGATATTTGAGGGTAGAGACTGAGAGAAGAAATTCATATACATAATTAAAATTAGGTATGAGAAAGGGTAGGTACATTGTATGCCCTGAATGTTAAAGTCTTAAGTGATTGGACCACTGAGAAGGTGGGGGCTGGATTGGATCTGGCAGGGGGCAAAAAAAAAAGCCAGTGCCTCCACGCTTGAGCGAAGTGTGGCCCAGCCGGGGCCGGGGGGCTGGAGGGAGTCATTTCTTTAACAGCTGTGATGCTGTGGCAAGTTCCTTGACTTGGCAGTTAGGAGAGCTGGTAACCAGAGCTTGTTCAGCATTAACTAGCTGAGTGACTTTGGGCAAATCTTTGGGCCT